>NC_080178.1:0-330000 GCF_950295315.1 Erinaceus europaeus
TGCGTGGGACCTGCGCAGAGAGGGTCAGAGCAGGGCTCAGGTGCCTCCACTAGGACCTCACGAGATGGCCGGGACTCAGGTGCTCACACTCTGCTGATTAACACCAGAGCACTCTCCTCTGAGGGTGTCATCCAACAAACAGGGGGCCAGGTTCTGCACCTGCCTGAACACTGATGTTTCTATGTGCAAGGACCTGGGTTCAAACCTCAGGTCCCCACCTGTGGTGCTAGGGGAGGGCTGAGCTTCAGGACCATGAAGCAGGGCTACAGGTGAAGCAGCTTTTTCTCTCCCCCTCTCTAAGGCCCCCTTTCCACTCAGTTTCTCTCAGTCTCTATCCAAAAAATAAATAATATATGTAAAGTAAATGAGAAAATCTTTATAAAATCAGAGCAAACAGATTTATCCATAACATCCTGTGATTCATCAGACTGACAACTCTCATTCATGGAGCTTATCTTGTTTAAAACACTGATTTAAACCATCACCCATTCTATCATTGGGAGCATACACTGGTTAATATATATATTCAACAAATGCTGAGACAGGTGTGTTGTCCTATGTAGTCTTTCAAAATTGTTGCCTGTTGAAGTGGGATGCTTTCATTATGGAGACAGCATAAGGGTTTTGTAAAATTTTGACTTTAATGCCTGAGTCTCAGTCAGTTCAATCCCTGGTACCATAGCCAAAGCTGAACAGTGCTCCGGTCTCTCTCTCTCTCTCTCTCTCTCTCTCTCTCTCTTCATACAATGAATATTAAAAAAGAAGAAAGGAGAATGCCAGGGGGATCAGCATGTACACTAGTTCACCACAGGTGTTACTATTTGCAAAGGCCTAGGATCAGACTCCTTCTCATCTTCATAGGTGGTAAAGCACGTCTGCAAGTCTCTAGCTTTCTCTCACTCTATCTAACAGCACTGATCAGCTCTGGCTTATGGTGGGATGGAGGATTGAAGCTAGGACTTTGGAGCCTTAAGCATGAAAGTTTCTTTGCATAAACTTTATTCTATCTCCCTGCCCCTCTCGCAACCTCTCTATCTCCTCTAACACCTTCAGTTTCTCTCTGTTCTGTCAAATAGATAATTGGGGCAGAAACAGAAGAGAGGGTGGATTCATAGTACAGGCACTGAGTTCCAGTGATAACCCTGGTGACAACAGCGATTTATAAGACTATAAGTTAATCAGAGTATATATTAACACCATTTCTGCCACCAAAGGTTTGTGTCCCTACCCCCAACACCTTACAGTGGAGCTGAAAATCTATGTTCCCTCCTGCCCCGCCCCATATTTTACTTTGCTAAAATACTCCAAAGTCGATCAAATTCTGTCTTGTGCATCCCATTCTGTGCTTTCTCAACTTCTGTTTATGAGTAGGATCATCCCACACTCCTCTTTCTCTTTCTAGCTTATCTTACTTAGCATGATTCCTTCTAGTTGGTCCATATTCTCAGAGGGATAAATAACAGGGAACTTTCCAGTGGAGGGAATGGTATACAGAACTCTGGGGGTGAGAACTGTATGGAATTATACCCTTCTTATCCCACAATTTGTTGATCATTGTTAAATCACTAATAAAATAAAAAAATTTTAAAAAACATAAGACTGTAGGTGTATATATTCACAGAATGCCATCTTACACAATCTTATAGAACTTTATGAAAAATTAAAAATTATTGGGAGTGCATGAGCTACACAAAATCTAATTTGATAAAAATGTAAACATGATAACAAAGGCAACACTGATATTTACCTAGTTATTTATTATAAATAAATAGTCGAGTCTTTCTCTCACATATGTCATGCCAGGAGTCATACAGTGCACTTCAAACATCCAAGTTCAGACTGCCCCACTAATACAGTTAATGAATAATTTTAGGGCTTGAGTAACAGCAAAATGCTTATGAAAAAGGATATCTATGCCTGAGGCATTGAGCTCCCAGGTTCAATCCATATCACCACCAACAGCCAGAGATGAGCGGCGCTCTGACCTTATCTGTTTATTTTTCTGTATTTCTTGTAGTTCTTACAGCAAAATAAACATAAAAATAACAAATATTTTAAACAGTATAAAATTATCACGATATTCAAAGAAACAGGTAGTATGTATTCTTTATAAGCCATTGTCTTTACCCCAAATGATAAAGGTCAGATAAAAATCCTAAAATAAAGTGTTTTAAAATAATTATGAAGGCAAACATACAACAAACAAGTTATTCTATTTTAAAATTTTTTATTATCTTTATTGGATAGAGACAGAAGTCAAAAGGGTAGGCAAAGAGAAAGAGGGAGAGAGAAAGACAGACAACTACAACACTGCTTCACCTCTTGCAAAACTTTCCCCCTCAAGGTGGGGACCAGGAGCTTGAACCCAGGTCCTTGAGAAGTAATTTATTAATTAAGAAACTTTAAACCAAGTCTAATACCATTTGTTATACTTACTCTTCAAATTAGGATTAAAATAGCATTGCAATAAGATAGAGGTTATGTTGAAGGCTTGAATCTGAACATCTATTCCTGAAATCAACAGCAAGTTCAGGATAATGAATCTCCCTATGTCTTTTTTAAAATGTATTTATTTATCCATTTACTGGATAGAGGTGAAAAGAAACTGGGAGGGAAAGGCAAGATAGAGACCTGCAAGACTGCTTCACTACTTATGAAACTCCCACACTGCAGGTCAGGATTAGGGGCTTGAACCCAAGTCCTTGCAAATGCTAACATTCTCCTCCATGACTGTATTTATTAAAACTTTATTGCAAAGAATAGTGTCAAAAACATATTTTTTACTGATACTGTTAGAAGTTTACCACAAATAACATCTTCATTTATATTTTCTTCACATAGACAAAATATTATTAGCATATATTATATATTAATAGATCTAAACACATCCCTCCTCATAGAACATAACATCCACTATCACTTTATATTTTCCTAGAAAATCTATCCAGAGAACTGTGGAAAGAAGACAGCCTTACACACACACACACACACACACACACACACACACACACAGCACTGCCTATTCAGACTACTGTCATGCTATTTTATATATCCTGCTAAAAATTCAGATATATCTGGAGAGCACTAGCTAGAGTTAACATGGTTTTATGAAAGTGTAAACATTTAAAATACATTGATAAAAACATTCATTACAAAATCTATTGAATACTTAAGAGCTTCATTCTAATATACGTGGTGCCAAGAATCAAACTTTGTCCTTCACAAATGCAAAATAATTCTGTACCACTAATGCACTTTCCTGGAATACATATAAGACTTAGATCCTAAAAATTATAAAATAATACCTAAAGGAACTGCGTTATCCCTCAATAAAAGTGAAACCATTCATGCGCACAAAAAGAAAAAACTAAGGCCTCAGTATATTATTAACATCTGCTGACAAGATCACTCCTATAGGCGCTCTTGGCATAAAGCAAGAGGACCGGTGTAAGGATCCTGGTTTGAGTCCCCAGCTCCCCGCCTACAGGGGGGCTCTCTTCACAGGCGGTGAAGCAGGTCTGCAGGTGTCTGTCCTTCTCTCCCCTTCTCTGTCTTCCCCTCCTCTCTCCATTTCTCACTGTCCTATCCAACAACAATGATGATAACAACAACAACAATGATAAAAACAAGGGCAACAAAAGTGAAAAAATAGCTTCCAGGAGCAGTGGATTCATAGTGCAAACACTGAGCCCCGACAATAACCCTGGAGGCAAAAAAATTAAATTAAAATTATGGACAAAGAAAAGATAGTTTTTTTTTTTTGTCAAAGCAGTTATTGCTGGGACTCAATGCTGACACTCACGAAAGACATGTCTCTGATATCTGATTAAAAAATGGCGACTAATCCCTAGCACTGCAAAAACGGTATCATCTGTTTTCCATCTACACCATGCCTCGGCCTCGCGTAAGCTTAATGTGCAGCTTGGCGATACGAGAATCCGGCATGAAGCCCAGCCAGTCTATCTTGGTGTTACTCTCGATCGCACCGTCATTTCACGGACATCTCATAAAAACTGCAGCAAAGGTGGGCGCGAGGAATCACATCATCGCAAGACTGGCCAGCTCCTCATGGGGCGCGAGCGCTTCCACACTGCGATCATCCTCTCTGGCATTATGCTATTCCACTGCAGAATACTGTGCCCCAGGATGGTTCCGTAGCCCCCATGTCCACTCGGTCGATTCCAAATTATATTCCTCCATGAGGATCATTTCTGGAACCATCCGTTCCACCCCGGTTCCATGGCTGCCAGTTCTTAGCAACATCGCCCCGCCAGATATTCGTCGGGATGCGGCATCATCTAAGTTCATTTCCCATGTCTACGCTCGACCGGACCTGCCAATATACGCGGAGATCTTCGCCCACCCTGTCCAACGCTTGACGTCTCGTCATCCAATCTGGTCCCCTACGCCTACACTGAACTTCTCTGTTCCAGACTCTTGGAAACAGAGTTGGCAGTCAGCTGAGGTAAAGAACAAACACCTCATCACAGACCCCTGCGAGCGTCCACCCGGCTTTGACCTAGCACGTTATGACTGGGCCCTCCTCCATCGCTATAGAACAGGCCATGGCCGGTGCGCCGCTATGTTCCATCGCTGGGGAGCCAGAGACGACCCGAACTGCCCCTGCGGCTCCAGACAGACTATGACCCACATAGTCAACGACTGCCACCTCTCCAGATTCAAAGGAGGTCTGGAAACTTGACATCAGGCTCAACCTGACGCTGTTGACTGGCTACGGAAGAAGGGCAAACGCTAGAAGAAGAAGAATGCTGACACCAAAAGTCCACCACTGCCATAGGCCACTTTTTCCTTCTAATTTTCATTAAACACGGCAAAGAGAAATTGAGAGAGGTGCCGGGAGCCAAGGCCTTAGCTAAGACTCTCTTATAGCCGGTGAGAGGACATTCCGACCAGTGGAACTGAGATGACCATCTAGCTGTTTGGAAAGTCGCTCACCCACCTCCCTCCCCCACTACCTTAGCAGGACTTCCTCCTTGCTTGTGCTTATATTGCGGCTGCAAAGTAAAATTTTCAGAGCTGGATCAGACCTCCTGTCTTGCTCTCGTTCTTCGTGTCTCTCGTCCTTTCCATTCTCTCGCCCCCTCCCCTAGGTTTCCGTCGATAACCCCGCAGGCCGGGGCAGAGAGGATGGGGGAAGAGAGAGAGAAATGCAACTACAGACCAGCTTGACTCTTGAAGCTGACTCACTGCAGGTGGGAAGCAGGGTTAATTAAAGTGAGTTTAGTCTTGCCAGCATAGCCAGCGGAGACTCATCAGGGTGGGGGAGACAGCACAGTCGTTATGCAATGAGAATCTCATATCTGAACTTTCAAAGTCCCAGGCTCAATTCCCCATGCCACCATAAGCCAAACTGCAGTAGTGCTCTGGTAAAAAAAAATAAATTAAATTAAATAAAATAAAAGTAGGTGCAGGGGAGTGGTGCACCCAGCTGAGCACACATGCTACAATGCACAAGGGCCCTGCACACACCAGCAGACATCACAGTCACAGACACCAGAGCCGGGAGGCCCCAGAGCAGAGCTGCTTCCTCAGACGCTGCCTCTCTCAGCACCTCACAAGATGGTGGGGATTCCACATCCTGCTCGCCCTCCTCAGAGCAAGTTTCCTGAAGCCACAGCAGAATGGAGACACCTGCAGCTACTGAGAGGACTGAAGCCTCAGCTGGGAGGCAAGAAAGCACATGTGTGGGACTTGCGCAGAAAGGGTCAGAGCAGGGCGCAGGTGTGAGGGGTAGAGGTCAGAGAGGGTCAGAGCAGGGCACAGGTGTGAGAGGCACAGAGGTCAGAAAGGTCAGAGCAGGGTGCTGGTGTGAGGGGTAGAGGTCAGAGAGGGTCAGAGCAGGGTGCAGGTATGAGGAGCAGGGGTCAGAGGGTCAGAGAAGGGAGGGGCACAGAGGTCAAAGAGGGTCAGAGCAGGGCACAGGTGTGAGGGGCATAGGTCAGAGAGGGTCAGTGCAGGGTGCAGGTGTAAGGGCAGAGGTCAGAGAAGTCAGAGCAGGGCACAGGTGTGAGGGGTACAGCAGGTCAGCTATGGCAGCAGCCTTCAGCCAGCCACTCTGCCCCAGGTCTGCCCCCTAAGATCCTGGGCACTGGCCAAGGTGCTGCTGTGTTTTTTGAGTCAAGAGTCTGACATCTGCTCAGACTCTGCTGGCACCTGACTGAAACCTGCCTTGCTCACACTAACCCTTCCTCTTGATTAACTGGACTTTAAGTGGTCAGCACTATACCTGCTTTAAGTAACATTCTCCCACAGACTGTGACCGAGGGTGTCCAAGTGACATCCTGAGACATGACCTTCATCGTGTAACTAGGACAGATGCAATTTTCATGACTGTTCTTAACCCTGGATAAAGCCAGAATCATAGTCTACAGAAAATTCATGAAGATACAGGTGGTGATGGTGACAGCTAGTGGGTGATAAATACTGTAGGTGACTGACAGGTGAGGTAGATGATAGGTGGGTGACACACGTGGGCAGGTGCATAGATAACAGAGGATGCAAGAGGTCACAAGCAGACAGATGACTGATAAGATAGATGACAGATAGATGTTAGGCAGGCAGAAAGATAGATGATAGATGACAGATGGACAAATGGTGGATAGACAGGTTTTAGATTGCACATAATTAATGGATGATTTATAGATAGATAATAGATAGATAGATTTCAAAATGATAGAGGGGATTCACTTCTTTTCCTTTGAGACCGGTCCTTAGCTTCTCCATAGTGACCCAACAGGTCAGGAAAGATGGTGTTCCAGGCCAGTGATGCTGTTTGACAGTGCTCTGGGCTCAGCCCTGAACGCTGGCTGTCAGACCAGCCTGAATGGCTCTGGTCTTATGTCAGCGGCTCCCCACTATGCCCGAAGTCTGTCTCAGGTAGGAACCCAGGCAGGCGAGGCCCTCACTGGAGAATGTGCTCAGGGTGGCAGAGGGCTGTGACAAACAGAGAGAGGAGGGGCAGGTGGGGGCTGGGTGACAGATGAAGTGGTGCTTGGAGGAGCTTGTCTGCACTTCCTGAGGCCTCTCCTCTCAACTGGGCAGTAGAGGAGCCTGTCCGCACCAGGGGCCTGCAGTGAGCAGCCAAGGTCACCAGGTGGCAGCAGGGGACAGGCCCCGCGGGCCAGACCCAGGTCACCTGGCACTGCTGCTGCATCACCAACACCTGGCCACTTCCTCCATGACATGTGCTGGGCTGTCTCCCCAATTTCTGGGCTCAGACTCTGGCCCCTCCTCACTTCCCAGGGCGGCCCCAGAGATGGACCAGCTCCTCACAGTGTGTCCTTCTCAGCCCCATGGCCATCGCCTGGACTGTGCTAGCCAAGCAGACCTGGGCATCTCCACAGAGCTGCTGGTTCCAGACCACCACCAGAGGGCCCACTCTGCCTACCCTGCCCTCTGCCTGACTGCCAGCCTGCCCCAGCAGATCCATCCTCCCCCAGGTGCTGATCATCAGAGCCCCCGCCCCCAGGTCCTGACGGGCAGGTCCACCCCAGGTCCTGACGGGCAGGTCCCTGCCTCGCCTCCCGTGAGGCATAAAAGCTGGTGCAGGTGGCGCCGGGCAGAGTCCTGCACCATGAAGGGGAGTAGTGCCCTCCTGCTGGCAGCCGTCACCCTGCTCTGCACCTTCGGTGGGTCTGCGCTGCGTGTGGACACATCTGTGCGAGTGTCTGTGCAGGAGTGGATCTCTGCATGTGTCTGTCTTCGTGGCTGTGCATGCATGGTGGCATGTCTGTGTGCATGAGCATTTGTCTGTGTGTCCGTATCTTTGTGTGTCTGAGTGTGTGCGAGTGGGGACTGGACCAGAGCTAGAACCCCAGGCACTGTGTCCACTCCAGGTGCCAGCCCACCTCCTTCCCAGGGCACAGGTTGGCAAGCCTGTCTCCACACCCCTAGCTGACCCCAGGCCCCACACCCGGCCCAGCTGACCCCAGCCCCGGCCCACCCTGGCCCAGCCCCCAAGTTCTAAGTCAAAGCCACATGGAGGGAATCTGGGCACCAGCAGGTCCTGTGCTCTCCTTGCTCGTGGGGTTCCAGGGGCGGTCGGGGGCTCTGCAAGGGAGACCTGGCAGAGCAGGGAGCCCTGAGGAGACTTCTGGAGACCTGCAGCTGGAACGTGAGTTGCTCTGGACCCACCTGGCCTGGCATCATTTTGCCCCACAACACAGGACTGGCCCTAGCGGATGACAACAATGAGTTTTTCATGGACTTCCTGCAAACGCTGCTGGTGGGAACACCAGAGGAGCTGTACGAGGGCCCCCTGGGCAAGTACGAGGTCAACGCAGACGCTAAGGCCGCACTGACAGAGCTCAAGTCCTGCATAGATGGCCTGCAGCCCATGCACAAGGCAGAGCTGGTCAAGCTGCTGGTAGGGGTGTGGGGTGTGGGGGTGTGGGGGTGTGGGGAGCAGCCTACAGCCCATGCACAAGGCAGAGTTGGTCAAGCTTCTGGTAGCGGTGCAGGGGTATGGAGGTGTGGGGGTGTGGGGGTGCAGGGTTTTGGGGAGCAGCCTGCATCCCATGCACAAGGCAGAGCTGGTCAAGCTGCTGCCAGGGGTGCAGGGGTGTGGGGGGCAGCCTGCAGCCCATGCACAAGGCAGAGCTGGTCAAGCTGCTGCTAGGGGTGCAGGGGTATGGGGGTGTGGGGAGCAGCCTGCAGCCCTCGCACATGGCAGAGCTGCTCAAGCTTCTGATGGGGGTGGGGCACAGCCACTCCCCAAAGACTGGAGCCCCAGCAGGACGCACAGCTCTCTACCCAGCCCTGCACTAACACCATGGCCTGCCCCACACGGTACCTCCCAGATACGCTCATCCTCCTGGGCCAGCAGCGGTGTGTGAGCTCCACTGCCCAGAGCTGCCCTGCATGCAATCTGTACACAGGCACACAGACATGCACACTGGGACACAGGTGCACACACAGACACACAGACATGCAGACACACAGGCACACGTCCACACCCTGTCCCAAGTGCTGGGAATGGACAGGCTGCGCCACCTCCCCACCCCACGCTTGCAGACAGGGGCTCCCCAGCTGGGGTCCACGTGCAGCCGCTGCCTCTGGCACACGCGTCTGCCTTCCAGGTGCAAGTGCTGGGCAGTCTGGACGGTGCGTAGTGACCCTGAACATTCCGGCAGTCCAGGACCAGCCATGCTGCTCCCCGCCTCTCCACGTGTGAACCATCCTCAGACCCCCGGATCAATAAAGCCTCTGCAGTCAGGCTCCGGCTCCTGTCTGTCCCCACACTCAGGATACGCCTGTCACTGTAGCTAGCCAGGGTCACGGAGTGGAGCAAGCTCAGTCAGCCGACACAGCGGGCGGGGGCAGGGAGGGCAGGAGCCATTGTTATCTCAAGGATCTAGAACCCACCAACCCACAGAGCCACATTCTAGAGCTCAGGGCTCAGGTCCCCTCCCCAATTCCAGAAGTTCCTGAGGGAGGAGGGGGGAGAGACCTTGCTGTCTCCTTCTGGGGTGGGAGGGCTGCTGGCACCCCCACTGGACGCCTCTGAGGAGGCTCAGCTAGGCTGCTGAGGGACGCCAGAGCCAGGTGAGGCCCAGGGAGCACCCCTCAGTGCTGCCCCACCTGGCCAGGCAGCCCCGGGGAAGCTGCCTGCAGCCTCAGAGCCCAGAGCAGTGGCCGCGGCAGGAGAGGGACCTGAGGTGAGGGCTTGATCCCGTGAGAGCAGAACAGACATCCCAGGGATGTCTCCCGGCTGCAGACCCCACAGAGGCTGGGGTTCCACCCATCATGGGGTCTGGGGAGTGGGCACCCCTCCTCACATGCCCCTCCGTGGACAGAACCAGCCATGGCAGAGGAGGTCTGGGTGGGCACCTGGAGGCCCCACCGGCCCCGGGGGCCCATCATGGCCCTCTACAGCAGCCCTGGCCCCAAGTATCTGATTCCACCCACCACCGGTAAGCACCCTGGCCGGGGTGGGGATGGGGGAAGCCGAGGGGGGCTGGGGAGTCTGGGGAGTGGGCAAGGACAGGCCCAGAGTCTGAGAAGGTCTGAGGGATGAGTGGGGGAGGGGATATGATGTGTCTGGGGGTCATGGGGTCTGTAGGTTTTAGGGGGTCTGGAGTATCTGAGGGAATCTGGGGGGTCAGGGTCCTGGGGATGCCTGGAGTGTCTGAGGGGTCTGGGGGCTGAGGGTGCTGGGGGGGGGGGCTCTGGGATGTCTGGTGGTGCCTGGGAGGGGCTGGAGGACCTGGAGTGTCCAAGGGTTCTTGGGGACAAGAGGGGTCTGGGAGGGTCTGGAATGCCTAGGCAGAGCTGGGAGGAAGGCTGGGGGTTCTGGGGACACCTGGAGCTCTTCCCTGACCCCCAGCAACCTGGATGGGCCGGGTGGAAAAGAGGGGATCTCCCCAGGCCTCTCTCAACCCGTCCCCCAGGGTTTGTGAAGCATACACCCACCAAGCAGCGGGCACCAGCCTACAGCTTCCGCGGGGCCCCCATGCTGCTGGCAGAAAACTGCTCCCCGGGGCCCCGCTACAGCGTCAACCCCAAGATCCTTCGGACCGGCAAGGACTACGGCCCCTCCTTCTCCATTCTGGGCCGCTACTGTGCAAAGACCATGCTGACCCCCGGCCCCGGTGAGCGGGCTGGGGATGAAGCCACCCCAACTCCTGTGACCTTCCTCCAAGCAAGGTCACCCCAGGTCGGGGGCGCCCAGAGACCCTCAAGCCCGGGGGGCCTTCCAGAGCTGGAGTTCTGCCTCAGGCCCTGCCCATCCCTTCCAGTCCCCACTGCCAGTGGCCCTATGCCCAGCACCCTGAACCCCATCCCCACCCATGCTAGGCAGGGCAGTGTCCTTGCAGGCAGCTTCTGCAGTGCCACCCAAGCTGCGAGCTGGGCCCTGCACCCTGGCTGCCTTTCTCCCTGCAGGAGACTACTTTCCAGAGAAGTCTACCAAGCATGTGTTTGACTCTGCACCCAGTCACTCCATTTCTGCCCGGACCAAGACATTCCGAGTGGACAGCACCCCAGGTCCTCAGCAGCCCTGACCACCCTTGGCCGGCCGGCTGGGGTGGGAGGTCTCCTGGGGCAAAAGGCCATGGGGGGGAGAGAAGACGGCAGAGCCTGGCGTGAGACCCAGTGAGTGCCCTGTGCCCTCAGGCCCCGCCGCCTACATGCTGCCCGTGGTCATGGGGCCCCACACAGTGGGCAAGGTGTCCCAGCCATCCTTCTCCATCAAGGGCCGCAGCAAGCTGGGCAGCTTCAGCGATGACCTGCACAAGGCAAGGGCCCCATGGCCAAGGCCTGACTGTTCCCAGGGCAGTGTCCTCTCCGGGAGGCCTGAGCCTGGCAGGCACACCCTGGCTACTGTGGCTGAAGGGGGAGGGCTCACATAGGACTGAGTGTGACTGAGTCAGAAGGGTGCATGGGGCAAAAGGATCACAGACACCCCACCATCACTGGCACCCCGACAGCCCGTGGACTTCTGACCCCCGTCCCCCCGGACCCTGGGCCCCACGGCCTTCTGACCCCCGTCCCCCCGGGCCCCACGGCCTTCTGACCCCCGTCCCCCCGGACCCTGGGCCCCACGGCCTTCTGACCCCCGTCCCCCCGGGCCCCACGGCCTTCTGACCCCCGTCCCCCCGGACCCTGGGCCCCACGGCCTTCTGACCCCCGTCCCCCCGGACCCTGGGCCCCACGGCCTTCTGACCCCCGTCCCCCCGGACCCTGGGCCCCACGGCCTTCTGACCCCCGTCCCCCCGGACCCTGGGCCCCACGGCCTTCTGACCCCCGTCCCCCCAGACCCTGGGCCCCATGGCCTTCTGACCCCCGTCCCCCCGGACCCTGGGCCCCACGGCCTTCTGACCCCTGCCCTGCCACACACACCCTATGGCCTTCTGACTCCTGCCCTTCCCAGACCCCGGGACCCGCAGCCTACCGCCAGACGGATGTACAGGTGACAAGGTTCAAGGCTCCACAGTACACCATGGCTGCCCGTGTGGAGCCCCCAGGAGACAAGACCCTCAAGCCTGGACCTGGGGCCCACAGCCCTGAGAAGGTTCTGGAAGGGCCTGGCAGAAGGGGTGGGAGGGGTTGTAGCCCAAGCTGGTGTGGATGAGAGCAGAGTGACCCACAGAGAAAGGAAATAGGGACAGGCACAGTCCGGGGCGGGACGGTCCGTGAGTGTGGCCCCAAACTGGGCGGGGTTGGGGGCAGGAGGGGCAGGCACGGGGCCTGAGAGGGAGCCATGCCCACACACTCCTGGATCTCTGCCCTGGGACCCCAGACACAGTGACTGCTAGCACGGAGCGGGCTGTCCACCTCTGGCTCCAGGGTGAGCGGGGACAGCAGAGCCCCGTCAGCAGGAGGGGACTGTCAGCATGGTCTCGCTGCCTGTTTCTCCAGGTGACCATGACCAAGCCCAGCGCCCCCGTCGTCAGCTTTGGTATCAAGCACTCTGACTACATGACACCCCTGGTCGTGGACGTGGAGTAGCTTGGCACCCCAGCCTCCGTGCCACGTCTGGCATCCTGGGCCTGGGCTGAGTCACCCCCGGCCGGACTGCAGCTGGCCAGGCTTGGGCGGGCAGGGCCTGCTCATGCAGACAACTGTGACCAATTATTTTTTCTACGCTGTTTTCCCGCTTGCTAGCTTGTTTCCCGGTGAATAAATCATGAATTCCACTAGTCATGGGTTTGTCTTGGGAGTCCCCACGAGCTTCCCGCCTCCTTCTGGGACCCAGGGTCTGAACAAGGAGCCTGGAGGGCTTGGGAGGTCTCCACCTCACCACCGTCTGCCGTGTCTGTTGCACAGAGATGACCCCAAGGCCCCTCCCTGACCCCGCTGAGGCAGTGCGTGCCTCTCCTCGCCTGGGCCAGAGCCCGAGTGCTCTCAAGCCAGGCCACAGATGAGACCATAGCTGTTGACAGGCCGGCAACTGTGAGGCGGCCACAGAGCCCACCAAGCCCCCACAAGCAGGACTTTCGGGCCAGCAGCCCAGCCTCATGTCTCCTGCGTGGTGGGCAATCTCCAGCTCATCACAGTGACACGAGTGACATGGTGCAGGCCTTGTGGGGTCTACTCCTGGCCGTGGCTTCAGGTGTGTGGGGACAGGCAGCCCCGTCCACCTGTGGCCACAGCACAGCTGCCGCTGCTGCCTGCGGTGAGTGTCGGGCTGCGCGGCAAGCGCCTCCCGCGACCAGCTTGGGAGCCACACACTGAGGGTGCAGGCACCCCAATGTGGAAAGCCAGAGCCAGGCTCCATGACCTGCTGGTCCACAGCCCAGGCTCACAACTCTCCCAAGTCCCAGGGAAACAAAAAAGACCACAGACCCCAGCTTCCCTTGGCCACAAAGCTATTTATTCCAGACTTCCTTGTTTGATGTCTTGGCCTTAAGTTACATGACGTTGGCCCCAAACGTACAGGACAGGTCCTGACAGTCCTCACGGACAAAGCCTGAGTCCTCAAGTCCTTTGGGTCCCACCAGCATCAGGGATCAGTCAGTGACCCCCATCTGTGGTGGGCTTGGTTGTTGCACAGAGACCCTGCTCTGTCACACCACGGCTGGAGAGCCACCATCTCCTCCGTGGACTTGCTCGCAACGCAAGAACGAGAAGTCAAACGTGAAGCAGACAGGAAGACCGGGATCCCAAGCAGCTGGAGGGCTGCAGAGCTATGGTGGGGACAAGGACAGAGCCCTGGCGGGAGACAGCTGAGGCTATCAAGCATGCAGAGCACTGCTCGAGCACAAAACCCCAACTCCACTAGTCTGGGCAAAGTGGGAAGGCATGGCTAGGGCATCCTGGGGTTGCCAAAGTGGGGGCAGGACCACACAGGTGAAAAGGGGGTGAGGGAAAGACACAGCGTTCGGCTCCCAGTGAGTCCCCACAGACACTCCACAGACAGGGACAGGCAGCAACAGAGGAAAGCACGGAGGGTCATGAGGGCCAAGCGGGACCCGGCAGGGCCACTACAGGCAGCATGGCCTGTCTGGAAGCCCAGGAAGGCAGGGGAGCCAGCAGCCCAGATGCACGGAGCAACAGGGGCCTCAGAGGTGAGCAGGTGCAGGGCAGTCAGAACACAGCCACCAGGGTCCGGGAGACCCTCCCCTGCGGAAGGCTGAGGAGCTCAGCCAGGAGACGTGAAACAAAGACAGCCAGGTGGTTGTGTCAGAGAGAAATCAGCCCTAAGGCTGCGAGTGCCTGGTGGGGGGCATCTGCACAGGTCAGAGCCCCCATCCCCCAGGGTGGACTTGTTGGGAGAGGAAAGGCAGAGTTGAAAGGCAGCTGGGAAGCTGCCCCAAGACACTCAAGAGCTGACCGTCTGAGCGTCCCTGGGGGCACTCTCAATTCGAGGCCTGGAGTCTGGAAATACATCTTCGGTGAAGGCTGGGTCCTGAGCACAAGCTCAAGACCGCTCATGGACACACAGTGCCACCACCGAGGGTTAGGGCCCAGCGCGGTCCACTCCTCGTCCTGTCTCCCGTCCTTCCCGTCCTGCCTCCTGTCTCTCCCCAGGTCCAGTTCCAGTCACAGGTCTTCAGGTAGGACCTTGGGCTCACACTGCTCTGCTGGCACCCAGCACTCCTAGCAGGGAGTAACTGCCACCTCACGGCTGAGGCCTCTGGGTAGAGGAGGAGGTGCTGATCTGAGGGCCAATGTCACGCAGCCCTTCTGAGTCAGCTCCAGCCACTTCACACGCCAGACGTGGCCTCAGCCGGATGTCAAGAACAGCCTAAGAGTCGTGACAGCAGAGCCTGAGGCCGGAGGGAGGCTGCCAGTAACAGTGCCCTGCCCGGGACTCTCTGAGGCTATCACACCTCTCGCTGCTGGTGCAAAGGGTTATAAAGGGGCCAGGCTCCCCAGAAAGGGCCCCTGCACCCAAGGCACCAGACAGCACAAGCTCACTGGTAGGAGGGAGCGTGACCTCCCGACACACAAGGAGGTTCAAGCCACGGTCATCATTTTACAAGGTATTTCACAGCCAGGGCACCAAGCAGGGGATACAAAGCCTGCCCCAGCACCCCCAGAAGCCAGCTCCCGGTGGCTCCCATGGGCTCACGTCCTTGCTCTGGACAGTAAGTAGAACAGAATGAAGAAGGCCACAACCAGGCCCATAGCCACGCCACACAGAAGCTTCCGGTTGTCTCTCCCAGACCGTGCCATTGTAGAGAAGCGCTTCACACTCCCAGTTAAGAGGCCTGTCACACTGGCGAAATCTGAGTCCTGGGAGGAGGGGGTGTCCCAGTGGGGTCACACAGGGCAGCACCCACAGGCCCCCACAGCAGACGGGGCAGGACCCATGGGAGTCACACGGGCAGCACCCCCAGACCCCACAGCAGGCAGGGTGGGGCAGGGCTTACCGCGATCCCTTACCATGCCATCCAAATACCGGTTGTGATCCTCTGCGTCCCTGTCGATGTCCAGGGCCAGCTGATGAGGACACAGAGGGGCAGGGTCAGGCCCGGGCAGACACACGGGCCGTGTGATCTCCACAAGGGCAGCAGCCCTGCCCCAGCTCCGCCAAGCACGGAGCGCTACCTGAAGGAGGGCCCCGCCAAGCCTCCCTGCCCCAGCACGACAGGTAGAGGACAGGGCAGAAGTCCCACTGACCGATTTGAGCCTGGTAACCTTGGTAGCCAGGCTGTCAGCCATCCGCTTGTTCTCTCGGTCTAGAAGACCCTCCACAGCATCTGGGCTCTGAGCTGCAAGGACAGACAGCTAAGACCAGGCAACTCGGATCTGTACACAGATGCAATGGGGGGGGGGGGGGGACTGGGTCCGTGTCTGCTGGGGGGTCTGGGTCTGTGTCTGCTGGGGGATCTGGGCCCTGTGTCTGCTGGGGGGTCTGGTCCCTATGTCTGCTGGGGAGATGTCTGGGCCCATGTCTGCTGGGGATTTGGGTCCCCGTGTCTGCTGGGGGGGTCTACGCTCTATGTCTGTGGGGGGGGATGTCTGGGTCCATGTCTGCTGGGGAGTCTGGGTCCCACTGTCTACTGGGGGGGTCCGTGTCTGCTGGGGGGTCTGGTCCCCGTGTCTCCTGAGGGGTCTGGGTCCATGTGTCTGCTGGGGGTTCTCGGTCCCTGTGTCTGCTGGGGGGGTCTGTGTCTGCTGGGGGGGTCCGTGTCTGCTGGGGGGTCTGTGTCTGTTGGGGGGTCTGGGTCTGTGTCTGCTGGGGGATCTGGGTCTGTGTCTGCTGGGGGGTCTGGGTCTGTGTCTGCTGGGAGGTCTGGTCCCTGTGTCTGCTGGGGGTCTGGGTCTGTGTCTGCTGGGGGTCTGGTCCCTGTGTCTGCTGGGGGTCTGGGTTTGTGTCTGCTGGAGGGTCTGTGTCTGTGTCTGCTGGGGGATCTGGGTCTGTGTCTGCTGGGGGTCTGGTCCCTGTGTCTGCTGGGGGTCTGGTCCCTGTGTCTGCTGGGGGTCTGGGTATGTGTCTGCTGGAGGGTCTGTGTCTGTGTCTGCTGGGGGTCTGTGTCTGTGTCTGCTGGGGGGTCTGGGTTTGTGTCTGCTGGAGGGTCTGGGTCTGTGTCTGCTGGGGGTCTGGGTCCCTGTGTCTGCTGGGGGTCTGGTCCCTGTGTCTGCTGGGGGTCTGGGTCTGTGTCTGCTGGAGGGTCTGGGTCCCTGTGTCTGCTGGGGGTCTGGTCCCTGTGTCTGCTGGGGGGTCTGGGTCTGTGTCTGCTGGGGGTCTGGGTCTGTGTCTGCTGGGGGGTCTGTGTCTGTGTCTGCTGGGGGTCTGGTCCCTGTGTCGGCTGGGGGTCTGGGTCTGTGTCTGCTGGAGGGTCTGTGTCTGTGTCTGCTGGAGGGTCTGGGTCTGTGTCTGCTGGGGGGTCTGTGTCTGTGTCTGCTGGAGGGTCTGGGTCTGTGTCTGCTGGGGGTCTGGGTCTGTGTCTGCTGGAGGGTCTGGGTCTGTGTCTGCTGGGGGTCTGGGTCTGTGTCTGCTGGGGGTCTGGGTCTGTGTCTGCTGGGGGGTCTGTGTCTGTGTCTGCTGGGGGGTCTGGGTCTGTGTCTGCTGGGGGGTCTGGTCCCTGTGTCTGCTGGGGGTCTGGGTCTGTGTCTGCTGGGGGGTCTGGGTTTGTGTCTGCTGGGGGGTCTGGTCCCTGTGTCTGCTGGGGGGTCTGGGTCTGTGTCTGCTGGGGGATCTGGGTCTGTGTCTGCTGGGGGTCTGGGTCTGTGTCTGCTGGGGGGTCTGGTCCCTGTGTCTGCTGGGGGGTCTGGGTCTGTGTCTGCTGGGGGGTCTGTGTCTGTGTCTGCTGGAGGGTCTGGGTCTGTGTCTGCTGGAGGGTCTGGGTCTGTGTCTGCTGGGGGTCTGGGTCTGTGTCTGCTGGGGGGTCTGGGTTTGTGTCTGCTGGGGGGTCTGGGTCTGTGTCTGCTGGGGGGTCTGGGTCTGTGTCTGCTGGAGGGTCTGGGTTTGTGTCTGCTGGAGGGTCTGGGTCTGGGTCTGCTGGGGGTCTGGGTCTGTGTCTGCTGGAGGGTCTGGGTCTGTGTCTGCTGGGGGTCTGGGTCTGTGTCTGCTGGGGGTCTGGGTCTGTGTCTGCTGGGGGGTCTGTGTCTGTGTCTGCTGGGGGGTCTGGGTCTGTGTCTGCTGGGGGGTCTGGTCCCTGTGTCTGCTGGGGGTCTGGGTCTGTGTCTGCTGGGGGGTCTGGGTTTGTGTCTGCTGGGGGGTCTGGTCCCTGTGTCTGCTGGGGGGTCTGGGTCTGTGTCTGCTGGGGGATCTGGGTCTGTGTCTGCTGGAGGGTCTGGGTCTGTGTCTGCTGGGGGGTCTGGTCCCTGTGTCTGCTGGGGGGTCTGGGTCTGTGTCTGCTGGGGGGTCTGTGTCTGTGTCTGCTGGAGGGTCTGGGTCTGTGTCTGCTGGAGGGTCTGGGTCTGTGTCTGCTGGGGGTCTGGGTCTGTGTCTGCTGGGGGGTCTGGGTTTGTGTCTGCTGGGGGGTCTGGGTCTGTGTCTGCTGGGGGGGTCTGGGTCTGTGTCTGCTGGGGGTCTGGGTCCCTGTGTCTGCTGGGGTCTGGCCCCTGTGTCTGCTGGGGGTCTGGGTCTGTGTCTGCTGGGGGGTCTGTGTCTGTGTCTGCTGGAGGGTCTGGGTCTGTGTCTGCTGGGGGGTCTGGGTCTGTGTCTGCTGGAGGGTCTGGTCCCTGTGTCTGCTGGGGGGTCTGGTCCCTGTGTCTGCTGGGGGGTCTGGGTCTGTGTCTGCTGGGGGGTCTGGTCCCTGTGTCTGCTGGGGGGTCTGGGTCTGTGTCTGCTGGGGGGTCTGGGTCTGTGTCTGCTGGTGGGTCTGGGTCTGTGTCTGCTGGGGGGTCTGGTCCCTGTGTCTGCTGGGGGGTCTGGGTCTGTGTCTGCTGGGGGGGTCTGGGTCTGTGTCTGCTGGGGGGTCTGGTCCCTGTGTCTGCTGGGGGGTCTGGGTCTGTGTCTGCTGGGGGGTCTGGGTTTGTGTCTGCTGGAGGGTCTGGTCCCTGTGTCTGCTGGGGGGTCTGGGTCTGTGTCTGCTGGGGGGTCTGGGTCTGTGTCTGCTGGTGGGTCTGGTCCCTGTGTCTGCTGGGGGGTCTGGGTTTGTGTCTGCTGGGGGGTCTGGTCCCTGTGTCTGCTGGGGGGTCTGGGTTTGTGTCTGCTGGGGGGTCTGGGTCTGTGTCTGCTGGAGGGTCTGGGTCTGTGTCTGCTGGGGGGTCTGGTCCCTGTGTCTGCTGGGGGGTCTGGGTCTGTGTCTGCTGGGGGGTCTGGGTCTGTGTCTGCTGGGGGGTCTGGTCCCTGTGTCTGCTGGGGGGTCTGGGTTTGTGTCTGCTGGGGGGTCTGGTCCCTGTGTCTGCTGGGGGGTCTGGTCCCTGTGTCTGCTGGGGGGTCTGGGTCTGTGTCTGCTGGGGGGTCTGGGTCTGTGTCTGCTGGAGGGTCTGGGTCTGTGTCTGCTGGTGGGTCTGGTCCCTGTGTCTGCTGGGGGGTCTGGGTTTGTGTCTGCTGGGGGGTCTGGTCCCTGTGTCTGCTGGGGGGTCTGGGTTTGTGTCTGCTGGGGGGTCTGGGTCTGTGTCTGCTGGAGGGTCTGGGTCTGTGTCTGCTGGGGGTCTGGGTCTGTGTCTGCTGGGGGGTCTGGTCCCTGTGTCTGCTGGGGGGTCTGGGTCTGTGTCTGCTGGGGGGTCTGGGTCTGTGTCTGCTTGGGGGTCTGGTCCCTGTGTCTGCTGGGGGGTCTGGGTTTGTGTCTGCTGGGGGGTCTGGTCCCTGTGTCTGCTGGGGGGGTCTGGTCCCTGTGTCTGCTGGGGGGTCTGTGTCTGTGTCTGCTGGGGGGTCTGGGTCTGTGTCTGCTGGGGGGTCTGTGTCTGTGTCTGCTGGAGGGTCTGGGTCTGTGTCTGCTGGGGGTCTGGGTCTGTGTCTGCTGGAGGGTCTGGGTCTGTGTCTGCTGGAGGGTCTGGGTCTGTGTCTGCTGGAGGGTCTGGGTCTGTGTCTGCTGGGGGTCTGGGTCTGTGTCTGCTGGGGGGTCTGGTCCCTGTGTCTGCTGGGGGGTCTGGGTCTGTGTCTGCTGGGGGGTCTGGGTCTGTGTCTGCTGGGGGGTCTGGTCCCTGTGTCTGCTGGGGGGTCTGGGTTTGTGTCTGCTGGGGGGTCTGGTCCCTGTGTCTGCTGGGGGGGTCTGGTCCCTGTGTCTGCTGGGGGGTCTGGGTCTGTGTCTGCTGGGGGGTCTGGGTCTGTGTCTGCTGGGGGGTCTGGTCCCTGTGTCTGCTGGGGGGGTCTGGTCCCTGTGTCTGCTGGGGGGTCTGTGTCTGTGTCTGCTGGGGGGTCTGTGTCTGTGTCTGCTGGGGGGTCTGTGTCTGTGTCTGCTGGGGGGTCTGGGTTTGTGTCTGCTGGGGGGTCTGGGTTTGTGTCTGCTGGGGGGTCTGGGTCTGTGTCTGCTGGAGGGTCTGTGTCTGTGTCTGCTGGGGGTCTGTGTCTGTGTCTGCTGGGGGGTCTGTGTCTGTGTCTGCTGGGGGGTCTTGTCCCTGTGTCTGCTGGGGGGTCTGGGTCTGTGTCTGCTGGGGGGTCTGGGTTTGTGTCTGCTGGGGGGTCTGGGTCTGTGTCTGCTGGAGGGTCTGGTCCCTGTGTCTGCTGGGGGGTCTGTGTCTGTGTCTGCTGGGGGGTCTGTGTCTGTGTCTGCTGGGGGGTCTGTGTCTGTGTCTGCTGGAGGGTCTGGGTCTGTGTCTGCTGGGGGTCTGGGTCTGTGTCTGCTGGAGGGTCTGTGTCTGTGTCTGCTGGGGGGTCTGGGTCTGTGTCTGCTGGGGGGGTCTGGTCCCTGTGTCTGCTGGGGGGTCTGGGTTTGTGTCTGCTGGGGGGTCTGGTCCCTGTGTCTGCTGGGGGGGTCTGGTCCCTGTGTCTGCTGGGGGGTCTGGGTCTGTGTCTGCTGGGGGGTCTGGGTCTGTGTCTGCTGGGGGGTCTGGTCCCTGTGTCTGCTGGGGGGTCTGGGTTTGTGTCTGCTGGGGGGTCTGGGTTTGTGTCTGCTGGGGGGTCTGGGTCTGTGTCTGCTGGGGGGTCTGTGTCTGTGTCTGCTGGGGGTCTGGGTCTGTGTCTGCTGGGGGTCTGGGTTTGTGTCTGCTGGGGGTCTGGTCCCTGTGTCTGCTGGGGGGTCTGGGTTTGTGTCTGCTGGGGGGTCTTGTCCCTGTGTCTGCTGGGGGGTCTGGTCCCTGTGTCTGCTGGAGGGTCTGTGTCTGTGTCTGCTGGGGTCCCTGTGTCTCCGGGACCAGGCGGGTCTATGTGGCCCTGTCCGGGGCAGGTAAGCGCTAACACAACAGGCGCCCAGACGGGCTCTCCGGCTGCTGGCTACTCACCACCTGTGAGCTGTGGCTGAGAGGGGTGGGCAGCCCAGGGACCCCGCAAGGCTCATCCCAGAACAGTTTGGGCCCATCTGAGGCACCTCCAGGGTCCCTGGCTGTGCATGGGGCTGGGGAGCACAGTGGTGGGGGAGAAGGAGTCTTTACAGCACAGGGTGCTACCCGAGTCCCGGGACGCCATGGGACACAGCAGCACCCTTCCCCGGCGGACACATCGCAGGGCTGTGACACAGTGGGTGTCCGGTGGCTTCGAGTCCCCGTGCCCTTGCGGGGGTGACGGGCACCCTGGGTGCTGCCCTGAGGGGTGACGGGCACCCTGGGCGCTGCCCTGAGGGGGTGACGGGCACCCTGGGTGCTGCCCTGAGGGGTGACGGGCACCCTGGGCGCTGCCCTGAGGGGGTGACGGGCACCCTGGGTGCTGCCCTGAGGGGTGACGGGCACCATGGGTGCTGCCCTGAGGGGGTGACGGGCACCATGGGCGCTGCCCTGAGGGGGTGACGGGCACCCTGGGTGCTGCCCTTGCGGGGGTGACGGGCACCCTGGGTGCTGCCCTGAGGGGTGACGGGCACCCTGGGCGCTGCCCTGAGGGGGTGACGGGCACCATGGGTGCTGCCCTGAGGGGTGACGGGCACCCTGGGTGCTGCCCTGAGGGGTGACGGGCACCCTGGGCGCTGCCCTGAGGGGGTGACGGGCACCATGGGTGCTGCCCTGAGGGGTGACGGGCACCCTGGGCGCTGTCCCTCCCCGGGGGTGGGGACCGAGTGGAGGCGGCCCCCCGTCTGACCCCTGAGGTCAGGTCCCCGCCGCCGCCCGCGCTCACCCCGGGTCCAGTCTGCCATCGTGCCCGGCGGCGACTCCCGCACGGCGGCTAAGGCCTCCTCGGACGTGGCGCAGCCCCCGAGGGATTTCCGGGTCCGCCCCTTCCGCCCAGGGCTCCGCCCCTCCGCGGCTCGATCTCCCCACTTCCAGGCGGGGGCGGGCAGTACCGGGCGGCCCCGGGTCGGACGGCGACAGAGGGGCGACCGCGGCCACGGAGGAAACACTGCGAGCGCGACACGCCAGGCCCCGCCCCCGGCGAGCAGGCCCCGCCCTCCCCGGCCCCGCACCCAACCGACGCACGCTACGCAGGCCCCGCCCCCGGCCGCTGCGCGCGGTGCAGACCCCGCCCCCGACGCGCGGGCCACGCCCCGGTCCCGGCTTGCCCCGCGACCCGAGCCAGGGCGGGGCGCAAAGCGAGACCCGGGGTCCGGGGCACCATGGAGCTCCGGGCGGTGGCCGACGCCGTGGAGGCGGGGGAGGAGGACGTGGCTCTGGAGGTTCTGCATACGTACAACCGGGAGGTGAGGCGCGGGGGGCGCGGGGCGCGGGGCCCGGGGCTGCGGGGGTGCGGGGAGGCCGCTGCGCCTGAGCCCCGTCTCTCTTGCAGAATTGCGAGAGCTTCACGTTCGAGGACGCCCAGCAGGAGGACCGGAAGGTGCGTGCGTGGGGGCGGGGGTCGGGTCCCGGCTGCAGCCCCTGTCCTCCCGTCCTCCTGTCCCCCTAGTCCTCCTGTCCTCCTGTCCGCAGAGACCACCGTGGGGTGGAGGCCCGGCTGCAGCCCCTGTCCCCCTGTTCGCAGAGGCCTCCATGGCGGGGTCCTGGCTGCAGCCCCTGTCCTCCTGTCCCCCTGTCCTCCTGTCCCCCTGTCCTCCTGTCCCCCTGTCCTCTTGTCCCCCTGTCCGCAGAGGCCGCCGTGGGGTGGGGTCCCGGCTGCAGCCCCTGTCCCCCTGTCCCCCGTCCTCCTGTCCGCAGAGGCTTCCATGGGCGGGGTACCGGCTGCAGCCCCTGTCCCCCTGTCCTGTCCTCCTGTCCCCCTGTCCGCAGAGGCCACCGTGGGGTGGGGTCCCGGCTGCAGCCCCTGTCCTCCTGTCCCCTGTCCTCCTGTCCCCCTGTCCTCCTGTCCCCCTGTCCGCAGAGGCCGCGTGGGGTCCCGGCTGCAGCCCCTGTCCCCCTGTCCTCCTGTCCCCCTGTCCTTCTGTCCCCCTGTTCTTCTGTCCCCCTGTTCGCAGAGGCCGCCGTGGGGTGGGGTCCCGGCTGCAGCCCCTGTCCCCCTGTCCCCCGTCCTCCTGTCCGCAGAGGCTTCCATGGGCGGGGTACCGGCTGCAGCCCCTGTCCCCCTGTCCTGTCCTCCTGTCCCCCTGTCCGCAGAGGCCACCGTGGGGTGGGGTCCCGGCTGCAGCCCCTGTCCTCCTGTCCCCTGTCCTCCTGTCCCCCTGTCCTCCTGTCCCCCTGTCCGCAGAGGCCGCGTGGGGTCCCGGCTGCAGCCCCTGTCCCCCTGTCCTTCTGTCCCCCTGTCCTCCTGTCCCCCTGTCCTTCTGTCCCCCTGTTCGCAGAGGCCGCGTGGGGTGGGGTCCCGGCGGCAGCCCCTGTCCTCCTGTCCCCCTGTCCTCCTGTACGCAGAGGCCGCCGTGGGGTGGGGTCCCGGCTGCAGCCCCTGTCCTCCTGTCCCCCTGTCCTTCTGTCCCCCTGTCCTTCTGTCCCCCTGTTCGCAGAGGCCGCCGTGGGGTGGGGTCCCGGCTGCAGCCCCTGTCCTCCTGTCCCCCTGTCCTTCTGTCCCCCTGTTCGCAGAGGCCGCCGTGGGGTGGGGTCCCGGCTGCAGCCCCTGTCCTCCTGTCCCCCTGTCTGCAGAGGCCGCCGTGGGGTGGGGTCCCGGCTCCAGCCCCTGTCCTCCTGTCCCCCTGTCCTCCTGTCCCCCTGTCCTTCTGTCCCCCTGTTCGCAGAGGCCGCCGTGGGGTGGGGTCCCGGCTGCAGCCCCTGTTCTCCTGTCCCCCTGTCCTCCTGTCCCCCTGTCCGCAGAGGCCACTGTGGGGTGGGGTCCCGGCTGCAGCCCCTGTCCTCCTGTCCCCCTGTTCGCAGAGGCCGCGTGGGGTGGGGTCCCGGCTGCATCCCCTGTCCCCCTGTCCTGTCCCCCTGTCCACAGAGGCCCCCGTGGGGTGGGGGCCCGGCTGCAGCCCCTGTCCCCCTGTCCCCGTCCTGTCCTCCTGCCCCCGTCCTGTCCCCCTGTCCGCAGAGGCCGCCGTGGGGTGAGGGCCTGGCTGCAGCCCCTGTCCCCCTGTCCCCGTCCTGTCCTCCTGCCCCCGTCCTGTCCCCCTGTCCGCAGAGGCCGCCGTGGGGTGAAGGCCTGGCTGCAGCCCCTGTCCCCCTGTCCTGTCCTCCTGTCCGCAGAGGCCCCTGTGGGGTGGGGGCCTGGCTGCAGCCCCTGTCCCTCTGTCCTGTCCCCCTGTCCACAGAGGCCCCCGTGGGGTGGGGGCCCGGCTGCAGCCCCTGTCCCCCTGTCCCCGTCCTGTCCTCCTGCCCCCGTCCTGTCCCCCTGTCCGCAGAGGCCGCCGTGGGGTGAGGGCCTGGCTGCAGCCCCTGTCCCCCTGTCCTGTCCTCCTGTCCGCAGAGGCCCCTGTGGGGTGGGGGCCCGGCTGCAGCCCCTGTCCCCCTGTCCTGTCCTCCTGTCCCCCTGTCCGCAGAGGCCGCTGTGGGGTGGGGGCCCGGCTGCAGCTCCTGTCCTGTCCCCCTGTCCGCAGAGGCCCCTGTGGGGTGGGGGCCCGGCTGCAGCCCCTGTCCTGTCCTCCGCAGAGACTGGCCACGCTGCTGGCCGCCCGCCTGGAGCAGGGCCTGGCCCCCGGCCGCCGCACCGTCTGGCTGCAGAGCGTGCGCATCCTGTCCCGGGACCGCGGCTGCCTGGACGCGCTGTGCCGCCCCGGGTGCCTGCGCGCACTGGCGGGCTACGCGGGGCTGGCGGCCCCGGAGGCCGAGGGGAAGACGGACGCGGACGCGGAGGCGGACGCGGAGGCGGACGCGCTGCTCGAGGCGCTCAAGGGCCTGTGCAACCTGGTGCTGAGCAGCCCGGGCGCGCAGGCGCTGGCGGCCGAGGAGGGGCTGGCGGCGCGGCTGGCGGCGCGGGTGGCGCGGGCGGGGCGCGGGCTCCCGCACGACGTGCGCTTCTTCGACCTGCGGCTGCTCTTCCTGCTGACGGCGCTGCGGCGGGACGCGCGGCTGCAGCTGCGGGACCTGCGGGGCGTAGCGCTGCTCACCGCCGCCCTGGAGCGCACCGTGGGCCCCGGCCTGGGCCGCCTGCCCCCGCGCGAGGCCGAGCGCGCCATGGAGATCCTCAAGGTGCTCTTCAACATCACCTTCGAGCCGCTGCAGAGAGAGATGGACGAGGTGTGGCCTGGGGTCCCCCGCGGGTGCTGCTGGCGGGCGCAGGTCGGTGCGGGGCCTGCGGGGCCGGGGCTTCTCGCTCAGGATCCCCCCTCTCTGGTCAGGAAGACGCTGCCCTTTTCCGGCGCCTGGGGACCGTCTTGAGACACTGTGTGATGGTCACTGCCGCCGGAGATCGCACAGAGGAGTTCCATGGGTGAGGGCGGATGGGTCTGGGGCCATGATGGCCAGTGGGTGTGTTTCCAGAGGCTGAGCGCCGGTACGAGGCAGGGCAGAGGGGCGGGCAGTGCCCCTGCTGTGGGACCAAAGCCTGGCAGGGCCTGGTTTCCCGGTGTCACCCAGGTGGGTGTCTGCGGGATGCTCTCTCCGTGAGGGCCCCCTTCGGGAATGCCCGAGATGAGCGTCCACTTAGCTCTGGAGCCCAGGCAGGGCCCTCGCAGGCTGCCATGTGAGGGCTGGGCTCAACCCATACAGGCACGCGGTGAACCTGCTGGGGAACCTGCCCCCCGCCTGCCTGGACGTGCTCCTGGCCCTGGAGCCTCGCCCGGGCTCTCTGGAGTTCCTGGGTGTCAACATGGATGTGATCGGCACCCTGCTTATCTTCCTGGAGAATCGGCTGCTGCAGGTTTGCGGGCCACGGGGCACCGAGTCCGGCATGGCTGTGTGTTGGCATCTTCAGGGAGCCAGGAGTTGCACCCCAGCTAGGGCTGCAGAGGCCCCGTGGGCCTCGTGGGTGCCACACCTGGCTGTGGCTGCCCTCAGCATCAGGCTGGGGAGACACCCTCTGCTCCCCACGTCCTCCCGAGTCAGGCTCCACCCTGCCCACCTTGGCCTTCACTCACGGCTGCCGAGGCATTCTCCTGAGCGGATACTCTAGTCCCCAGTAGGTGTGGGTGCAGCTCCATGGCCCCCAACTTACAGGACAGTGGGTGTGGCTGCAGCTGGCTCTGGGCTGGAGTGACAGTCACTGTCTGCAGACGCACAGACTAAAGGAGAGGGTGGCACCCGTGCTGAGTGTGCTGACGGAGTGTGCCCGCCTACACCGTCCTGCCAGGAAGTTCCTCAAGGCTCAGGTATGGGGGGGGCCCTAGAGTGGGATCCAGCGGGCTGCCTGGCTGGGCTGAGGGACCGTGTGCCCAAATGCTGCCCCTACTCAGTGCCGCCCGGATAAGGGACTGTGTGTCCAAGTGCTGCTCCCTTTGCGGGACATGCTGCCCCATTCAGAGATCCCGTGTCCAGGCACCTCCCCACTCTGAGACCCAGTGTCCAGGTGCGGCCCCGTTCAGAGACCCCGTGTCCAGGCACCACCCCATTCAGAGACCCCGTGTCCAGGCGCCTCCCCACTCAGAGACCCCGTGTCCAGGCGTGGCCCCATTCAGAGACCCCGTGTCCAGGCGCCTCCCCACTCAGAGACCCCGTGTCCAGGCGTGGCCCCGTTCAGAGACCCCGTGTCCAGGCGCCTCCCCACTCAGAGACCCCGTGTTCAGGCATGGCCCCGTTCAGAGACCCCGTGTTCAGGCGCCGCCCCACTCAGAGACCCCGTGTCCAGGCGCCTCCCCACTCAGAGACCCCGTGTCCAGGCGCCTCCCCACTCAGAGACCCCATGTCCAGGCGTGGCCCCGTTCAGAGACCCCGTGTCCAGGCGCCTCCCCACTCAGAGACCCCGTGTTCAGGCGCCGCCCCGTTCAGAGACCCCGTGTCCAGGCACCACCCCATTCAGAGACCCCGTGTCCAGGTGCCTCCCCACTCAGAGACCCCGTGTCCAGGCGTGGCCCCGTTCAGAGACCCCGTGTCCAGGCGACACCCCATTCAGAGACCCCGTGTCCAGGCGCCGCCCCACTCAGAGACCCCGTGTCCAGGCGCCTCCCCACTCAGAGACCCCGTGTCCAGGCGACACCCCATTCAGAGACCCCGTGTCCAGGCGACACCCCATTCAGAGACGCGGTATCCAGGCGCGGCCCTGTTCAGAGACCCTGTGTCCAGGAGCCGCCCCGTTCAGAGACCCCATGTCCAGGCAACACCCCATTCAGAGACCCCATGTCCAGGTGCTGCCCGGTTCAGAGACCCCGTGTCCAGGCGACACCCCAGAGACCACAAGTCCAGGTGACACCCCATTCAGAGACGCCGTGTCCAGGCACCACCCCATTCAGAGACCCCATGTCCAGGCGCCTCCTCACTCAGAGACCTGGTGTCCAGGTGCGGCCCATTCAGAGACCCCGTGTCCAGGCGCCTCCTCACTCAGAGACCTGGTGTCCAGGCGCCTCCCCACTCAGAGACCCGGTGTCTAGGCGCCGCCCCGTTCAGAGGCCCCATGTCCAGGTGCTGCCCGGTTTAGAGACCCGGTATCCAGGCGACACCCCAGAGACCACGTGTCCAGGCAATACCCCATTCAGAGGTCCCGTGTCCAGGCGACACCCCATTCAGAGACCCCGTATCCAGGCGCCGCCCCGCTCAGAGGCCCCGTGTCCAGGCGACACCCCACTCAGAGACCCCGTGTCCAGGCGACACCCCACTCAGAGGCCCCGTGTCCAGGCGACACCCCGTTCAGAGACCCCGTGTCCAGGCACCACCCCATTCAAAGACCCCATGTCCAGGCGACACCCCATTCAGAGACCTGGTGTCCAGGCGTCGCCCCGTTCAGAGGCCCCGTGTCCAGGTGCTGCCCCCGCTGCGGGATGTGTGGGTCCGGCCTGAGGTGGGTGACCTTCTGAGGAACAAACTGGTGCGCCTCATGACGCACCTGGACACGGACCTCAAGAGGGTAGCGGCAGAGTTCCTGTTCGTCCTGTGCTCTGAGAGCGGTAAGTGCACCCACACCCGCCCCCCCCTGCACCCCACACCTCACACCCCCACACTGACTGCTGCCCCGCCCCAGTGCCCCGCTTCATCAAGTACACGGGCTACGGAAATGCCGCAGGACTCCTAGCCGCCAGGGGCCTCATGGCAGGGGGCCGGCCAGAGGGCCAGTACTCAGAGGACGAGGACACAGACACGGACGAGTACAAGGAGGCCAAGGCCAGGTGCGCCCCCACCCGTCCCCGTCCCCGTCCCCGGGTTCTAGGCGGATGGAGGGTGTCTCCCAGCAGCCTCTGCCCACTCCCACCCAACAGTGAGTTTCTGGCCAGACGGCCTCCCCATCTGGGGCTGACTTCCCTGTCCCCCAGCAGTATCAACCCCGTGACGGGCCGGGTGGAGGAGAAGCCGCCCAACCCTACAGAGGGCATGACGGAGGAGCAGAAGGAGCACGAGGCCATGAAGCTAGTGAACATGTTTGACAAGCTGTCCAGGTGCGGGTGTGGGGGCAGAGGAGGAGGTCGGCAGCACCAGGCCAGCCTCATTCTCACGTCCCCGAGGGAGGATGCACGTCACAGATGACGGCTCAGGTCTCAGAGCCGGCGGGAAGCAGCCCCTCCCCTATTGCTCACCCAGCATGGGAGCGCCCCTCTGAGCCCCTCCTCTGCCTTGCAGACACAGAGTCATCCAGCCCATGGGGGTGAGCCCACGTGGGCACCTCACGTCCCTGCACGATGCCATGTGTGAGACCATGGAGGGCCAGCTCGACTCGGACCCCAGCTCAGACCCCGACTGAGTGCATGGGACCCTCAGCTGGTGCTGCTTCACAGTGGCAGAGACCAGGACACCCCCGCTCCGCCCATAGCTCTCCCTCCCTGACTGCCTGCCGCCCAGCTGTCTCTGACCTGGGAAGGTCCTCCCTGCTGTGACTGACATGCAGGTGCCTTCTGGGGACCCAGTGGCACCTGAGACTGGGCGCTTGGTTGCAGCTTGGTGCGCCAGGCACAGCTGTGACAAGTGCCTGAACGTCAGCTCTGCAGGGACACCAAATGCCGCGGCTGCCTGAGCCGGCTGGGACCACGCGTGTCTGCTCAGGCCTGGCTTCTCCCTGGCCGTCACGGCCACAGTGCTGGAGCTCTCACTGTTGTGACGTCGCCTGGCCTTCCCACCACCCTCAACGATAAACACAAAGGAAACTGTCCCTCGCAGAACCACACACCTGTGCGCCAGCGCATCACAGACACCACCTTGGAATAAATAGTTCTGAGCAAGCACATGAGCAGTAAAGTTGAAGGCGTGAAGCCTCCACAGGGAAACTCGCTCACATAGCCCCAGCACTTCTCAGAGCACCACCTTGAGAACCAAGGCCAGCAGCTCCCCCAAGTCCTGGTCAAGGCGAGTTGTGGGGGAGCTGTCCCTCTGGGGTGGGGGGTTCAGGGGAGGCTGGGGGTCTGCCCAGACGGTACTGCCACAGCTCGGGTCAGCTTTGCAGGGCCACTGGAAAGTGGGCACGAGATGGCCAGGATGATCAGACAGATTATTTCCTGGGGCCGTTTGGGTGGAGGGTCGGTGGAGCTCTGAAAGGCCTGGTCTGCTGCCAGCATGAATCCAGGGGAGTTCCTCGGATGCCCAGTGGGGAGAGCACAGGACTTGCATGTCTGGGCTTCAGACTCAGTCCCACCAGCATATATGCTGGGTGATTCTCCAGCTTGTTCTCATGAGATAAAGCAAATCTTTTTTAAGATTTTACTTATCTATTTATGAGAAAGGAGAGAGAGAAAGAACCAGACATCACTCTGGTACATGCGCTGCCAGGGATTGAACTCAGGACCTCACACTTGAGAATCCAGTGCTTTATCTGCTCACTGTACCACCTCTCAGACCATGAGATAAAGCAAATCTTTACTTTTTAATATAGAGACCACAGCACCAAAGCCTGCTGTGGTGTAACATGGACCAGGTTCAAACCTTTATAGAGATCCTTTCAGGCTAGCAAAATGCATGGCTTTGCCATGTCTGCTTCCCAAGGCCAGGCCAGTCCCCACAGCACTGAAGCTTCTTCCTTTGTTTCCCTCACTCAGCCTCTGTCTTCTTTATATCTGGACAAAAGTTGGCCCAGAGCAGGAAAGCCCCAGGAGACAACCCAAATTATCTTAGATTGAGGACACAAAAAATGAAAGAAGGCCTCATTTTTATTTTACTTGAGAAGTGAAGGGCAAACCCCAGCCCACACTGGGTGTGACCCAGACTGGCCCTGCCTTCCTGACAGGTAAGTGACGCGGCTACAACTTTAGCTGGTCAGTTCAGGGCCCCAGCAGTGATCAACTGGTCCTGACTGCAGCCCTGGGCATCTCCTCAGGCCTCATGTCCAGGTCAGACAGCACCTGTGCCGCTGAGCTGTTCTTCAGCTGTGTGGCCTCAGCAGACAGGGCTGGCCAGCACACTTGTGGTCAGTCCTGCAGCTGCCGCCACTCTACCTGTCCAGCCCATTGAGTTGGAAAACAGAAGGGGAGCAGGCCGTCCAGCAGCTCTCAAGACACACGCTGCTGCTGAGGCAAGTTCAGAAGGAAGCCTGGTGATGGGGAGACAGCAAGATGGTTCTGCAGAAGACTCCTGCCTGAAGCTTTGAGGGCCAGGTCTAACCCCAGCACCACCCTCAGCCAGAGCTCCGGTCTTTCTCATTAAAATAAAATAAATAAAAATAGGAAAGTTAAGGAAGCAGGGCTGGGTAGTGGTGCATCTGGTTGCCATTTTACAGTGGAAAAGATTCAAGCCCCAGTCCCCACCTGCAGGGGGAAAGCTTTGTGAGTGTTGAAGCAGTGTTGTAGGTCTCTCCCCTAACACCCCTTTTCCCCTTGATTTTTGGTTATCTACTCAATAAATAAATAAACTCCAAAAAGATAATTTAAAAAGGATCCTGGCAGGCCAAAACAAGCTTCCTGGCTGGCCAGTCCTGCCTGAGGGCCCAGGGTGCTGAGGCTGGGCTGGGGCACACCTGCAGGTCCTCAGTGTGCACAGCTCTCGACAGCCCACCTTTCGGTCGCCATGACCACCAGGGACAGCTAGAAGCTGTGTGGCCTGTCTGCAGGGAGCCCACCCTGGGTCGAGGCAGCCCAGTGACCCATGGCCCGCACCTGGCCAGTCCAGAGCAGCGTGGCCAGCCATACCTTGCCGGCCTCCCGCTGAATGAGGTCCTGCATCTCCTCCGTCCAGCCCAGTAGCTCCACCAGCCTCTGCACGCCCTCAACCACGTCCCCCTGCACCACCACGTCCTGGACCCGCGGGCGCCAAGCGAAGGGCCCCACCACCTCACGGTTGATGAGCAGCCGAGGCACGGAGTGCCGCACAGCCTCACACAGGCTGGCAAATGGCTCCACCTGGAGAGGACCCGAGCGGAGTCCCATGAGAGCCGGGGACGGGTTGCCACAGCCCGAGAAGCTGCCACCCTCCCGAGGGGCCCACCGTGTTCCTTCTTGCCCGGTCTCCATGACCCAGCCTCCTCCCACAGCCCTCTCCCCCTCTGGGCCCACATCCCGTTTGTCAGGGTCTCCAGGCTCACCTGTTCCTGCCTACTGGCCTTCCAGCAAGCACAGTCCCAGATACTACCAGCTGACACGACTCCTGAGCAAGGCCCAGGTCTCCCAAGAGGGGCCTGTGCCCACACCCACTGGCCACAAACGCCATCTCTTACCCTCTTCCACCCAGACCTGCCTCTGTGCACACCTCCCCCACCTGGACCTGGGCTTCTCCACAGACCTCCAGGGACGTCCCAAGGATGAGCAGCAGGTCTGCCATGGGGAAATCCACCACGTGCAGAAAGAACCTCTGTGGCATGGGCTCCCCAAAGAACACGATGTCAGGCTTCACGACACCCGTACAGACTGGACAGAGGGGCACCCTGCCCTCCTTCACTTCAGCCTGCGGGGAAGAGAAAAGGGGCTTGGGGCAGATCTCATAATATCCTGTCAAGTAATTTATTTTTTCTTCCTTCTTTAAATAATTATCATTTTTATTTATTGGATAGGGACAGCCAGAAATTGAGGGAAGGCGGTGATAGAGGGGGGCCAGGTGGTGGCACACCTGGTTGAGTGCATGTTACAATGTGCAAGGACCCGGGTTCAAGCCCCCCGGCTCCCCACCTGCAGGGGGAAAGCTTCACAAGTGGTGAAGCAGGGCTGCAGGTGTCTCTCCTTCCTCTCAATTCCTGGCCATCTTTTTAAAGTATTTTATTTACTTTTTATGGGATAGAGACAGAACTGTATAGGGATGGGAGATAGAGAGGTAAAGAGAGACACCAGCAGCCCTACTTCAACACCCATGAAGCTTTCCCCCTGCAGGTGAGGACCTGGGGCTTGGACCGGGGGGCCTTGTGCACTGGAGCATACAAGCTTAAGCAGGTGCCCACCATCCAGCCCCATTTCTGGTGTCTCTATCCAATGAATAAAGATAATTAAAAATTTTAAAGGGGGGGGGAGGAGAGAGAGAGAACACCTAAACCGCTGATTCCCCAGAACTTGGGTCCTTGTGCACTGTAACATGCTCAGCCAGGTGCACCACCACCTGCCCCCCCCCCCACTTTTTTTCTTTTTAAACAGAGCTCATTCAGTTCTGGATTACAGTAGTGCTGGAGATTGAACCTGGGATGGAGCAGAGGTAGACAGCTTAATGATGAGGCTCCAAGGTCCCGGATCCAATCACTCTGCACCACCATGAACCGGAGGTGAGTAGAGCTCTGGTTTAAAGCAAAAAGAGATGGGACCTGGACCCTTCGGTGCTTCACACAAGAAGATTTTTGTGCATGACCATTACGCCGTCTCCCCAGCCCAAAGCTCTAATTAACGAAATGTTCAAATATCCACAAAAGCTGACAACAGCAAGAAGCACTTTGATGAACCAGCTCCAGCAATGGCTGGCATCTGCTGGGCTGCTGTCATACTGGCCCTACCTAAGCTTTGAGGAGGCTGGAGAATTCGACACCACGTAGGATTTGCATGTGTCTGGGTGAGCTCTGCACCTGGATGGCTATCAGAACAACAGGTGTTGGGGAGACTGGCAGCACAGCACCCCACACTCTGCCCTGCAGGCCAGGGTACAGCAAAGCCAAATCATCACCACATCCGGCTACATGTGCACTAGTGCCCAAGTCCAAGGAAAAAGGCACCTACAAACCTTCACGACTAAGGGCTGGGTTCTGACAAACTGACACCCGTGAAAGTCAGCAAAAATAGAAGAAATGGACTACTCAGAAACCTTAAATCGGACAGATTAAAACCCATACAATTAACTTTGAAATTCTGCAGAGATAACTAAGAAAATATGTAGGTCTTTAAGACAGAAACATAAAGACTCATAGGCCAATGACAGAGCTCAGAAATAAACTCTTATATAAGGCCAATGACCTTGAAAAAGAAAAGATTAGTCTTCAAGAAGCAGTGCTAGAAAAACTGGGCTGCAGTGTGCAAAAGAATGAACGGGGGTGCGGTGGGGTGTTAACCCTGTGGCTTCCACAACAGACTTTCATACTTAAGGCTCCAAAGTCCCAACTTCAGTAAGCCAGAGCTGAGTGCTCTGGTTTAAAAAAAGGGGGGGGACACTAAAAAAGTAAATTAAAAACAGATTCAGGGGCCCGAGAGGTGCCACAGGATAGAAAACATTGGACTCTCTAGCATGAAGTCCTGTGTTTGATCCATGATATCCCATGTGCCAGAGTGGTGTTCTGGTGTGTGTGTTCTCTCTGATGCATGCAAAACCCCCCACACACACACAGCTGACGGGCCAGGTCAATGTTTCATTTTCAACCTTGAGTTTCCACAGTAAAGTGGAACTCAGTCCACCCCACCCACGCCCACTGGAGGAAGACGTGGCACTGTGGTGTTTTTCCCTGGAAACCTCTGTCTTTATACATAAAAGGAAAAGATTCCCTAGTGTATCCTACAACTTAAGGTCACCACACATCACTGAATCAGAGGAGCAGGAACGTGGATGCCATTACGGTGCGTCTGTTCTTTACGGCCACCAGGGTCACTGCTGGGGAGCGTGGATACCATCACGGTGCGCCTGTTCTTTACGGCCACCGGGGTCACTGCTGGGGAGCGTGGATACCATCACGGTGCACCTGTTCTTTACGGCCACCAGGGTCACTGCTGGGGAGCGTGGATGCCATTACGGTGCGTCTGTTCTTTACGGCCACCGGGGTCACTGCTGGGGAGCGTGGATACCATCACGGTGCGCCTGTTCTTTAGGGCCACCAGGGTCACTGCTGGGGAGCGTGGATACCATCACGGTGCGCCTGTTCTTTACGGCCACCGGGGTCACTGCTGGGGAGCGTGGATACCATCACGGTGCGCCTGTTCTTTACGGCCACCGGGGTCACTGCTGGGGAGCGTGGATACCATCACGGTGCACCTGTTCTTTACGGCCACCGGGGTCACTGCTGGGGAGCCTGGATACCATCACGGTGCGCCTGTTCTTAAGGCCACCAGGGTCACTGCTGGGGAGCGTGGATACCATCACGGTGCGCCTGTTCTTTACGGCCACCGGGGTCACTGCTGGGGAGCGTGGATACCATCACGGTGCGCCTGTTCTTTACGGCCACCGGGGTCACTGCTGGGGATCCACATCAGCACCACAAATTCACTGTCCCGACTGCCGTTCTTCTCTTTTCTGTTGTTGTTTTGCTTTTATTCTCTTCTTTCCTTGTTTTGACAGGACAGTGGAAAATTGATAGGGGTGGGGAGCTAGGAAGAGAGAAAGGCCTGAAGACCTGTTTCTCCACTCCTAGGTCCTCTCTGCAGGTAGAAAGCAGGGGCTTGAACCTGGGTCCTTGGGCATGGTTGTACGTGTGCTTAACCAGTGAACCACCACTTGCCCCCCTAACCTCATTTTGATTTTTTAATGTATTTTATTTTGAGGTAAAGAAATTGAGAAGTAGATAGATAGACAGATGACAGTGAGATTCCTGCAGCCCTGCTTCACGGTCTGTAGTTAAGGCCTGGCTGCTAGAACCCAGGTCCTTCCTTGCACATGATGCTGTGTGTATTCAACTAGGTGCACCACCGCCCAGCCCTACTCTGCTGCATGTAAGTTTTATTTATTTACATTTAGTGGATAGAGACAGAGAAACCAAGAGGGAAGAGGGAGGAGGAAAGGGACAGAGAAACGCCTGGACCATTGCTTCACCGCTCGCAAAGCTTTCCCTGTGTAGGTGAGGACCAGAGGCTTAAACCCAGGTTCTTATGCACTGTAAAGTGTGCACTCAAATAGGTGCAGCACCAGCCACCCCCTAATAACATACTATTTTTAACAGTAAAAAGCATAAGTGTCAAGAAGCATCCCACAATAGAACAGTTATATCATACTGTATAGCTTAAAAAAAACAACTAGCATGTCTGCACTTACACAAGAGTACCATGAAATTCTGCTCAGTAACAAAGCAGATTGTAAAATATTACACGTAATTCCACACTGAAAAACAAATCATTTTAACTGTTTGCTACACAGATCGGTGCAGGTATAAAGAGATTTAAAATATATATAGGGGAGTGGGGGTGGTGAGCAGTGGTGCACCCAGGTAAGCACATAATGACCCAGGTTCAAGCCCCTGCTCCCATCTGCTGGGGGGATGCTTCACAGCAGTGAGGCAGGTCGGCAGGTGTTTAACTTTCTTTCTCCCTTCCGATCTCCCCTTCCTCTCAGTTTCTCTCTGTCCTAGCAAATAAAATGGGAAAAAAAATAATAAAGCTGCCAGGAGCCGTGGCATTACGGTGCTGACACCAAGCTCCAGGAGCCGTGGCATTACGGTGCTGACACCAAGCTCCAGGAGCCGTGGCATTACGGTGCTGACACCAAGCTCCAGGAGCTGTGGCATTACTTTTTTACTCTATATATTTCCACAGTTCACAAGCATTTATTATTTTTTTCTGATTTAAAAATAAAGCCACACTACTACCATCTTGTTAAATCTGCAGACTTTAACAAAAAAAGGCACTTTTCCACACCACTCCCAGTGCCAAGTACCAGGGGTAAGAGCAGCAGTGTGACTACTCACCCAAATATCTTCCCCTGGCCAGGACCTCTGGCAGACAGTGCAGGTAGCAGAGGCAAAGGATCCATGAGCTTCCACGAGCTTTGAGGCAGGGATGCCGGCTGCTGAAACTCAAAGTAAATGTGAGTCCTGCTACCTGTTGCGGGCACACAGGCCCCACACACAGCCTCTGCGCTGAGGGTCCCAGGCAGGAGCCGCAGCTTCCGGTGGACAGCTGCTGCCCTCCTTTACCGCCCACGGTGAGGACACCCACTGTCCAGATGTGCACAGGCCTGGGGCTTTCAGCTACAGCCGCGTCAGTTAAGCTAGCCAGGCACAGTACCAAACACTCAAGATAAATCATATCCATGGTCCAGGATGTGGCGCAGTGGATAAAGCGCTTGACTCTCAAGTGTGGGGTCCTGAGTTCAAGCCCTGGCAGCACATGTACCAGAGTGATGTCTGGTTCTTTCTCTCCTCCTATGTTTCTCATCAATCAATAAATAAAATCTTAAAAAAAAAAAAAAAAAAAGATGAATCATATCCACTAAAGCAGTGGAAGAATTTCTGTCCTACAGACACCAAGTTAAAGTGAGAAATCAGATGAAACGACGTGCTGTGTTGCAAACCAACCCATGGGTGAGAGAAGGCAGGAGAGAAGGCACAGATAAAATTGGGACTTGCTGACATTCGTTCCTCTGTTCTGTGCCTGATAAAAATTCCATCAGTAAATTTTAAAAGACTTATCCTATCAGGCTAGCAAAACTAGGAGCACTGGGTGTCAACTTTGAGATTTTTATTTATCAGGGAGAGAGGAGAGACCCACAAGTTCACTCTGATACATGCAATGCCAGGGATTAACCTTGGGACCTCAAGCTTGTAAAATCTAGCACTTTATCAACTGTGCCTCCTCCTGGGCCCCTCAACCTTAACCCGACTGAAAATTTACAGCCTGGCAGGTCGACGGGAAAGCAGCTTCACCAACAGTGACCTGTAAACACAGGAGCCATTTCTGTTGGGGACAAGTGACTAGTGGGCTCATCAGTCGGGTGGCTGAGTCCTGCAGAGAGGGAGATGAGACTGGATGGCAGGCTCACCTCTCTCGAGCCCATCAATGTTCTGTGTGTAGAGTCGCAGAAGCAGCCCCTTGTCGTGGAGCAGCCGGATGAAATAGTGAATAACGTTGGGCCGACAGTTCCCAGGGCGCAGCTCCTTGGCCAAAGCAAAAAAGGGCTTGGGGTTGTGACAGAAAAACGTGAGTTCAAAAATGGCCTCTGGGTATGGGAGACTGTACTGCTGGAGGTTACTGTAAAGACCGCTCCCTGGAGACCTGCGAGAAGCAAGAGGCTCTAAGAAGGGAGAAGAGCGGGCGGCAGACGAAGGCAGCAGGGGCAGGAACACTGCAGAGGCACCTGAAGTCTGGGATGCCGCTGGGTGTGCTGATGCCAGCCCCCGCCATGACTACTACTCTCCGGCAGGCTCCTGTTCCAATCAACTCAGCAACGTCCTGAAGCAGCAGTTTGCCCTTCTCACTTCCGCCTCCACTGCCGGCAGCAGCAGGAAGAAACATGGGCCATCTCCTACCCGCGACACTGAGAGGGACAGGGAAGCGGCAAACATGGGCCATCTCCTACCCGCGACACTGAGAGGGACAGGGAAGCGGCAAACATGGGCCATCTCCTACCCGCGACACTGAGAGGGACAGGGAAGCGGCAAACATGGGCCATCTCCTACCCGCGACACTGAGAGGGACAGGGAAGCGGCAAACATGGGCCATCTCCTACCCGCGACACTGAGAGGGACAGGGAAGCGGCAAACATGGGCCATCTCCTACCCGCGACACTGAGAGGGACAGGGAAGCGGCAAACATGGGCCATCTCCTACCCGCGACACTGAGAGGGACAGGGAAGCGGCAAACATGGGCCATCTCCTACCCGCGACACTGAGAGGGACAGGGAAGCGGCAAACATGGGCCATCTCCTACCCGCGACACTGAGAGGGACAGGGAAGCGGCAAACATGGGCCATCTCCTACCCGCGACACTGAGAGGGACAGGAAAGCGGCCAGGTAACCGACTGAGATCACACTCAAGTCAGTGAAAACGTGGGCTGACTGCCCTTTCATTTTTAATATCTATTTATTCCCTTTTGTTGCCCTTGTGTTATTGTTGTAGTTGTTATTGTTATTGCTGTCATTGTTGTTGGACAGGACAGAGAGAAATGGAGAGGAGGGGAAGACAGAGAGGGGGAGAGAAAGACAGACACCTGCAGACCTGCTTCACCGCCTGTGAAGCGACTCCCCTGCAGGTGGGGAGCCGGGGCCGGAACCGGGATCCTTATGCCGGTCCTTGTGTTTCGCGCCACCTGCGCTGTGCCCGCTGCGCCACCGCCCGACTCCCAACTGCCTTCTTGTTGGCACTGGCTCCAGGCCCACCCCAGCAGGTCCGAGCACCCCACACCACTTGCCAGTGCTCAGTGAGCACTTGGGAGCTTCTGAGCGACAACTCAGGAGTGGGGCAAGTATCATCTGTGAAGGGCAGCCTCCGGGATTGCTTCAGGGATGGCGGTGTCACTATGGGACTTTAGAGCGGGGCAAGTGTCACCAGCCAGGCACCAGGGTGAGACTAACGAACTAAGGACTCCAACCCCCCCACCCCCCCAGCCTCCTGCAGAATTAAGTGGCCCTGGCCTTACTGGCCCAGTCAAAACCTAAGCAGGTTAAGCGCAGGTGGCGCAAAGCGCAAGGACCGGCGTCAGGATCCCGGTTCGAGCCCCCGGCTCCCCACCTGCGGGGGAGTCGCTTCCCAGGCGGTGAGGCAGGTCTGTAGGTGTCTGTCTTTCTCTCCCCCTCTCTGTCTTGCCCTCCTCTCTCCATTTCTCTCTGTCCTGTCCAACAACGACGATAGCAATGACAACAATAACAAGAGCAACAAAATGGGGGGAAATATCTCCAATTTATAAATAAAATGTTTTTCAGTGAGAAACAACGGGCCTCCAGGAGCGGTGGGCTCGCGCAGAAGCAGGCACCGAGCCCCAGCGACAACCCTGGAGGCGAATAAACAAACGAAGCTGCCAAGTCAGCGGCCCTGCCCGACCGCTTGGGGCCTCGGCCACCGCCAGGGCCGCTCGCTCCCCGCCGGTCCCCGCTCCGCGGCCGCCCGTCCTCGAGGCCTGAGCCCGGCCAGACCCGCGCAGGCCTCCGGAGCCGGGGCTCTCGTGGCGCGGGGCCGAGCGGGGCGCCCCGGCCTTGGTGGCCTGTGGCCTTTCGGTCAGTTCAAGGCGGCGGCGGGCGCGAAGGGCGGGTCGGGGAAGCGGCTGGCGTCCGCACAGAGCCTCTGCGGCCCGAGGCGGCGAGGTCCCGGGTTCGGTCCCCGGCACCGCCACCGGCCAGAGGCGAAACCCGGCAGCGTTCAGACCAAGTCGGACGGCGGGGTGGGAAGCCCTCCATCGCGCCGGCCACGCCCCGAGGCGGGACCTGCACACAGCGCGGCCCAGGGCTGCAGAGAAGCTCGGGCGCGGCCCCTCCGCCCCCCCCGGGCACTCGGCGCCGCCCCGCCCAGCGCCGGCCCGCCACTCACGGCGGCCAGCGGGCCCAGGCCCGACCACTGCCTAAGCCCCGGAGTCCGAGCGCGGCTGTCGCGGGCGCAACGGCCACGGTCACACTGCGCACAACGCTCGCCGCCAGGAGCCGCGCCATGCTCCCCTCCGCGCCCTGCCCGGACCGGTCTGGAGTCACGCGCAGCGCACGCCCCGCCCACAGCCCGGGGGCCACCCATGTCCCGCCCACTGTCCAGAGCCCCGCCCATCCCCCTGCGCTACGCGACACGCCTGCTACGCGACACGCCTACCGCTTCGTGCAAACTCGTGGACACGCCCACAGCCCCGCCCCGAGGGACTGGCCACGCCCAGCAGCCTTCCCGACCGCCCCAGGCCCCATGGCCACGCCCAGCAGCCTTCCCGAGCGTCCCAGGCCCCATGACCACGCCCACAGCCCCGCCCCGAGCAACTGGCCACGCCCATCAGTCTTCCCGACCGCCTCATGGCCACGCCCAGCAGCCTTCCCGAGCGTCCCAGGCCCCGTGGCCACCCCAGCAGGCTTCCCGACCGCCCCAGGCCCCATGGCCACGCCCAGCAGCCTTCCCGACCGCCCCAGGCCCCGTGGCCACCCCAGCAGCCTTCCCGAGCGTCCCAGGCCCCATGGCCACGCCCAGCAGCCTTCCCGACCGCCCCAGGCCCCATGGCCACGCCCAGCAGCCTTCCCGACCGCCCCAGGCCCCGTGGCCACCCCAGCAGCCTTCCCGAGCGTCCCAGGCCCCGTGGCCACGCCCACAGCCCCGCCCCGAGCGACTGGCCACGCCCATCAGCCTTCCCGAGCGCCCCAGGCCCCATGGCCACGCCCACAGCCCCGCCCCGAGCGACTGGCCACGCCCAGCAGCCTTCCCGAGCGTCCCAGGCCCCATGGCCACGCCCACAGCCCAGCCCCGAGCGACTGGCCACGCCCAGCAGCCTTCCCGAGCGTCCCAGGCCCCATGGCCACGCCCACAGCCCCGCCCCGAGCGACTGGCCACGCCCAGCAGCCTTCCCGACCGCCCCAGGCCCCATGGCCACGCCCACAGCCCCGCCCCAGGCCCCATGGCCACGCCCAGCAGCCTTCCCGACCGCCCCAGGCCCCGTGGCCACGCCCACATCCCGCCCCGAGGCCCGCCCCGCCTCAGGCCTCCTCACAGCCTCACTCGCGGAAATGCTGCAGGCCGCAAGGGCCGCGCCCCAGCCCTCCCCGCCAATGGCCGCCCCTCGATGCTCGCGCACCAGTTCCGGAGACTCGGCCCCGAGCGGCGGGCGGTCACCATGACAACCGTAGCGCGGCCGGGGCGGAAGAGACGCTCCCGGCCTGCCCCGCGCTGCCCGCGCCGGAAGTGAGTGTGCAGGCGGCGCCGGAAGTGAGTGAGCATTTCCGGCGGCAGGCGCCGGCGCTCGTTTCCCGGTGGTCTCGCGGTCCCGGGCTTCGCCGTCGCCATGAAGGACGTCCCGGGCTTCCTGCAGCAGAGCCAGAGCTCCGGGCCGGGCCAGGCGGCCGTGTGGCACCGTCTGGAGGAGCTGTACACCAAGAAGTGAGCGGGCGGGCGGCGGGGCCCCGGGGTGTCGGTCTGTCCCTGTCCCGGGCGGAAGCCGCGACCCGCTGTGTGTTTCAGGCTGTGGCACCAGCTGACGCTGCAGGTGCTGGACTTCGTGCAGGACCCGTGCTTCGCCCAGGGCGACGGTCTCATCACGGTAAGGCGGCCCCGTCCTTGTGCTCACGGAGGCGCAGGGCCAGAGCCCGCGCAGCCCTGGCTGTCGGCGGTGCGGGGCTTGAACCCGGGACCTGGGAGCCTCGGGCGCGCAGCCCCCAAGTACGTTCCAGGAGGTAAACACAAAAGCGCTGTGTGAGCGGAGTCCGGACGTGGCCGGCTTCTGCCTCCCTCCCACCCTGTGACTGCGAGTGGTGTTCCTCCTAGGCCCCGGCCCCGGCCCCGGCCCCCAGCAGCTCTAGCTGACGGGCGTGCAGGGGCTTGAACCCGGGACCTCAGACGCTCAGGCCCGAGGGTCCGTTCGCAGAAGCAGGATGCTGCCTGCCCGGCCCTGTGCTCAAGAACTTAAAAATAATAGTGCGGGGGGGGGGGGGGGCGGGCGGCGGGCGGTAGCGCACGTGGCGCAGAGCACAAGGACCAGAGTAAAGATCCCGGTTCGAGCCCCCGCTCCCCACCTGCAGGGGAGTCGCTTCCCAGGCGGTGAAGCAGGTCTGCAGGTGTCTGTCTTTCTCTCCCCCCCTCTGTCTTCCCCTCCTCTCTCCATGTCTCTCTGTCCTAGCCAACAACAATAACGATAAGGGCAACAAAAATGGGGGGAAATGGCCTCCAGGAGCAGTGGCTTCATAGTGCGGGCACTGAGCCCCCGCGACAGCCCTGGAGGCAAGAAAACAGTGACGATACTGGCAGCTGAACCTCATCACAGCGGTGCGCCCCGGTCACTTGTCCAGCAGCAGGGGGTTCCGCCTGTCTGTCCGCTGCCTTCTCCCTCCAAGGTGGGCAGTGAACATGACTGCCTTCCTGCTTCAAGTAGCTCGCGGCCTGGCTGGCTGTGAAAAGTATATTGTGCGAGAAGGGTGCGGACGCAGACTCCTGGGTGGAATTCCCCGAGTCTGCTGTGTCCCGGTGGGTGTTTCCTTCCTGCGCTTTTGGAACGCTGTTCCGCTGCGTGTCTGAAACCAGCTAGAGGGCCTGGGGCTTCCCGCAGTTCCCAACAGCCATCCCTCCACCACCCTTATTCTCTTCTTTAATTACTGTCTTTTATTTACTGGGTAGAGACAGCCAGAAATAGAGGGGTGGGGTGATAGGGAGAGACAGAGAGACACTCGCAAAGCCTCCCCCCTGCAAGTGGGGCCTGGGGGCTCGAGCCTGAGTCCTCGCGCCACCACCCGGCCGTCTTTCTTTCTAGTAGAGGGAGAGATGAAAAGATGCCCCTGCGGGTGTGAGCCATCGTCCTGGTTGCGATGAGGTGTGACTGACTGGGGGAGAGATGAAAAGACGCCCCTGAGGGTGTGAGCCGTCGTCCTGGTTGCGATGAGGTGTGACTGACTGGGGGAGAGATGAAAAGACGCCCCTGAGGGTGTGAGCCGTTGTCCTGGTTGCGATGAGGTGTGACTGACTGGGGGAGAGATGAAAAGACGCCCCTGCGGGTGTGAGCCGTAGCCCTGGTTGCGATGAGGTGTGACTGACTGGGGGAGGTGGTTACTATCAGTTGCTTCTCTCTAGGCATTGCCAGCGTGCTCGTGCCTGGCTGTGGTGGTGCAGGGGGTGACTGAACCTGGCAGCTTTGCAGAGTGCACAACCAGCATGCCCGCCCCCAGCCCTGCTGGGTCTTCTGAAGACACCTTGATGGGAGCCACCTGCTTCCAGGGCCTGCCCCACACTCAGCCTCTGTGGGCCCAGGAGTCCTGGGGGGTCCCGGAGTGTGGCAGCGTCTGGGGGCTCTTTCTTAGACCCGTGGACAGGTTGAGGTGGTGGGCCAGGCTCCATAAGGACCTGTTGCAGTTGGGGCGCCGGCAGGGACGATGATCCTTGCACCAGGGCACGGGGCCTGGGCAGGGCAGGGCAGGGCGCTCACGATTAGGGGCCTAGGGTCCTGCCGCTCCTCCCACATCCACACCAGGTGCAGCTGCCCTGGGGCCGGCCCTCATCCCTGTTCAGAGCGGGACGGCTCTCTCTCCGCCCTGGGGGCGCACGTGTGGGTTTCCTGTCTCCTGCCACTCTTCCGCGGGTGAGACTCCTGTCTGCCGTCTTCACAGCACCGTCTGGGGGAGCTGAGGCCTCAGAGATGCCTTCCCTGCCGGCTCGCTCTTGTCTGTCACCACTCAGTTTTGGCTGCGACTTCTGGGGGCTCCTCACTTCTTGTTTTCTGAAGTGGCCCTTGTCGGGATAACTTCCTGCTCTGTTGCCATGTCCTTGTCTTCCTCGACTTTCTGCTGCTCTGGGGGAACTTGGGGACCCGTCTCCTGAGGTTCATGGCTCAGGGAGGCCTGGGGACCCATGCTCAAGTAGAAGGGCCCATCCAGGCTGCTGGCCCACACTGGGTCATCTCCACAGCCTCCAGAGCCTGCTTTTCCACGGGAAGGACCACTTGTGAGTCATCCATAATGATCTCTGTAAGTCTGCTTGGTCTCCATGGTCATGACAGTTTGGGTCAAACAGTCTCTTCGTGGTGTCTACCTGGTTTCTACCTATTCCCTCACTCTGTCCTGACGTCCTCCTTTTAAACATCTTTCCTGACAAGCTTTGCTGTGACTTTGCTGCAGATTCCAATCATTGAGTTTTGTGTCTGTGTTGAAACTATGACGATAGCCTAAATTATCTTTGCTTTGCTTCCACAGCTTTATGAAAACTTCATCAGTGAGTTTGAACACAGGTAAGATGCTTGTCCATTATTGTGTTTGCAGATGGATAGATTGGTACTTAATAGTCAGCTTCTGGTGGTTTTTATTTTAGGGTGAATCCTCTGTCCCTGGTAGAAATCATTCTTCATGTAGTGCGACAGATGACTGGTGAGTTTCATCTCACTTTGTTCCACAAAGGGCTGGCCCTAAAGGGTGACTCAAAAAGATCTCAAGGTGTTTTCTTGTTGGTAGAGTCAGAGTCTCCGTTAGTTTTTTATATTTAATTATATATATATAATTATATTATAATTATATATAATGATAATATAATTAATAATGATATATTATATACTATCAGTATCCTGATAGTAGGAATCGAACTGGAAAGATAGCCTGTTGGTGGCTCTTTTGATTTTGTTCTTTATTTTCTAGATCCCAATGTGGCCCTTACATTTCTGGAAAAGACTCGTGAGAAGGTAAGTGTGATTTTAGCCAGGCCTTTTAGGCCGCCTGTGCTCACTGGCCATCCCACAGGAACTGAGTTCCACTTACAGTCTGGTTTGGTCGGCCTCACCCACACTTCTTTCACCGCTCCTGCCGCCCTCAGGTGAAGAGCAGCGATGAGGCGGTGATTCTGTGTAAGACGGCCATCGGAGCTCTGAAGCTAAACATCGGGGATCTGCAGGTCACAAAGGTGAGGCCGCCACAGTGCACATCTGCCTTTGTTTAAAAAGGTGTTTAGAACCGTAAGGGTGGATGGAACGGGAGGTGCTCCCTGGGCAGGGTATCGGTCAAGCCCCAGGAATACATGGGAGGTGCCAGTTCTGGTCTGTCTGTCTGTCTATGGGTGGAACAGAGTTGAAATTACAGACACCACACAAAGGGGGGTGGATGTGGCTGGCAGTGAGACCACTTACATCCATGGTTCACCTGTCAGCTTGGGGTTTGGTTTGGTTATCAGAACAGTAACGGCAATGGGGGTGGAAGGTCTGGCAGCCAAGGATAGATGCGTCGCCCTTGAGACCCCGCTCCTCCGCGCTCCACTCCCTCACTCATGCTCACACACATTTCCTGAGCCTCGTGGGGTTGAGCTGTGTAATTGCTTTGAACTGACGGCCTCGCTTTAGCATGAGAGTCCTGTGGAGACTGCTTCACTGTGTTTCAGCCGCAGCGTCCAGTCTGGTGTTAACAGGGTGGCATATCTATTTGTTGGATAGAGACAGTCAGAAATTGAGGGGAGGGAGAGAGAGAGAGGAAGAGAGACAGACACCTGCAGCCCTGCTTCGCCACTTGCAAAGCTTTCCCCCTGCAGGTGGGGGCCAGGGGCTCAAACCCAGGTCCTTGTGCCCTGTAACACGTGCGTTTAACCAGGTGCGCCACCACCCAGCCCCTGGGGTGACTTTTTAATTCGCAGCATTCATGCCCTTTCTGTGCCTGGTCCTAGTGTAAGTGGGCGGCCACACTTGGAGCTGAGGCACGTGTGAGGCCTCTGCTTTCAGCCTCAGCTCAAACACGTTTCCTAGGTGGCACTTGGTTACCTGGGGTTTAGTGACCACTCCCTTCTTGTCTCCACTTGCGAGTGGTCCGACTTTTCCTTGTTGATTTTCCTTGTTGTTGCCTGCTGATTTGGAAGACTTTTTGGTCTTGTTCTTTACAGACCATGTGTGCTTTGAGTGTCTTCCTGATGTGTCGCTGGCTTTGTGCTTCTCTCTGTGCCGTGAATGGCTGTGGCCATGTTTCCCTCTAACACAGCCACACATCTGTCAGCTTTCACCTTTGTGCCGGGCCTGGGCACGCATGTCTGCGCCCTCGGGTGCTGAGCTCGCCCTCCCCAAGCGCTTGCACTTCAGCGCAGTCTTGCTTCCTGCGGGCAGGAGACAATTGAAGATGTTGAAGAGATGCTCGGCAACCTCCCGGGGGTGACATCTGTCCACAGCCGCTTCTACGACCTCTCCAGCAAGTACTACCAGACCATCGGGAACCACGCCTCCTACTACAAGGACGCCCTGCGCTTTCTGGGCTGCGTGGATGTCAAGGACCTGCCGGGTAAGGGAGCCCGAGGCCCTGCAGGCCAGTCCCAGAAACCTCGCGGGGGCTGGGGTGGCAGGAGGAGCATCCGGTGAGCTCTGCAGAAAGCACGTGGCTCGTAATTCAGGAGAGGATTTTTGGTCCGTCTTAGCATGTTTTCGGTGTTCTCACAGAACACTGCAAAATGGCCGGCAAGCTCAGGGCCTGCATGTCTGAGAGCCGGGTTCTGTCCCTGCTGCCACGTGTTCCCGAAAGGGGCTGTGACTTCTCTCTTTCTTATGAAGTCGTGTGTATAAATGCCGTCTATGTGCTGCCTCTTGGTAAGAGACATCGGAATAGGAATAAGGAGATCTCTAAGAAAATAGTTGATTCTTTTCTGAAGGGAAACTGAGTGAGATGACTTTGTGGTGACTAAGAAGGGGCAGTGCTTATATCGGGTGAGGGTTTAAGAACTGCATTGCTTCAGGCGGTGATGTAGGCTAGGAACACAAATACTCACAGGTATTTAGGGGAATGGAGTGAATGAGCATCTTTCCCACACATACCTGTGTGGTAGTCTGTCAGTCCAGAACTTTAAAAGAGAAGACTGAGCCAAGACTCTGCAGTAGCAGCTGTTACAGGGTGGCGTCTGCTTGTTCCTGTGGGGTGCCACAGGGCTGGCTCCCTGGATGTGTGACGGAGTTGTTGTCACTGCAGTGTCTGAGCAGCAGGAGAGAGCGTTCACGCTGGGACTTGCAGGACTGCTTGGCGAAGGCGTCTTTAACTTCGGAGAGCTCGTAAGTGGGCTGGGCGGGCCCTCCTAGGGAAGCTGCCAGTCCCTCTCTGACCACCCTTGTCTTTGCAGCTCATGCACCCTGTGCTGGAGTCTCTGCGCGGGACCGACCGGCAGTGGCTGATCGACACCCTGTATGCCTTCAACAGTGGCGACGTGGAGAGGTTCCAGACCCTGAAGAGTGCCTGGGGCCAGCAGGTCAGTGGGCTGCCCATTCACTCCACAGATATGAGGAGCACCTTCCTCCAAGAGGAGAGGCGCTCAGACAGGTGCTCAGGTAGCACCGCAGAGGCTCTGGGCGCCCCAGGTGTAGGGGCTGCACAGAGCCTCCCCCCAGATGCAGGGGCTGCACAGAGCCTCCCCCCCAGATGCAGGGGCTGCACAGAGCCTCCCCCCCAGATGCAGGGGCTGCACAGAGCCTTCCCCCAGATGCAGGGGCTGCACAGAGCCTCCCCCCCAGATGCAGGGGCTGCACAGAGCCTCCCCCCCAGATGCAGGGGCCCCACAGAGCCTCCCCCCCAGATGCAGGGCCCCCACAGAGCCTCCCCCACAGGTGCAGGGCCCCCACAGAGCCTCCCCCCCAGGTGCAGGGCCCCCACAGAGCCTCCCCCCCAGGTGCAGGGCCCCCACAGAGCCTCCCCCAGGTGCAGGGCCCCCACAGAGCCTCCCCCAGGTGCAGGGCCCCCACAGAGCCTCCCCCAGGTGCAGGGCTGCACAGAGCCTCCCCCAGGTGCAGGGCCCCCACAGAGCCTCCCCCCCAGGTGCAGGGCCCCCACAGAGCCTCCCCCAGGTGCAGGGCCCCCACAGAGCCTCCCCCAGGTGCAGGGCTGCACAGAGCCTCCCCCAGGTGCAGGGCCCCCACAGAGCCTCCCCCCCAGGTGCAGGGCCCCCACAGAGCCTCCCCCCCAGGTGCAGGGCCCCCACAGAGCCTCCCCCAGATGCAGGGGCTGCACAGAGCCTCCCCCCCAGGTGCAGGGCCCCCACAGAGCCTCCCCCAGGTGCAGGGCCCCCACAGAGCCTCCCCCCCAGGTGCAGGGCCCCCACAGAGCCTCCCCCAGGTGCAGGGCCCCCACAGAGCCTCCCCCAGGTGCAGGGCCCCCACAGAGCCTCCCCCAGATGCAGGGGCTGCACAGAGCCTCCCCCCCAGGTGCAGGGCCCCCACAGAGCCTCCCCCAGGTGCAGGGCCCCCACAGAGCCTCCCCCAGGTGCAGGGCCCCCACAGAGCCTCCCCCAGGTGCAGGGCCCCCACAGAGCCTCCCCCAGGTGCAGGGCCCCCACAGAGCCTCCCCCCAGGTGCAGGGCCCCCACAGAGCCTCCCCCCCAGGTGCAGGGCCCCCACAGAGCCTCCCCCAGGTGCAGGGCCCCCACAGAGCCTCCCCCAGGTGCAGGGCCCCCACAGAGCCTCCCCCAGGTGCAGGGCTGCACAGAGCCTCCCCCAGGTGCAGGGCCCCCACAGAGCCTCCCCCAGATGCAGGGGCTGCACAGAGCCTCCCCCCCAGGTGCAGGGCCCCCACAGAGCCTCCCCCAGGTGCAGGGCCCCCACAGAGCCTCCCCCCCAGGTGCAGGGCCCCCACAGAGCCTCCCCCAGGTGCAGGGCCCCCACAGAGCCTCCCCCAGGTGCAGGGCCCCCACAGAGCCTCCCCCCCAGGTGCAGGGCCCCCACAGAGCCTCCCCCAGGTGCAGGGCCCCCACAGAGCCTCCCCCAGGTGCAGGGCCCCCACAGAGCCTCCCCCCCAGGTGCAGGGCCCCCACAGAGCCTCCCCCAGGTGCAGGGCCCCCACAGAGCCTCCCCCCCAGGTGCAAGGCCCCCACAGAGCCTCCCCCAGGTGCAGGGCCCCCACAGAGCCTCCCCCAGGTGCAGGGCCCCCACAGAGCCTCCCCCAGGTGCAGGGCCCCCACAGAGCCTCCCCCAGGTGCAGGGCCCCCACAGAGCCTCCCCCAGGTGCAGGGCCCCCACAGAGCCTCCCCCAGGTGCAGGGCCCCCACAGAGCCTCCCCCCAGGTGCAGGGCCCCCACAGAGCCTCCCCCCCAGGTGCAGGGCTGCACAGAGCCTCCCCCAGGTGCAGGGCCCCCACAGAGCCTCCCCCAGGTGCAGGGCCCGCACAGAGCCTCCCCCAGGTGCAGGGCCCCCACAGAGCCTCCCCCCCAGGTGCAGGGCCCCCACAGAGCCTCCCCCAGGTGCAGGGCCCCCACAGAGCCTCCCCCAGGTGCAGGGCCCCCACAGAGCCTCCCCCAGGTGCAGGGCTGCACAGAGCCTCCCCCAGGTGCAGGGCTGCACAGAGCCTCCCCCAAGTGCAGGGCCCCCACAGAGCCTCCCCCCCAGGTGCAGGGCCCCCACAGAGCCTCCCCCAGGTGCAGGGCCCCCACAGAGCCTCCCCCAGGTGCAGGGCCCCCACAGAGCCTCCCCCCCAGGTGCAGGGCCCCCACAGAGCCTCCCCCAGGTGCAGGGCCCCCACAGAGCCTCCCCCAGATGCAGGGGCTGCACAGAGCCTCCCCCCCAGGTGCAGGGCCCCCACAGAGCCTCCCCCCCAGGTGCAGGGCCCCCACAGAGCCTCCCCCAGGTGCAGGGCCCCCACAGAGCCTCCCCCAGGTGCAGGGCCCCCACAGAGCCTCCCCCAGGTGCAGGGCCCCCACAGAGCCTCCCCCAGGTGCAGGGCCCCCACAGAGCCTCCCCCAGATGCAGGGGCCGCACAGAGCCTCCCCCCCAGGTGCAGGGCCCCCACAGAGCCTCCCCCAGGTGCAGGGCCCCCACAGAGCCTCCCCCAGGTGCAGGGCCCCCACAGAGCCTCCCCCCCAGGTGCAGGGCCCCCACAGAGCCTCCCCCAGGTGCAGGGCCCCCACAGAGCCTCCCCCAGGTGCAGGGCCCCCACAGAGCCTCCCCCCAGGTGCAGGGCCCCCACAGAGCCTCCCCCAGGTGCAGGGCCCCCACAGAGCCTCCCCCAGGTGCAGGGCTGCACAGAGCCTCCCCGAGAAAAGTAATCCCCATGTAGCCTTGGGCAGCTGACTAGTGGTCGGCCAAGTGGAGAAACAGAAAAGCCAGGTATGGCTGAGCATGGTGGTGCTACAGCTTTGACAGCCTGCGAGTGCACACACAATAGAGCAGGGAAACAAAAGGAGGACTTGGGAGGTGGAGGGCTTGCCCAGCCAGGGCTGACCCTTGAGCTCCTGTCTTACTATGGTGAGAGAAAGGAGCTGGAGAGACAGCGTAAAGGCTGTGCGAACAGGTCCCGGGCTGGGTCCCCAGCACCACCACATGCCAGAGCTGAGCAGGGCTCTAGTCTAACACACGAGCCACCAGCCGTGCTGTCTTTCTCCAGAGCCTTTTCAGGGCCGTGGCCCCCTGAGGCCCAGTGGCTCCCTGTGGGGCTGCCCTCGGCAGAGGTCTGCCTGAGGCCTTGCCCTCCTTCATTGCTCAGCAGATGACCTTGACCCGCCCACAGGATGCCCTGTGGCTCTGCAGAGGGTGACTCCTATCCTTCCGACCATGCAGCTTTTCGTTGTACGTTAATTTTGGTTCTGAACGCTTGGCCCACAGCTGGCAGGCAGGCAGGCAGAGCAGGCAGCAGCCAGAACCACCACACAGGCTGCCCCGTGTGCCTCGTGCCCTCGGGGGGCTGCTAGCAGCCCTTGGCGTCTGTGACTTTAGCACAAGCGCCAGAATTTAGGTGTCTTGTTTTAGAAGCGCCTCACGCTCAGCAGTGTCTGGTGAGTTCCCAGGGGACTGGCCTCAGCAAGGGGCAGGGTGCTGCTTCTCTGCTTTCAGCACTGCCATGTGAGGGCCTGGAAAGCCACTGCCCTTGGGTGATACACCTCTCTACTTTGTAGCCAGATCTAGCAGCCAATGAAACTCAACTCCTGCGGAAAATTCAGTTGCTCTGCCTGATGGAGGTAAGAGGCCCGAGAGCCTGCCCTGGCCTTGGCCCCCTGGCCCCCTGCCCCCTGGCCATGCTGACTAGACACCTCCCCACTTGCCCACGCTTGCCTGGCTGCAAGCAAAGTGCTTACCACATTCTGTGACACTTGGTTTCCCCTTCACGGCTTTCTTTCTCTTAACAGTGGGCCTCGTTTTAATGGTTTACCCCAAATAATAACCCCACCTCCATGCAGACCTCCAGAACTGCCTCAAGCCCTTGTTCAGGAAATGAATAACTATTGTGGAAAACTGTTATAGGGGTTATTTATTTCTGTAATGTGGGAAATTTGCTCACAATAGAATCATAACTAACGTGAAGAAACTTTAGTATGAAGCTGGGCGGTGTCTCACCCAGTAGAGCACACGTTACCATCCAGCCCCGTGTCCCCCTCAGGGACAGCAGAGCAGTGCTGCAGGTGTATCTTGCTGTCTGTCAAAATTAAATGGCCGGGGCCAGGTGGTGCAGCTGGTTGAGCACACATAGTACTAAGCACAAGGATCCCGGTTTGAGCCCCTGGTCCCCACCTGCAGAGGGAAAGCTTCACGAGTGGTGTGTGTGTCTCTATCCAGTAAGTAAATAAAGATGATATAAAAAATTAATGAGTAGCCACTGGGCATGGTAGGTGGTGCAGGCATCGAGCCCCAACAATAACAGTGGCGACAAGAAAGGCTTGGTGTGTACAGGAGGTTCTGACAAAGCCTGCAGTCCTGGGCAAATACTGGCAACAGTCACTGTCACGGTAGCTTTGTGTTGAAAGCAGCTGACAGACTTTTTCTTTCAGATGACTTTCACACGACCTGCCAATCACCGGCAGCTGACATTTGAAGAAATCGCCAAAAGCGCTAAGATCACCATGAACGAGGTGGGTTGGACACGGCGTCCTGCCCCAGACTCAGGGCAGGTGGGAGCTGTGCACCCCCTCCCCTCCGCCCCCGGGGTCAGCTGCTGGACCTCGCCGAGGTCAGGCTCACCGACCAACTGCTCTCTGGCAGGTGGAGCTTCTCGTGATGAAGGCCCTGTCGGTGGGGCTGGTGAGGGGCAGCATCGACGAGGTGGACGGGCGGGTGCACATGAGCTGGGTGCAGCCTCGCGTGCTGGACCTGCAGCAGGTGAAGGGTGGGGGGGACGCCGTGGCAGGGGTGGGGGGACGCCGTGGCAGGGGTGGGGGGAGCTGCCTGTCTGGTTCCCTCTAGAGAGCCACTTGGGGGAGGGACTTGAGCAGTGAATTGCTGCTGGGGGACTGAAGGCTTCTCAGCCCAATTAACGCCTCCCCCTGGGTGAGAGCCCTGTGCTTAAAGGCTGCTCAGCCTAATTAACGCTTCCCCTGGGTGGGAGCCTTGTGCTTAAAGGCTTATTGTGACAATGGTGCTGCTTGTGTGGCAATGAACCTTAATCCTGAAATTAGTACTTCGAACAGCATGTTCCTGGCGCTGTGGGTTCAGTTCAAATCCACCTTGTTCATGTTCTCTGGAAATGTAATCCCATCTATTTCCTCTATCCTTGCCTGTTTTCTAAAATGTCCTCGTGATAAGAGCTAATGGGGGTGATCCCAGCCGCCGCCCCCCCCCACACACACACACACACACACTGCCTGCCTGGCCTGTGACCCTGCCCTGCCCTGCCCACAGATCAAGGGGATGAAGGACCGGCTAGCCTTCTGGTGCACAGATGTGAAGAGCATGGAGATGCTGGTGGAGCACCAGGCCCATGACATTCTCACCTAGAGCCACCGAGGACCAGCCTCAGCCGGGACTGTCCTTGATGGGTGGGGACTCCCACCCAGGCCGGCCAGGACACCCGTGTGACAGCTGGTTCAGAACGGCCCGTAATAAACACTTCTGTTCGTGCTTCTCGTGTTTCTGTGCAGGTCAGTCCCACCTGTGCCTGCGGGGCTGGGGCCGAGCAGGGCGCCGGGGCTAGGAAGTGAGTCCACCCTTACTGGCCCTCACGCTGACTTGGTGTCAGCCCTCTCACACCACGTGCTCTGCCCTGGGCGCACCAGCAGCCTCCCGGAGCCACAAAGAATCGCCCTGTGCCGGGTCAGGTGGGGGAGCGTTTAATAGCCTTGTGCCGCGCTGCCGTGCTGGACCCGTGGGGCCCTCAGGCCCTCTTCTTGTAGTTCTCCAGGTGGGCCAGGACCCAGCCGCCAGGAACCAGGAAGCTGAGGAGTATGGCCGAGAGCCCGATGGCCTGCTCCTGGGGAGGAAGTGCGGGGTAGTGTGAGCCCTGCAGCATAGGGCTCCGCCTGACCCCTCCCTGCCTCGCCTGTGGACGTGGGTGCCAGGACAGCAGCTGGGTGCCGACCTGCTGACCTGTGCTTGGGCCTCCCCCGCCTTCCCGTCCCGAGGCCGGGCGGTGACTGTCCTCCCTGTGACCTTGGCCTACAAAGGCCCAAGGCCATGCTTATCTGGGCTTCACCAGTGGCACCCACCTGGTTTTCTTCTTGCCTGAGTCTGAGATGCTTGAGGGCAGGCCTGCGGGGCTGGGGCAGAGCTGGGCCCTAGGGCAGGAGGCGGGCCTCACCCTTACTGCCCCTCAGGCCAGCGCCCTGGGGCCTGAGTCAGACCTCCCCTCCCTGAGGGGTTGAGTGCCCCTTGGAAGTGGCCACTGCTGTGCTGTCCAGAAGGCAGGTGACCAGAGAGCACCCTGGCCTCCCGGCCTGGCCCAGCCTGGGGTCAGTGGCAAGGAGCCCCCTCTCCTGGACTCTGGTGGTTTGGAGCAGACCTCAAGTCGGGTCCTGCCGCACAGACACCCCCAGCCCTCCCCCACCTCCACTCGTGCCAAGGCCTCCTCAGAGCCGGACAGTCCCTGCTCTGGCTAGGTCCTGGTGCCCAGTCACTCACCACAGGAGAGACGGGTGTTCTGGGCGGCTTGCTGGAGATGTGAGCCTTGGGGAGCAGCCAGCCCCTGAGGGGGGCCCGGAGCAGCCGCAGGACAGGGACCATGCACAGCATAGTTCTGGTCGAGCTATCCTCTGTGTCCTCTGCTGGCCTGGCCACTGGGCTTTTTATAGCTCGAGAGAGGATAACGCCTGTCCCCTCCTGTCACGGGGCTTGGCGGGCCTCAGTGCAGCCGCTCACCCTGTCCACAAGTCACACGTCCCTCCAAATACCCAGGTTGGGCCCTCACTGTGAAAAGAAGCCTGGACAGCAGGATGGGGAGATGTGATCCAGTGGAACCCAGCTGCCCGGTGTCCACTGGCAGAGTCCAGGGGGCTGTAGGGGTACAGGGCCTGCTCCTGCCAAGCTCAGCTCACAGGGTCTTGAGTGGACGGGCAGACTTCAGTCTACACAGCACTGGGGTCCACCTGACCATTAGCGTGTGCTCTGAGTGACCTTCATGTAGTGCAACAGGTGACGGGTGGCTTTCATCTCACTTTGTTCACGGAGGGCCAGCCCTAAAGCGTGAATCAAAATGATCTCGAGGTGTTTCACTGTTGGTAGAGTCCGGAGTCTCAGGTTTTTGTATTTAATGGTCTAAACCTAAAAAGCATCCTGGTTGGTAGGAATCCATCCGTGAAGATACCCTGTTGGTGGCTCTGTCCAGACTGGGGCAGGGGCAGCCCAGGGCACAGGTGGTCACAGCAGCCCCATGTCCAGCTCCCTTGGGCTGGGGATGGATCACACCTGGCCTGGTAGGCTGGTGACCACAGACACCCACCATCCTGGCTTCCCTGGAAGCTTGTTCTACCACTGAGAGACTGGCTTCTGGCCACCCCCCACCAGCCCAGGCTTCCTGTGACTTGGTTTCCCAAGAGTAGCCAAGTCCCGGGAGGCCAGAAGGGGACGGGGACATGGCCTGAATGTTATCTCAGGCCGCTGGGGGCTCTGCCCCCCACTCTGTTAATCCCTTCCGCCTGAACCTTTAATTATAGCTTTGGGGTCCAGCAGATCAGGCTGTGGATCAGAGGGTCAGTCATGTGGCTCAGCTATCGCAGCTGAGAGCCTCTACCCCTGCGGGCCTGGCTGGGGGGCCGCCTCCGCCTTCCCCAGGGGGCAGCTATGCCCAGGACCCCAGCTCCAGGCTGCTACACGAGGTGCTGCCCACCGGGCATGGGTGGAGGGCTGGGGCCGGGCTCTGGGCTGCCCTCACACTCTCAGTGGCCCTTGGTGCCCCTCAGCCTTGGCTCTCCTGCCCTGCACAGTATTTGGGGTGCTGCCACCCACAGCAGTGGCCTCTGGGCCCCTCGTGGGGTTCTCAGCCTGGATCACCTATCCAAAGCAAACAGCTGCTGCTCCCAGTCCACCCAGCCCTCGGGGACAGCCCAAGGGTCCTTCCAGCCCAGACCAGGCCCCGCAGAGCTCAGCCCTGTGTCCTGCTCCCTGTCCCACCCAGGCCATGAGGGTCACGCTGAACAAGACAGGCCCTGAGGCCATGGGGGAGCAAAGGGGAAAAGCCACGAAGACTGAGGCTTGAGGGGAGCTGGGTTCAGGGCCAGCTGGCCAGCTCCGGCTTGCCCTGAATGGACAGAGTCCCCAGGGTGCTGGTGGACAGTCTCACCCTCATGCCTGTCACCTGCCCCACTGGGCAGACTCCATCCTACCACCCACTGCCCTGAGGCACAGCCTGTGCTTCAGCCCAGACACCCCCAGCTTCCAGCAGCCTCGGCGGCTGGCCCGGCTAGGTGGTTGCACAGTGCCACCCTGTGCCCAGACTGCGAACTGCCGTCCCCTGCAGAGGCCCTGGGGAGTCCCGGACAGAGACCTGGGCAGAGTCCTGGCAGCCCAGGCCCTTCAAGGCACCTCCTGGACCTCAGGGGCGCTAGGCCCTGTCTGTGACCACACACCCCAGCACACACACCCTCCCTCCACAGATGGCGCCCGACGCTCGCTCGCCTCCCCCATCACACAGCCTCTGCCACCAGCGCAGCCAGCAGAACTTCTGCAGTGGCGGGGTGGCCAGCCTGCACCTGCCCTCAGCACCGCCACAGCCCCTCCACCCTGCACTTCCCACCACAGGGAGGCCGGCTCAGCCAGCCCCAGCGCACCTCTAGGGCACGTCTGCCAGTGGCTGCTGCCGCGGGGCCCCGCGCAGGAGCCGTGTCCGCACGCGCAGACCATTCACACGTGTGTGCACGCGTGCTCTCACACCTCTATGCCTGCGCCCTCACCCACATGCCCAGATGCTCACACACACCTGTACAGGCCCCACAGCACAATGCAGGCACGCCCAGAGGCACGTGCGTGCATCCCACACGTGTGAGCTTCCACATACATGTGCACACGTGTGGCTCACATGTACATGCTGCCTGTTGGGTCTGGTCCCTGAAGAGCCGGAGCACAGTGAGTGAGCAGGGTCCTCAGCGTTGTCACCCTGGGTGCTGGGCGCCCCCTGGCTCAGGGCTCCAGGGCTCCCTGGCTTCCTCCTGACTCAGGGTCCCCTCCCAGCCCCCAGGTCTGAGTCCAGGCAGCCATTCCTGACCACCTCCACCCCGGCCGCCTGGCGCCCCCTGCAGGCCATCGCCAGCACAGCCAGCAAGAGTACCTCTGTACTTCAAGTCTTCCTGGTGGTTTCTTAAAAATATGTGTTATGGGGAGTCTGGCGGTAGCACAGTGAGTTAAGCACAGGTGGCACAAAGCACAAGGACCACTTAAGGATCCCGGTTCGAGCCCCCAGCTCCCCACCTGCAGGGGAGTCGCTTCCCAGGCGGTGAAGCAGGTCAGTAGGTGTCTGTCTTTCTCTCCCCCTCTCTGTCTTCCCCTCCTCTCTCCATTTCTCTCTGTCCTATCCAACAATGATGACATCAATAACAACAATAATAACTACAACAATAAAAAACAAGGGCAACAAAAGGGAAAATAAATAAATATTAAAATGCATATATATGTGTGTTATGATTAGTCAACGATTTGTTTGGCTCTGTATGTTAACTCTCTTTTCATCCACAAGTTTCCAGATGCTACCATGATGCCAACCTGACTTTCCTGGGCAGACGACCTCACCAATGTGCCCTGGAGCCCTGTCACCCCAGAGCCCTGCCCCACTAGGGAAAGAGAGAGACAGGCTGAGGGTGTGGATCCACCTGCCAAGGCCCATGTTCAGCAGGGAAGCAATTATAGAAGCCAGACCTTACACCTTCTGCATCCCACAATGACCTTGGGTCCATCCTCCCAGAAGGTTAAGGAATAGGAAAGCTGGGAGTCAGGCGGTAGCGCAGCAGGTTAAGTGCAAGGACCACCATAAGGATCCTGGTTTGAGCCCCCCAGCTCCCCACATGCAGGGGAGTCGCTTCATAGGCAGTGAAGCAGGTCTGCAGGTGTCTGTCTTTTTCTCCCCCTCTCTGTCTTCCCTCCTCTCTCCATTTCTCTCTGTCCTATCCAACAACGACAACATCAATAACTACAACAATAAAACAAAGGCAACAAAAGGTAATAAATATTTTAAAAAGTTATAAATAGTTGGGGGAGTCAGGCAGTAGCACAGCGGGTTAAACGCATGTGGTGCGAAGCACAAGGACCGGCGTGAGGATCCCAGTTCGAGCCCCCGGCTCCCCACCTGCAGGGGAGTCGCTTCACAGGCAGTGAAGCAGGTCTGCGGGTGTCTTTCTCTCCCCCTCTCTGCCTTCCCCTCCTCTTTCCATTTCTCCGTCCTACCCAACAACAACGACATCCTACAGCAACAAAACAACAAGGGCAACAAAAGGGAATAAATAAATGTGTTTTAAAAAAGAATAGAAAAGCTGTCAGGGGAAGGGATGGGATACGGAGTTCTGGTGGTGGGGATTGTGTGGAGTTGTAGCCCTCTGATCCGATGGTTTTTGTCAGTGTTTCCTTTTTATAAATAATATATATATATATATATATATATATGTTTTGGGGGTCAGGGTGGTGGTGGTACACCGGGTTAAGCCCACATGTTCCCATGCACAAGGACCCACCCCACACAGTGTCCCCAAACTGACAGACTCTTTGTGAGAAAGACTCACTGGCAGAGCAGCGGACAGAGGCCAGAGACCAGGAGCTGCAGCTCAGGGAGCAGACTGACCTTAGGAGACCACCAGCAAAGCAGTCACTGCAAACGCTGTTGGTCTTGGGGGGGCAGCACAGTGACCACACAAAAGTATCCTCAGGCCTGAGGCTCCAAGGCCCCAGGTTCAATCCCCCACACCTCCACAAGCTGGAGTTGAGCAGTGTCTACCTAAAAGGCCATGGCCTTTGCCTCCCAGGTGCTGCAACAAGGTGCAGGCAGGTGGCCCCAGGGGTGGTGCCTCCCCTTTGGGACAAGGCTGTGCCCCACCCTGCCCAGCACCTCACCCCTGCCCTCAGGAGGCAAGGGTCGGCAACCCCACGAGCATTATGAGCAAGTGGCACCGGGGTTCTCAAGGTCCCTCCGGCAGTCAGCTAATGATTAATCAGGCCACACACTTCCTGAGCCCTGGTGCACCCCCAGCAGGTGGGCTCCTTTGGGCCCTCCTGGCTGACTGAAGACCAGGCTCTTGCTCTCTGCAGGGGATGCACCCTGAGGCGCTGGGGCTGGCTGCAAGCCTGGGTCAGCTTACAGGAGGCTGGAGGGAAGAACTGAGGCGGGGGGAGGCTTCAGTGCTGCCATAAGAAGGCCCAGACAGTGGTCCGGGAGGTGGTGCAATGGATAAAACACTGGATTCTCAAGCATGCGGTCCCGAGTTCAAGCTCCAGCAGCACATGTACCAGATAGCTGGTTCTTTCTCTCTCTCCTCCTATCTTTCTCACTACTAAATAAATAAAATCTTTAAAAAGAAGAAGAAGGAGGCCCAGACAGCAGCACTCAGCTCTGGGGTCAGTCTCATCCACCCTGGGCCTGTGTGACCCTCAGCCGGCCTCCCTCACAGCCCTGCAAGCCCAAGCTTCAGGGAGGGGCAGCCTGCACCACCCTATCCCCCCACCCGCTGCGTCCAGGGACCCGTACGCCCACCCCAGCTCTGCAGGAACGCCATGAGGAGAGGCTGGGGAGAGCTTCCCGCCCTGTGTGACGGCCGGGTGCAGGCACAGCACTCAGCCAGGCGGCAAGTCCTGTTCAGTGCTTCTGGGAAGAGCGTCTGGCCCTCAACCACCTCCAGGCTCACCTGCCCTCCCCACCCCCATCCACCCACCCCGGGCTCACCTGTCCGCCTCCTTCTATCAGAGCCTCCTCCAGGTGTTACAGCAGGTGCTGAGCGGTTCTGGGCAGAGTCCACCTGCTAAGGTGACCCTGTCCTCTGAACCCAGACCTTGGGACCCTGCCCGCACAGCGGTGAACAGCCGCAGAGCCCGAGTCCCCCTGCCACGTGCCAACACTGCTTCCCAGAGGAAAAGGGCATCTCAGGGGAGGACCAAGCTCACAGTGTGTTAGGGAGAGGACCAAGCTGTCAGTGTGCTCGCAGAGGATCAAAGTCGTAGAGTACTTGGGAGCAGTGTGTACTCAGAGGCGGCTTAGCAAGTGGGACATGACTGGGGACCCCAGGAAGCTTGCAGGGTGACTGAGGACCTCAGAAAGCATCCCCCCAGCTGATACAGGAGGCCATGGAAGCCCAAGAGCTCTGAGTAACCTGCAGGGTCGGCGGTGACCCCGCCACGGTGGGCAGGCTGGAAGGTGGTTCAGCTGGTGGGTGACAGGACTGTCTGCCTGAACATCCCTTTCAATCCCAGGTCGCTATACTGGCTTCTCTCTCCCAGAGGAAGCTCTCTCTCCCCGCCCCCCGTCCCTCCATTCTTCCCTCTCTCTCCCCGTCCCCTACCTCATACAAAACAAATAAACTAAAATAGAGATTTAAAAAATATATATTTTACTTGGGGAGTCGGGCGGTAGCACAGCAGGTTAAGTGCAGGTGGCGCAAAGCATAAGGACCGATGTGAGGATCCCGGTTCGAGCCCCGGCTCCCGACCTGCAGGGGAGTCGCTTCCCAGGCGGTGAAGCAGGTCTGCAGGTGTCTGTCTTTCTCTCCCCCTCTCTGTCTTCCCCTCCTCTCGCCACTCCTCTCTGTCTCCTCTCTATCCAACAACGACGACAATAATAACTACAACAATAAAACAAGAGTGACAAAATGGAATAAATAAATATTTTTTAAAAATATTTCGCTTATTTTATTTTTGAGAGAGATGCAGACGGAGACACAGAGAGAAACACCAGAGCACTGCTCAGCTCTGGCATATGGTAGTGCGGGGGATTGAACCGGGGACTTTGGAGCCTCAGGCATGAGAGTCTGTTTGCATAACCATTATGCTATCTCCCCCACCCCAAAATAGAGATTTAAAAAAAATTTTTTTTGACCAGAATACTGCTCAGCTCTGGCCTGTGGTGGTGCCAGGGACTGACTCGGGGCCTCTGGGTTCTCAGACAGGAGCGACTTCCTGCCTAAACCACAGTCTTTCTCCCACCCCCAGCTGCGGCTTCCCTGAAGTCCACGGGCACCTATGTGACACGCAGCCCGGCCCTCCAGGCTGCAGGTTTCAGGGGGACTCCTGGGTGGCAGAGCCTGCAGTGTCTTCAGCACCCAAGGCCTTGGAGACCCGGCAGTCTAGCTGTGTTTTTGTTTTATTTTGTTTTACTTACATATTTTATTTGATAGGGCAGAGAGAAATTGAGTGGGAAGGGGGACAGACAGGGAGAGAGACAGACACCTGCAGCCCTGCTTCACCATTCATGAAGCTCCCCCTCCCTGTAGGTGGGGACTGGGGGCTTGAACCCGGTTCCTTGTGCCTGGTGATAGATACACTCAACCAGATGTGCCACCGCCCAGCCCGTGTTTTGTTGTATGCTTTACATTGGGTTGTTCTAGCTCTCCCCCTGCCAAGAAAATTTGGATCAGTCCTGCTAGTTTCGCGAGCCGCTTGGCCCCACCCCAAGGAACCCCGAGAGGGTTCCAGAGTTCCAGAGTTCGAGAGTTGGAGAGTTAGAGAGTGCTCGGCGCCGTCGCGGGGGAAAGAGGCAGCAGAGTTATGTTTGGTGATTAGTTTGGTTTAGTTTATGAATCGTTGTTCCTGAATAAAGAAATACAGCTTCCCTGCCCAGCCGTATGTCTCTGGTTGTCTCTGTTACCCGCCCATGAAGCTAGCCCGGCCAGCTGGAGCCCCCGAATCTTAACAACAGTGTTTGTTTAAGATTTATTAATTGGGGGTGAGGGAGACAGCAGAATAGTTCTGCAAAGAGATTCTGATGCCTGAGGTTCCAAAGCCCCAGCTTTGATCTCTCACAACACCAGGGCAAAATAAGTAAATAAAAATAGTTAAATATTTAATTTTTAAAATATTTTAATTTATTTATTATTGTATAGAGACAGAGAGAAATTGAGAGGGGAGGAGGAGATAGAGAGGGAGAGAAACAGAGAGACACCTGCAGCCCTGCTTCACCACTGGTGAAGCTTTCCCCCTGCAGGTGGGGACCAGGGGCTTGAACCTGGGTCCGTGTGCACTGCAATGTGAGGGCTTAACCAGGTGCACCACCACCTGGCTCCATATATTTAATTTTTGTATTAACCTGGGGGTGGGGAGGGGCGTCATAGCACCGCTCAGCTCCGGCATAAACTGGTGACTGGGTTGAACCTGAGTGCCTCCCCAGGCCTGCCCCCCTTATCACTTTATTGGGGGGGTTAGTGGTTTACAAGACAGTTGTGGACACATTGGGACGACTTCTTACCTCCCGTGGTAAGTGTCTGCAAAGCTCTCACCTCCATGAGGCCCTTCACCATCCTCTTGCTCCGGACCCCAAAGCCCTCCCCACGCCCCTCCTTGTCCTCTGTTTTGGTGACTACACCAAACTAGGAAAAGTGTTGCCTTGTGTTTTCCCTGCCTGCTTTGTTTTGTTCCCACCATGTTCTTGCTGGGGCTCAGTGACTGCATGAACCCACCACTCCCAGCAGCCCCGACCCCCATGCTTGACAGGATAAAGTTCAGAGGGAAGGAAGGAGAGAGGCACCTGCATCTGTGCTTGTGAAGCTGTTGCAGTCCAGGTGGGGACCGGGGCTAGGACCCAGATCCTTGCACATGGTGATGTGTGCGCTCTACCCAGTGTGCCACCGCCCAGCCCCTTTTCCCTGCCTTTTCTAGATTTCCTGTCTTTCCTGAGGGAGCAGAGCTGGCTCCACAGGCCTGCATCTGAAGGGACTGGACCCCATCTCCACAGCCAGGCCAAGGGAGGAGAGGCCAGCCCCTCCCTCTGACTCCAAGCCCAGCTCCTTGCTCAGTGTCACAGGGCTTCCTGGTGTCACCCAGTGTCACAGGGCTTCCTCCTCAGTGTCACCCAGTGTCACAGGGCTTCCTGGTGTCACCCAGTGTCACAGAGCTTCCTCCTCAGTGTCACCCATGTCACAGGGCTTCCTCCTCAGTGTCACCCATGTCACAGGGCTTCCTCCTCGGTGTCACCCAGTGTCACAGGGCTTCCTCCTCAGTGTCACCCATGTCACAGGGCTTCCTCCTCAGTGTCACCCAGTGTCACAGGGCTTCCTCCTCAGTGTCACCCATGTCACAGGGCTTCCTCCTCAGTGTCACCCAGTGTCACAGGGCTTCCTCCTCAGTGTCACCCATGTCACAGGGCTTCCTCCTCGGTGTCACCCAGTGTCACAGGGCTTCCTTCTCAGTGTCACCCAGTGTCACAGGGCTTCCTCCTCAGTGTCACCCAGTGTCACAGGGCTTCCTCCTCAGTGTCACCCAGTGTCACAGGGCTTCCTCCTCAGTGTCACCCAGTGTCACAGGGCTTCCTCCTCAGTGTCACCCAGTGTCACAGGGCTTCCTCCTCAGTGTCACCCAGTGTCACAGGGCTTCCTCCTCAGTGTCACCCAGTGTCACAGGGCTTCCTCCTCAGTGTCACCCATGTCACAGGGCTTCCTCCTCAGTGTCACCCATGTCACAGGGCTTCCTCCTCAGTGTCACCCATGTCACAGGGCTTCCTCCTCAGTGTCACCCAGTGTCACAGGGCTTCCTCCTCAGTGTCACCCAGTGTCACAGGGCTTCCTCCTCAGTGTCACCCAGTGTCACAGGGCTTCCTCCTCAGTGTCACCCAGTGTCACAGGGCTTCCTCCTCAGTGTCACCCAGTGTCACAGGGCTTCCTTCTCAGTGTCACCCAGTGTCACAGGGCTTCCTTCTCAGTGTCACCCATGTCACAGGGCTTCCTCCTCAGTGTCACCCAGTGTCACAGGGCTTCCTCCTCAGTGTCACCCAGTGTCACAGGGCTTCCTCCTCAGTGTCACCCAGTGTCACAGGGCTTCCTCCTCAGTGTCACCCAGTGTCACAGGGCTTCCTTCTCAGTGTCACCCATGTCACAGGGCTTCCTCCTCAGTGTCACCCATGTCACAGGGCTTCCTCCTTGGTGTCACACTTCCTGTGCTGGCTCTTCCTCTGAGGACAGAGGCCACAGGAGAGGAGGAGGCAGGACCAGTTCTCCATCCCAGTCATGCCACATTGTTTCTTCTGGCATGTGAGGAGCCCTGCCCAAGCTCAGGGCCAGGAGCTGGTGTCTTGCGGCTCCCAGCCTCTCCTGAGACAGTGACACTGACCATGGCCATGGCCCCTGATCCCCAGGGATAACCTCACCTTCGCCTGGGCAGGGAAAACCTGAGCACTGATCCTCCTTCCCTGTGTTCCTGGCGTCTGAGGTCAGCCCCCACCTCCTTCCCTGTGTACCCACCTCAGCGAACACCCAGACGCTCGGTGTTCCCAGGGTCTGAGGTCAGCCTCCGCCTCCATGCAACTGCCCTGCTTGCAGCCACCTGCTCATAACCACACCCCTGGGGCCCAGCAGAGGGGCCAGCAGATCAAAGGTCAGCAGTGCTTCAGGGGTGCTGTGGCCATGTGCCCACAGCCGGCCTTTGGAAGCTGGGCAGGCAGGTAGAGCAGAGCTGTCCATCGAGGCATGGACAGGCCTGCACACCCCAGGACCCTGGAAGGGTGACCTCTCCGACCTCCACCTCTGCACCTGACCTGGGGTCCCGGCACCATGGAGCAAACAGGGGCCCCCGGCCCCAGGTGAGTGCCCGTTCTGCTGTCCCCTCTCCAGCCAGGCTAGCCTCGGGGACTCCAGCCCTGGAGCCTGGGGGACCCTCAGTGGGGTGGCCGCCTGGCCTTGCTGCAAGGGAGCGGGCAGGGAGCCAGCTCAGCATAGGAGGACACTCCCCTCCCGTGGGGCCAGTGCTATGGGGAACCCCACTTGACTAAGCCAGAGACAGCCCCCACACCAGCCCAGGCTGACCCTTGACCCCAGACACGCAGGAGGCCGAGGCTGACCGCCCCCACTTTAGGCTTCGAGGCCAAAGTCGTGACCCCCCCCCCAGTGTGGAGCAGGTCATGGCAGCTGCCTGGGAGCTGGTGCTGGCCCCCTGGAGGAACTGAGCCCCCTACCCTCTCCCCCCAGTGTGGAGCAGGTCATGGCAGCTGGTGCTGGCCCCCTGGAGGAGCTGAGCCCCCCACTCTCTCCCCCCAGTGTGGAGCAGGTCATGGCAGCTGGTGCTGGCCCCCTGGAGGAGCTGAGCCCCCCTCTCTCCCCCCAGTGTGGAGCCGGTCATGGAAGCTGGTGCTGGCCCCCTGGAGGAGCTGAGCCCCCCACCCTCTCCCCCCAGTGTGGAGCAGGTCATGGCAGCTGGTGCTGGCTCCCTGGAGGAGCTGAGCCCCCTACCCTCTCCCCCCAGTGTGGAGCCGGTCATGGCAGCTGGTGCTGGCCCCCTGGAGGAGCTGAGCCCCCCACTCTCTCCCCCCAGTGTGGAGCCGGTCATGGCAGCTGGTGCTGGCCCCCTGGAGGAGCTGAGCCCCCCACCCTCTCCCCCCAGTGTGGAGCAGGTCATGGCAGCTGGTGCTGGTCCCCTGGAGGAGCTGAGCCCCCTACTCTCTCCCCCCAGTGTGGAGCAGGTCATGGCAGCTGGTGCTGGTCCCCTGGAGGAGCTGAGCCCCCCACTCTCCCCCCAGTGTGGAGCAGGTCATGGCAGCTGGTGCTGGTCCCCTGGAGGAGCTGAGCCCCCCACTCTCCCCCCCAGTGTGGAGCTGGTCATGGCAGCTGGTGCTGGCCCCTTGGAGGAGCTGAGCCCCCCACTGTCTCTCCCTCAGTGTGGAGCAGGTCATGGCAGCTGGTGCTGGCCCCTTGGAGGAGCTGAGCCCCCCACTGTCTCTCCCCCAGTGTGGAGCAGGTCATGGCAGCTGGTGCTGGCCCCCTGGAGGAGCTGAGCCCCCCACTCTCCCCCCCAGTGTGGAGCAGGTCATGGCAGCTGGTGCTGGCCCCCTGGAGGAGCTGAGCCCCCCACCCTCTCCCCCCAGTGTGGAGCAGGTCATGGCAGCTGGTGCTGGCTCCCTGGAGGAGCTGAGCCCCCCACCCTCTCCCCCCAGTGTGGAGCAGGTCATGGCAGCTGGTGCTGGCCCCCTGGAGGAGCTGAGCCCCCCACCCTCTCCCCCCAGTGTGGAGCAGGTCATGGCAGCTGGTGCTGGTCCCCTGGAGGAGCTGAGCCCCCCACCTCCCCCAGTGTGGAGCAGGTCATGGCAGCTGGTGCTGGTCCCCTGGAGGAGCTGAGCCCCCCACTGTCTCTCCCCCAGTGTGGAGCAGGTCATGGCAGCTGGTGCTGGCCCCCTGGAGGAGCTGAGCCCCCCACTCTCCCCCCCAGTGTGGAGCTGGTCATGGCAGCTGGTGCTGGCCCCCTGGAGGAGCTGAGCCCCCCACTCTCTCCCCCCAGTGTGGAGCAGGTCATGGCAGCTGGTGCTGGCCCCCTGGAGGAGCTGAGCCCCCCACACTCTCCCCCCAGTGTGGAGCAGGTCATGGCAGCTGGTGCTGGCCCCTTGGAGGAGCTGAGCCCCCCACCCTCTCCCCCCAGTGTGGAGCAGGTCATGGCAGCTGGTGCTGGTCCCCTGGAGGAGCTGAGCCCCCCACTCTCCCCCCCAGTGTGGAGCAGGTCATGGCAGCTGGTGCTGGCCCCCTGGAGGAGCTGAGCCCCCCACTCTCTCCCCCCAGTGTGGAGCAGGTCATGGCAGCTGGTGCTGGCCCCCTGGAGGAGCTGAGCCCCCCACCCTCTCCCCCCAGTGTGGAGCAGGTCATGGCAGCTGGTGCTGGTCCCCTGGAGGAGCTGAGCCCCCCACTCTCTCCCCCCAGTGTGGAGCAGGTCATGGCAGCTGGTGCTGGTCCCCTGGAGGAGCTGAGCCCCCCACTGTCTCTCCCCCAGTGTGGAGCAGGTCATGGCAGCTGGTGCTGGCCCCCTGGAGGAGCTGAGCCCCCCACCCTCTCCCCCCAGTGTGGAGCAGGTCATGGCAGCTGGTGCTGGCTCCCTGGAGGAGCTGAGCCCCCCACCCTCTCCCCCCAGTGTGGAGCAGGTCATGGCAGCTGGTGCTGGCCCCCTGGAGGAGCTGAGCCCCCCACCCTCTCCCCCCAGTGTGGAGCAGGTCATGGCAGCTGGTGCTGGTCCCCTGGAGGAGCTGAGCCCCCCACCTCCCCCAGTGTGGAGCAGGTCATGGCAGCTGGTGCTGGTCCCCTGGAGGAGCTGAGCCCCCCACTGTCTCTCCCCCAGTGTGGAGCAGGTCATGGCAGCTGGTGCTGGCCCCCTGGAGGAGCTGAGCCCCCCACTCTCCCCCCCAGTGTGGAGCTGGTCATGGCAGCTGGTGCTGGCCCCCTGGAGGAGCTGAGCCCCCCACTCTCTCCCCCCAGTGTGGAGCAGGTCATGGCAGCTGGTGCTGGCCCCCTGGAGGAGCTGAGCCCCCCACACTCTCCCCCCAGTGTGGAGCAGGTCATGGCAGCTGGTGCTGGCCCCTTGGAGGAGCTGAGCCCCCCACCCTCTCCCCCCAGTGTGGAGCAGGTCATGGCAGCTGGTGCTGGTCCCCTGGAGGAGCTGAGCCCCCCACTCTCCCCCCCAGTGTGGAGCAGGTCATGGCAGCTGGTGCTGGCCCCCTGGAGGAGCTGAGCCCCCCACTCTCTCCCCCCAGTGTGGAGCAGGTCATGGCAGCTGGTGCTGGCCCCCTGGAGGAGCTGAGCCCCCCACCCTCTCCCCCCAGTGTGGAGCAGGTCATGGCAGCTGGTGCTGGTCCCCTGGAGGAGCTGAGCCCCCCACTCTCTCCCCCCAGTGTGGAGCAGGTCATGGCAGCTGGTGCTGGTCCCCTGGAGGAGCTGAGCCCCCCACTGTCTCTCCCCCAGTGTGGAGCAGGTCATGGCAGCTGGTGCTGGTCCCCTGGAGGAGCTGAGCCCCCCACCCTCTCCCCCCAGTGTAGAGCAGGTCATGGCAGCTGGTGCTGGCCCCCTGGAGGAGCTGAGCCCCCCACTCTCCCCCCCAGTGTGGAGCAGGTCATGGCAGCTGGTGCTGGCCCCCTGGAGGAGCTGAGCCCCCCACACTCTCCCCCCAGTGTGGAGCAGGTCATGGCAGCTGGTGCTGGCCCCCTGGAGGAGCTGAGCCCCCCACTCTCCCCCCCAGTGTGGAGCAGGTCATGGCAGCTGGTGCTGGTCCCCTGGAGGAGCTGAGCCCCCCACCCTCTCCCCCCAGTGTGGAGCAGGTCATGGCAGCTGGTGCTGGCCCCCTGGAGGAGCTGAGCCCCCCACTCTCTCCCCCCAGTGTGGAGCAGGTCATGGCACCTGGTGCTGGTCCCCTGGAGGAGCTGAGCCCCCCACCCTCTCCCCCCAGTGTGGAGCAGGTCATGGCAGCTGGTGCTGGCCCCCTGGAGGAGCTGAGCCCCCCACCCTCTCCCCCCAGTGTGGAGCAGGTCATGGCTGCTGCCCGGGAGCTGGTGCTGGCCGCCCTGGAGGAGCTGAGCCAGGAGCAGCTGAAGCGCTTCCGCCACAAGCTGCGGAACCTGCCAGGCCAAGGCCGCACCATCCCCTGGGGCCGGCTGGAGCGCGCTGATGCCCTGGACCTCGCAGAACAGCTGACCCAGTTCTACGGGCCGGAGCCGGCACTGGACGTAACCCGTAAGGCCCTCAAGAGAGCGGATGTGCGTGACGTAGCCGCAAGACTCAAGGAGCAGCGACTACAACGTGAGCGCTTGGGATGGGGCAGGGATGGGGACAGGGCAGGGATGGGGCAGGGGTGGGGAAAAGGCAGGGACAGGGCAGGGACAAGGCAGGGGTGGGGCAAGGATGGGGACAGGAGATTGGGACAGGGAACTGAGGACAGGGACGTGGCTGGGACAGGGATGGGGCAGGGCAGGGCAGGGACGGGGCAGGGCAGGGCAGGAACAGGGATGGGGACAGGGACTGGATGAGAACAAGGGACGGGGGACCAGGACGTGGACACTCCTGCCTACTCAGGAAAGACGGCTGCTGCCAGCCTGGGGGTAGGTGCAGCAGCCATATCCCCCCCCCCCCCCCCGCTCCCCCTCACCGCGCCTCTCCTCACAGGGTTCAGCTGCTTGGCGCCGCTGTCTGTGTCGGGTAAGTCCTCTGGCCGCCCTCCCCCGTGAGCACCGTGTATGTGCTGCGGGGCCGGGGAGGCCCGGGTGGGGCAGAGGGGCTGCCAGACGCTGGAGCCGCCCTCCGCCCCGTGCCCCCGCTGTCCCCCAGAGTACAAAAAGCTGTTCCGTGAGCACGTGCTGCGGGAGCACGCCAAGGTCAGGGAGCGCAACGCCCGCTCCGTCAAGATCACCAAGCGCTTCACCAAGCTGCTCATCGCGCCCGAGGTGGAGCTGGACACGGTGCTGGGGCTGGACTTTGAGCTGGGGCTGGACGCTGCGCCGTGGCCAGACGCCACACCGGGGGCCGACACCGAGCCGCAGGCAGAGCGCGCCCGCCGCTCGGACACACACACCTTCGACCGCCTGTTCCGCCCGGACCCGGACGGCCGGCAGAAGCTGACGGTGGTGCTGCAGGGCCCGGCGGGCATCGGCAAGACCATGGCGGCCAGGAAGATCCTGTACGACTGGGCGGCCGGCAAGCTGTACCGCGGGCAGGTGGACTTCGCCTTCTTCCTGCCGTGCCGCGAGCTGCTGGACCGGCCCGAGGCCTGCAGCCTGGCCGACCTGCTGCTGGACGGCTGCCCGGACCGCCGGGCGCCCCTGCGGGCCATGCTGGCGCGGCCCGAGCGGCTGCTCTTCATCCTGGACGGCGCGGACGAGCTGCCGGCCCACGCGCCCGGGCCCTGCGCCGACCCCTTCCAGCCGGCCGGGCCGGAGCGCGTGCTGGCCGCCCTGCTGGGCCGGGCGCTGCTGCCCGGGGCGCGGCTGCTGCTGACCGCCCGCGCCCGCCCGGCCCCGCCGCGGGGTCGGCTCTGGGCGCCGCAGTGCGCGGAGGTGCGCGGCTTCTCGCACAAGGACAGGAAGAAGTTCTTCTACAAGTTCTTCCAGGACGAGGCGCGGGCGGCGCGGGCCTACCGCCTGGTGAAGGAGGACGCGCCGCTGCTGTCGCTCTGCTCCGTGCCCTTCGTGTGCTGGCTCGTGTGCACCGTGCTGCGCCAGCAGCTGGACGGCGGCCGCGGCCTGGGGCGCGCCGGCCGCACCACCACGTCCCTGTACCTGCTCTTCACCGCCAGCATGCTGGGGGAGCCCGGGGGCGGGGCCGGAGGGGGCGGGGCCACGGGGACCGGGGCCAATGGGGTGAGGGCTGGGGCCGGGGGCGTGGATGGGGGCGTGACCGGCGGGCCCAGAGGGGAGGGCGGGGGAGGGGCCCATGGCGTGAGGGCTGAGGGCGGGGGCGGGGCCAATGTGGCCGGGGGCGGGGCCGGGGCCCATGGCATGAGGGGCGGGGGCGGGGGCGGGGGCGTGACCAGCGGCCCCAGATGGGAGGGCGGGGGCGGAGCCAGCGGGCCAACGCTGGAGGGCGGGGGCGGGGCCAATGTGGCCGGGGGCGGGGCCGGGGCCCATGGCATGAGGGCTGGGGGCGGGGGCGGGGGCGTGACCAGCGGCCCCAGATGGGAGGGCGGGGGCGGAGCCAGCGGGCCAACGCTGGAGGGCGGGGCCAATGTGGCCGGGGGCGGGGCCGGAGCCCATGGCATGAGGGCTTTGGGCGGGGGCGGGGGCGTGACCAGCGGCCCCAGATGGGAGGGCGGGGGCGGAGCCAGCGGGCCAACGCTGGAGGGCGGGGGCGGGGCCAATGTGGCCGGGGGCGGGGCCGGAGCCCACGGCATGAGGGCTGGGGGCGGGGGCGGGGGCGGGGCCGGGACCGGGGAGCCCAGGCCGCAGGTGCTGTCCGAGCTGCTCCGCCTGAGCCTGCTGGCCCGCCAGGGAGTGCTGGGGCGCCAGTTGCGCTTCTCCGAGGCCGACCTCGCGCAGCTGCAGCTAGGCGGCTCGCGGGTGCAGGCCCTGTTCCTTGGCCGCAAGGAGCTGCCCGGCGTGCTGGACACGCAGGTGGCCTACCAGTTCCTGGACCCCAGCTTCCAGGAGTTCCTGGCCGCGCTGTCCTTCCTGCTGGAGGAGCCGGGCGCGGGCGGCCCGGGCGTGGGGGCGCTGCTGCGGGCCGACGCCCTGCGCCCCCACTTGGCGCTCACCACGCGCTTCCTTTTCGGGCTGGTGAGCGCCGAGCGCGCCCGGGACATGCAGCGCCTGCTGGGTGTGGGCGGCCCCGGGTCCGAGCGCGTGCGCCAGCAGGTGCTGGCCTGGGCCCAGGGGGTGGGCGCGGGAGAGGCGGGCCGGACCCCGGCCGAGGCGGAGGACGCGGACCTGGACGCGGACCTGGACGAGGACCTGGACGAGGACGAGGACGAGGACAAGGAGGACCAGGCTGGGTCCGGGGAGCCGCCCGGCTGCCCACTGGAGCTGCTGCACTGCCTGTACGAGACGCAGGAGGCGGCCTTCGTGCGCCAGGTGCTGACCGGCCTCCCCGAGCTGGCCCTGCGGAGGGTCCGCTTCAGCCACACGGACATGGCGGTGCTGGCCCACTGTGTGCGCTGCTGCCCCGCCGGGCAAGCGCTGAGGCTGGACAGCTGCCGGCTGGCCATGGCCCCGGAGAAGAAGAAGAAGGGTCTGGTGAAGAGGTTGCAGGGCGGCTTAGGGGGCAGTCCGTGAGTGTGTGTGGGGTTCCGGGGTGGGGGCCCCAGGTGGAGCCCCAGGGTAGGGTCCTGCAGTGCAGCAGTCTCAGGCTCTGAGTGGGGTCCCCGAGTGGGGTTTCCAGGGTGGGGGGTGTCTGGGTGGTGGGGGGCTATGGGGAGGTGTCCCCGGTGAGGGCGCCAGGCAGGGGTGACAGCTGCGGAGCTGCCCAGAGGCAGGGCTGTGGGACCAGCTGTGTGCGGCACCCCAGGACAGCCCTGCAGCCTGTCCTCATCTGAGCCCTCTGACCCTGCAGCCTCTTCTCCCCAAGCAGCTCAGGACACACTGGCCGTCCCTTCACTCAGGCCAGCCCTGGCGTCAGCCCTGGCCAGGCTGTGTCCACTCTGGCCTTTCCCTGAGGGCTGTCTGGTGGGGTGGGGGAGGCCGGACAAGTGGGGGCCTGCTGCTTGGACACAGGGACCACAGGTCAGAGCCCCCACTGCACCCTGGGCTGGGCTACCCCCACCCCAGGCTGGACACATCCTCCAGGAAGGGCTGGGTGTCCATGTATGTCCCCTCCTCATAGTGCCCGGAGCAGCAAGAAAAAGCCCCTAGTCTCCCTGCTTCGTCCACTCTGTGAGGCCATGGCTGACCGGCAGTGTGGCTTGAGCAGCCTCATGTGAGTGACCCCAGCGGGCCCCACACCAGGGACACAAGGGAGGTCACTCTGGAGGGGCCGAGGGGACCAGCCTGCCTGTCCTTCCAGGGGCCAGGCTCTGCCCACCCTGGCAGAGGGGCAAGGGGCAGTCAGGCCTGGGAAGGGAGGCCGGTTTGGCCACAGGCTGGGCTGAGCACCTAGTAACCATCAAGTGGCATCAGAGGGGCTGGGCGGAAGCACTCAGGGTTAAGCACCCATGAAACAGCTCCCACCAAAAACAAGATGGATAGCAGGGCTGGGCAAAGGAAGCTGGTGGCCACCTGCCCATACTGACATGGTAAATCAGCTCTTGTCAGTGCTTGGTCCAATGGTCAGAGCTTGGTCCAGTGACCAGTGCCTGGTCCGGTGGTCATAGCTTGATCCAGTGGTCAGTGCCTGGTCCAGTGGTCAGTGCCTGGTCCGGTGGTCATATCTTGATCCAGTGGTCAGTGCCTGGTCCGGTGGTCATAGCTTGGTCCAGTGACCAGTGCTTGGTCTGGTGGTCATAGCTTGGTCCAGTGGTCAGTGCCTGGTCTGGTGGTCATAGCTTGGTCCAGTGGTCAGTGCCTGGTCTGGTGGTCATAGCTTGGTCCAGTGGCCAGTGCCTGGTCCAGTGGTCATAGCTTGGTCCAGAGGTCAGTGCCTGGTCCAGTGGCCAGTGCCTGGTCTGGTGGTCATAGCTTGGTCCAGTGGTCAGTGCCTGGTCCGGTGGTCATAGCTTGGTCCAGTGGTCAGTGCCTGGTCCAGTGACCAGTGCCTGGTCCGGTGGTCATAGTTTGGTCTAGTGGTCAGTGCCTGGTCTGGGGGTCATAGCTTGGTCCTGTGGTCAGTGCCTGGTCTGGTGGTCATAGCTTGGTCCAGTGGTCAGTGCCTGGTCCGGTGGTCATAGCTTGGTCCAGTGGTCAGTGCCTGGTCCAGTGGTCAGTGCCTGGTCCGGTGGTCATAGCTTGGTCCAGTGGTCAGTGCCTGGTCCAGTGACCAGTGCCTGGTCCGGTGGTCATAGTTTGGTCTAGTGGTCAGTGCCTGGTCTGGGGGTCATAGCTTGGTCCTGTGGTCAGTGCCTGGTCTGGTGGTCATAGCTTGGTCCAGTGGTCAGTGCCTGGTCCGGTGGTCATAGCTTGGTCCAGTGGTCAGTGCCTGGTCCAGTGGTCAGTGCCTGGTCTGGTGGTCATAGCTTGGTCCAGTGGCCAGTGCCTGGTCCAGTGGTCATAGCTTGGTCCAGAGGTCAGTGCCTGGTCCAGTGGCCAGTGCCTGGTCTGGTGGTCATAGCTTGGTCCAGTGGTCAGTGCCTGTTCCGGTGGTCATAGCTTGGTCCAGTGGCCAGTGCCTGGTCCGGTGGTCATAGCTTGGTCCAGTGGTCAGTGCCCGGTCCAGTGGTCAGTGCCTGGTCCAGTGGTCATAGCTTGGTCCAGAGGTCGGTGCCTGGTCCAGTGACCAGTGCCTGGTCCAGTGGTCAAAGCTTGGTCCAGAGGTCAGTGCTTGGTCCAGTGGTCAGTGCCTGGTCCGGTGGTCATAGCTTGGTCTAGTGGTCAGTGCCTGGTCCTGTGGTCAGTGCCTGGTCTGGGGGTCATAGCTTGGTCCTGTGGTCAGTGCCTGGTCTGGTGGTCATAGCCTGGTCCAGTGGCCAGTGCCTGGTCCGGTGGTCATAGCTTGGTCCAGTGGTCAGTGCCTGGTCCGGTGGTCAGTGCCTGGTCCGGTGGTCAGTGCCTGGTGCTGACTTGCTGAGCAGGTAGCTTTCAGACCATGTACAATGGCCTCAGACCCCCTCTGTTCCCCCACTCAGGCTCTCTGGCTGCAAAATGCCGGACACCGTGTGCCGGGACCTGGCAGAGGCAGTGTCCAGAGCACCCTCACTGACCGAGCTGGCTCTGCTGCACAACGGGCTGAGTGAGGCGGGCCTGCGGGTGCTAAGCGAGAGCCTGACCCAGCCTGGGTGCCGGGTGCGCACCCTGAGGTGAGGGTGTGTGTGTGTGTGGATGAGGGTGCAGCAGCCCGTCCTGAGGTGAGGGGGTGCGGAGGGGGGGAGGGTGCAGCAGCCTGGCCTGAGGTGAGGGTGTGTGTGTGTGGGGGGGTGTGGGTGAGGGTGCAGCAGCCTGGCCTGAGGTGGGGGGGTAGGGGGGTGAGGGTGCAGCAGCCCAGCCTGAGATGAGGGTGTGTGTGTGTCTGTGGGTGAGGGTGCAGCAGCCCGGCCTGAGGTGAGGGTGTGTGTGTGTGTGTGTGTGTGTGTGTGTGTGCGCGTGTGTGTGTGTGTGCGCGTGTGTGCAGCAGCCCGGCTTGAGGTGAGGTGTGGGTGAGGGTGCAGCAGCCTGGCCTGAGGTGAGGCTGTGGGAGGTCGGGGAGGCACTGTCCCCTCTGCTCCTCAGGGTGCAGCAGCCCGGCCTGCAGGGGCCTCTGCAGCGCCTGGTGAGCATGCTGCGGCTAAGCCCGGCCCTGACCGCCCTGGACCTTGGTGGCTGCCAGCTGTCAGGGTCCCTGGTGTCCTCCCTATGTGCCCTCCTGCGGGACCCTGGCTGCAGCCTGCTGACCCTCAGGTGAGCGGGCAGCGGGGCAGCCCTGGGTCGCCAACCAAGTGCCGGCCCTGCTCTGACCTCTCTGATGGGCCTAGTGCCCATCTGCTACCCAGTGCTGTGGCCTCTCCCTGTCTCCCAAGTCCCCTGCCCACTCGCTGCCCCCTCCATGCCCCCCATGCCCCCACCCCCTCACTGCCCCTCACTGTCCCTTCCGTGCTCCCTCCTCCCCACACACCCATCCCCGTCTTCTGCAGCCTGGGCTCTGGGGAGCTGAGTGAGCAGTCACTGCGGGAGCTGCGGGCAGTGAGGACAGCCAGGCCGGGCCTGGTCATCACACACCCAGAGCTGGACGGCCAGCAGGAGCCATCCACAGGCTACGGCAGTGTCCTCTGAGGCCTGAGGAGGGGCCTGAGCTGTCCCCACCCACTGTCCCTGCCAGCCTTCCCCAGTTGTGGACGAGGCCCTCGCGGGCACTGTGAGGCCCCAGGGTCCTGCCCACTGCCCGAGGGCCCTGTCCTCCCCAGGACTGTGATGCCAGGCACCGTGCTGAGGCCAGCTGCCCCACCCGGAGGTGCCCCTGCTCCCCCAGGCTGGCATTGGACCCGGGATCCAGGGGACCTGGAGGTGGAGGCCTGTGGGTGGGGGCCAGGTGGGAGCACACCTGGTTGAGCACACATGTTACAGTGTGCAAGGACCCGGGTTCAAGCCTCCCATCCCCACCTGCAGGGGGAGCATCACAAGTGGTGAAGCAGGGCTGCAGGTGTCTCTCTCTTCCTCTCTATCTCCCCCTTCCCTCTCAATTTATGGCTATCACTATCCAATAAATAAATAAAGATAATTTTTAAAGTTTACATAAAAAATCCTCTGCTTGGGGGTCGGGCGGTGGCGCAGCGGGTTAAGCGCGCATGGTGCAAAGCACAAGGACCAGCATAAGGATCCTGGTTCGAGCCCCCGGCTCCCCACCTGCAGGGGAGTCGCTTCACAGGCGGTGAAGCAGGTCTGCAGGTGTCTATTTTTCTCTCCCCCTCTCTGTCTTCCCCTCCTCTCTCCATTTCTCTCTGTCCTATCCAACAAGGAACAACATCAACAATGGTAATAATAATAGCCACAACGAGGCTACAACAACAAGGGCAACAAAAGGGGGGAAAATGGCCTCCAGGAGCAGTGGATTCATGGTGCAGGCACCGAGCCCAGCAATAACCCTGGAGGGGAAAAAATATTAAAAATTTTTTTAAAAATCCTCTGCTTCACTCCCAAGGCTGCTGTCACCTGTCCTGGTGACCCCCCCAGGCATGGCCTATGCTTGGGTCCCTGTGAGGGTCTCTCATCCCACAGAGGTGGGGACTGACCTGCACTCACTGTGCCCACCCCAGTGCCTCTGACACCCCAGCTGGGGGCCATTTCCAGGAGCTATGTTGTTGAGCGCGGGCCGCAGAGAAGAGAGAGAGGGGGTCTGGAGCGAAGAGGAAACACAAATCTTTATTTGTGCTGGCACCTCAGAGTTGGGTGCTAGAGAAACAGGTTGGGCCACGTGGAGGTAGCGAGGTGCGGAAGAAGAAAGGCTTTTATAGGAGCAGCTTTCCCGAGAATGGGAAGGGGGAGGAGTAACCAGAGCACTCCGGATATCGGATATCGCGGGGATATAGACAATGTCCTGAGGGCACAACATGGCTGAACAGGCACTCTGAGAATGTCCCAACTCTCGCGGGAACTAGCAGTAGCCTGAGGGGACAACATGGCGGATGTGACTGCATCGGCACAATTTCCCAGCAGAGCTAGTCCTCCCTCCGCCACACAACTTCATGTCCACTGCCCCAGGCTGCTTGTCCACTCAGACACAGGGACACCATGGCATGAAGTTCCTTCTGGTCCCTCTCTCCTGCGCTGGGCCTCACACCCAGCACAGCCAGGCCTGGCTGAGTGTCTCCTCAGCCTTTATGGGTCTTACTTTTTTAAAAACAATATTTATTTATTTATTTATTCCCTTTTGTTGTCCTTGTTGTATTGTTGTAGTTATTGTTGTTGTTATTAATGTCGTCATTGTTGGATAGGACAGAGAGAAATGGAGAGAGGAGGGGAAGACAGAGGGGGGGGAGAGAAAGACAGACACCTGCAGACCTGCTTCACCGCCTGTGAAGTGACCCCCCTGCAGGTGGGGAGCTGGGGACTCGAACCGGGATCCTTACACGGGTCCTTGCACTTTATGCCACGTGCACTTAATTTGCTGCACTACCGCCGGGCTCCCTATGGGTCATCCTTTTTACAAAATATTTTACTTATTGGATAGACACAGAGAAGTTAGAAGCAAAGAGCTACAGACACCTGTAGCCCAGTCCCACCGCTCATGAAGTGTCCCCCTGCAGGGGAGGTGCCAGAATCCGGGTGGGACCCTGTGCCTGGGAACAGGTATGCTCAGCCTGGTCGCTGCCTCCCGGGACCCCTTAGAGTCTGCAGGCTTGTGATGTGAACACACAAAGCACTGCTCAGCTCTGGTGCAGGTGAGGGGGCTTGAACCTGGGGCTCAGGATCCCACGGACACCCATGGGTGGGGAGGGCAGCGTGGCTGGGCAAAAGGAGGTGACAGAGTTCCCCCAGAACTTAGGGAGAAGGCACTGGGCGGGCGGGGGGGGGGGGGGCTTCACCTCCAAGAGGCCTGGCGCTCAGAGCTGAGTGCCCACAGAAGGTCTTGCACTGGCGCAAGGCCCTGGGCTGGGGGCCTGCAGGGCTGCTGAGGCCTCTCCCGGGAAGTCTTGGGGGTCAGGCCCCCCCCACACACCTCGTCCCAGCTCCTGGCCTTGGCCTTGCCACCCTGAGAGCACCGCGAAGCTGTGGGCCGGGCGCAGGCATGCGAGAGCCGCTGGACTGTCCCTTGGGGGCAGGGACACCCTGCGCAGGTCTGGTCGGTGGGTGGGTGGGTGTGCACATGGCCAGCTGGCTAGGGGCCCCGAGAGAGAGAGCAGCTGGGAGCCTGCGTGTCCGAGGGACACACGGGAACTGAGACCTGGCGGCACTGTCCGCCCTGGTGTCCCCCCTGGTGGTGGGGACAGGAGAGGCGGGAAGAGCTCCCTGAAGCCGCGCCCCAACATCCAAACTCTCCCGCTCCCACCGTGGCCTCCCGGGAGGGCGCCGAGTGGACAGAGGTGTGGACGGCTGCCCGCCCGCCGGCCCGGGTCAAGGAGGAGCCGGCGACCTGGGGTGGACAGCGCCTGCCGACTGCCAGCCGTCCTGCCCGTGTCCTCTCTTGCGCCCCTTCCTCCCCGCCCCTTCCCGCCTCCCTGCCCCTCTCCTTCCCGCCTCCCCCGCCCCTCCCCTCCCTGTGCCCCTTCCCTTCGCCCCCGCCCCTTCCCTTTTCCCCCGCCCCTTCCCTCCCTGTGCCCCTCCCCTGTTCCCCGCCCCTCCCAGTCCCCGCCCCTCCCTCCTGTCCCCGCCCCTCCTGTCCCCGCCCCTCCTGTCCCCTCCCCTCCCTGTCCCCGCCCCTCCTGTCTCCTCCCCTCCCTGTCCCCGCCCCTCCTGTCCCCGCCCCTCCTGTCCCCTCCCCTCCCTGTCCCCGCCCCTCCTGTCTCCTCCCCTCCCTGTCCCCGCCCCTCCTGTCCCCTCCCCGCCCCTCCTGTCCCCTCCCCTCCCTGTCCCCGCCCCTCCTGTCCCCGCCCCTCCCCTCCCTGTCCCCGCCCCTCCTGTCCCCTCCCCTCCCTGTCCCCTCCCCTCCCTGTCCCTGCCCCTCCTGTCCCCTCCCCTCCCTGTCCCCGCCCCTCCTGTCCCCGCCCCTCCCCTCCCTGTCCCTGCCCCTCCTGTCCCCTCCCCTCCCTGTCCCCGCCCCTCCCCTTCCTCCTGGCTGGGGGCCCAGGCAGCGGCCTGGGGCCTGAGCTTGTCATGGAGGCTGCGGCTGCGGACCCCACGGTGTTCAGGGCCGCCTCGCTGCCCCGGGACCCCCGGCTCTGGCCCCCCCTGACCAACGCCTACCTGGGCACCCGCGTGTTCCAGAACAGGCTGCACGTGAGCGGCCTGTACAACGGGGCGGCGGGGGACACGCACCGGGCGGCGCTGCCCAGCCCTCTGAACGTGCGGCTGGAGGCCCCCGCAGGGGCCCGGGAGCCACTGACCAGCAGCTTTGCGCTGGACACCAACACAGGTAGCTGCCTCCTCGGTCGCGGGCAGCCCCCGGGGAACCCAGAGAGTGTGGTGTGTGTGAGGGACTGTGTCCCTGTCCCAGGAGCCCATGGTGGGGACTGAGTGTCCCTGTCCCTGGAGCCCATGGTGGGGACTGAGTGTCCCTGGAGCCCATGCTGGGCACTGAGTGTCCCTGTCCCTGGAGCCCATGCTGGGCACTGAGTGTCCCTGTCCCAGGAGCCCATGGTGGGGACTGAGTGTCCCTGTCCCAGGAGCCCATGGTGGGGACTGAGTGTCCCTGTCCCTGGAGCCCATGGTGGGCACTGAGTGTCCCTGGAGCCCATGCTGGGCACTGAGTGTCCCTGTCCCTGGAGCCCATGCTGGGCACTGAGTGTCCCTGTCCCAGGAGCCCATGCTGGGCACTGAGTGTCCCTGTCCCAGGAGCCCATGGTGGGGACTGAGTGTCCCTGTCCCTGGAGCCCATGCTGGGCACTGAGTGTCCCTGTCCCTAGAGCCCATGCTGGGCACTGAGTGTCCCTGTCCCTGGAGCCCATGGTGGGCACTGAGTGTCCCTGGAGCCCATGGTGGGGACTGGGTGTCCCTGTCCCTGGAGCCCATGGTGGGGACTGGATGTCCCTGGAGCCCATGCTGGGCACTGAGTGTCCCTGGAGCCCATGGTGGGGACTGATTGTCCATGGAGCCCATGGTGGGCCTTGAGTGTCCCTGTCCCTGGAGCCCATGCTGGGCACTGAGTGTCCCTGTCCCTGGAGCCCATGCTGGGCACTGAGTGTCCCTGGAGCCCATGGTGGGGACTGAGTGTCCCTGGAGCCCATGGTGGGAACTGAGTGTCCCTGTCCCTGGAGCCCAATCTGGGCACTGAGTGTCCCTGGAGCCCATGGTGGGGACTGAGTGTCCTTGGAGCCCATGGTGGGGACTGGGTGTCCCTGTCCCTGGAGCCCTTGGTGGGGACTGGGTGTCCCTGGAGCTCATGGTGGGCACTGAGTGTCCCTGTCCCTGGAGCCCATGGTGGGGACTGAGTGTCCCTGGAGCCCATGGTGGGGACTGGGTGTCCTTGTCCCTGGAGCCCATGGTGGGGACTGAGTGTCCCTGGAGCCCATGTTGGGGACTGTGTGGCCCTCCCCCAGGCTCCTTCCTGCACACCATGGAGGGCAGCAGCTTCCGGGCCTCCCAGTGCCTCTACGCCCACCGCACACTGCCCCACGTCTTGGCCTTCTGCGTGTCCATCACCCGCCTAGACACAGGACGGGAGCCCATCTCTGTGTGGCTGCGCTCGGCCTTCTCCCCAGAGAGCCCAGACCTGGAACTGCATCTGGGGCCTGACTTCCAGGGAGCACGGTGAGGAGTCAGTGGATGTCCAGGGAGCATGGTGAGGAGTCAGTGGATGTCCAGGGAGCACGGTGAGGAGTCAGTGGATGTCCAGGGAGCATGGTGAGTCAGTGGATGTCCAGGGAGCATGGAGAGGAGTCAGTGGATGTCCAGGGAGCACGGTGAGTCAGTGGATCTCCAGGGAGCACGGTGAGGAGTCAGTGGATGTCCAGGGAGCATGGTGAGGAGTCAGTGGATGTCCAGGGAGCATGGTGAGGAGTCAGTGGATGTCCAGGGAGCACGGTGAGGAGTCAGTGGATGTCCAGGGAGCATGGTGAGGAGTCAGTGGATGTCCAGGGAGCATGGAGAGGAGTCAGTGGATGTCCAGGGAGCACGGTGAGAGGTCAGTGGATGTCCAGGGAGCATGGTGAGGAGTCAGTGGATGTTCAGGGAGCATGGAGAGGAGTCAGTGGATGTCCAGGGAGCATGGTGAGGAGTCAGTGGATGTCCAGGGAGCATGATGAGTCAGTGGATGTCCAGGGAGCATGATGAGGAGTCAATGGATGTCCAGAGAGCATGGTGAGGAGTCAGCCGATGTTCACGGAGCACGGTGAGGAGTCAGTGAATATCCAGGGAGCATGATGAGGAGTCAATGGATGAGGAGTCAATGGATGTCCAAGGGAGCATGGTGAGGAGTCAGCGGATGTCCACGGAGCACGGTGAGGAGTCAGTGGATATCCAGGGAGCACGGTGAGGAGTCAGCGGATGTCCAGGGAGGAGCCCAGTGAGGGGTGAGTGGACAGTCCAATGGGAGCAGAGTGAGGGTGTCAGTGGGCAGTGAGGAGGCAGTATAGTGAGGGGTCAGTGGGCAGTGAGGAGGCAGTATAGTGAGGGGTCAGTGGCAGTTAGGAGGCAGTACAGTGAAGGGTCAGTGGGCAGTGAGGAGGCAGGCAGTACAGTGAGGGGTCAGTGGCAGTGAGGAGGCAGTATAGTGAGGGGTCAGTGGCAGTGAGGAGGCAGTACAGTGAGGGGTCAGTGGCAGTGAGGAGGCAGTACAGTGAGGGGTCAGTGGCAGTGAGGAGGCAGTACAGTGAGGGGTCAGTGGCAGTGAGGAGGCAGTACAGTGAGGGGTCAGTGGGCAGTGAGGAGGCAGTATAGTGAGGGGTCAGTGGGCAGTGAGGAGGCAGTATAGTGAGGGGTCAGTGGGCAGTGAGGAGGCAGTATAGTGAGGGGTCAGTGGGCAGTGAGGAGGCAGTACAGTGAGGGGTCAGTGGCAGTGAGGAGGCAGTATAGTGAGGGGTCAGTGGCAGTGAGGAGGCAGTAAAGTGAGGGGTCAGTGGGCGGTGAGGAGGCAGTACAGTGAGGGGTCAGTGGCAGTGAGGAGGCAGTACAGTGAGGGGTCAGTGGGCAGTGCAGGAGGTTGCTAGGAGGTCACCGGATGTTCCCGCAGGTCCCTAGGAGGCTGGACACTCACGCCTGAGCAGCCGGGGGGTCCACGGCAGGAGGTGCACATGCTCTGGACACCGGCGCCCCCCGTGCTGACCCTGGAGCCAGCCGCGAGTGCAGCCGCCTGGGACTTCCTGGTGGTGGTGGCGGGCAGCCGCGAGCAGGCCCAGGCCCGCCTGCTGGAGGCTCTGGAGCTGCAGGCGGCTGGCCGCTTGTACAGGGCCCACACGCAGGCCTGGGCCCAGCTCTGGGAGGGCTGTGGGCTGGCCGTGGGGGGGCCCCTGCCCCTGCGCCAGGCCCTGCGGGGGGCACTGTTCTACCTGCTCAGCGGCCTGTCCCCACCTGGCTCCCCGGGGGACATCTGCCACGGCCTCAGCCCTGGAGGGCTCTCCAACGGGCGCAGAGGGGAGTGCTACTGGGGCCACGTCTTCTGGGACCAGGTGAGCACCTGAGCTGGGGTGCTGGGGCTGGCGGGTGTCACCGGAGCCTGGGGTACCTGCGCCCGGGGGCTCCGGAGTCTGAGGGCACTGTGGGGGCTTCTGACTCTGGGGGAGCCTGCGCCTGGGCCGTCGGAACCGCGAGGGTTGCCTGGACGGGCCAGAGTGTAAGGGGCCTGAGCCTGGAAGGGGGCCGAGCCTCGGAGGGCTGAGTCTGGGGGGCTGGGCCTGGGGGGACTCAGAGCAGGCACGGGGGGCAGAGGCCGGGACCCGCAGGAGTGCAGCCCTGCCCTGTCCCCCAGGACCTCTGGATCTTCCCCAATGTCCTGCTGCTGCACCCGGAGGCTGCCAGGGCCCTCCTGCAGTACCGCATCCGGACACTGAGGGGCGCCCTGCAGAACGCCAGGGACCTGGGCTGCCAGGTGAGGGCCGGGTGCTGGCTGTGGCTTCCCACTGGCTGCCCCCCAGGGCTCGGGAGGGGTGGTGTCCGACCCTGAGCACCCTCTACCCCAGGGGGCCAAGTTCGCTTGGGAGAGCGCAGGCTCAGGCCTGGAGGTCTGCCCGGAGGCGGTGTACGGCACCCAGGAGCTGCACATCAATGGGGCCGTGCTGCTGGCCTTTCAGCTCTACTACCATGCCACCCAGGTCAGCGGCCAGTGCTCCTGTACATCCACCTGAGTCCTCTCTGTCCGTCCTCCCCTCCAACTGGTCCTCCCTGCCTGTCCTCCCTCCACCTGAGTCCTCCCTGCCCGTCCTCCCTCCACCTGAGTCCTCCCTGCCCGTCCTTCCTCCACCTGAGTCCTCCCTGCCCGTCCTCCCTCCACCTGAGTGCTCCCTGCCCATCCTCCCTCCACCTGAGTCCTCCCTGTCCGTCCTCCCTCCACCTGAGTCCTCCCTGCCCGTCCTCCCTCCACCTGAGTGCTCCCTGCCCGTCCTCTCCTCCACCTGAGTGCTCCCTGCCCATCCTCTCCTCTACCTGAGTGCTCCCTGCCCGTCCTCCCTCCACCTGAGTGCTCCCTGTCTGTCCTCCCTCCACCTGAGTGCTCCCTGCCCATCCTCTCCTCTACCTGAGTGCTCCCTGCCCGTCCTCCCTCCACCTGAGTGCTCCCTGTCTGTCCTCCCTCCACCTGAGTCCTCCCTGCCCGTCCTCCCTCCACCTGAGTCCTCCCTGCCCATCCTCCCTCTACCTGAGTGCTCCCTGCCCATCCTCTCCTCCACCTGAGTCCTCCCTGCCCGTCCTCCCTCCACCTGAGTCCTCCCTGCCCGTCCTCCCTCCACCTGAGTGCTCCCTGCCCGTCCTCTCCTCCACCTGAGTGCTCCCTGCCCATCCTCTCCTCTACCTGAGTCCTCCCTGTCCGTCCTCCCTCCACCTGAGTGCTCCCTGCCCGTCCTCTCCTCCACCTGAGTGCTCCCTGCCCGTCCTCCCTCCACCTGAGTGCTCCCTGCCCGTCCTCCCTCCACCTGAGTGCTCCCTGCCCGTCCTCCCCACCCCCTGCCCATGTCCTGAGAGCAGCTGGGCACTGTGGGCAGGCAGTGACCGCTCGGACCCTTCCCCCAGGACCTGGCCCTCTTCCGAGAGGCTGGAGGTTGGGATGTGGTGAGGGCCGTGGCCGAGTTCTGGTGCAGTCGTGTGGAGTGGAGCCCAGAGGATGGGCAGTACCACTTGAGAGGTGAGGACAGGGGTCAGGACAGGGGCTGGAGACCCCCTGAGGCTGCCCTACAGCTGCACTGACCACTGCTACCCAGGAGTCATGCCTCCAGACGAGTACCATTCTGGAGTCGACAACTCTGTGTACACCAACGTGCAGGTCCAGAACAGGTGAGCCCCGACCCCAGGGCAGCTCCAGAGCAGGTGAGCCCCCACCCAGGGCAGGTCCAGAGCAGGTGAGCCCTGACCCCAGGACTGGTCCAGAACAGGTGAGCCCTGACCCCAGGACTGGTCCAGAACAGGTGAGCCCTGACTCCCAGGGCAGGTTCAGAGCAGGTGATCCCCGACCCAGGGCAGGTCCAGAACAGGTGAGCCCCCACCCAGGGCAGGTACAGAACAGGTGAGCCCCCCCCCAGGACAGGTCCAGAACAGGTACCATTCTGGGGTTGACAACTCTGTGTGCACCAATGTGCAGGTCCAGAGCAGGTGAGCCCCACCCCAGGGCAGGTCCAGAGCAGGTGAGACCCCCCAACCCCCAGTGCAGGTCTAAACCAGGTGAGCCCACACCTCCAGGGCAGGTCCAGAGCAGGTGAGACCCTCCACTCCCTAGGCCAGGTGAGACCCCCACCCCCAAGGGCAGGTCCAGAGCAGGTGAGACCCCCCCACTCCCCAGGGCAGGTTTAGAGCAGGTGAGCCCACCCCCCAGGGCAGGTCTAGACCAGGTGAGATCCCACCCGCAGGGCAGGTCCAGAGCAGGTGAGACCCCCACCCCCCAGGGCAGGTCTAGAGCAGGTGAGCCCACCCCCCAGGGCAGGTCCAGAACAGGTACCATTCTGGGGTTGACAACTCTGTGTGCACCAACGTGCAGGTCCAGAGCAGGTGAGACCCCACCCCAGGGCAGGTCCAGAGCAGGTGAGACCCCCCACCCCCCAGTGCAGGTCTAAACCAGGTGAGCCCACACCTCCAGGGCAGGTCCAGAGCAAGTGAGACCCCCCACCCCCCAGGGCAGGTCCAGAGCAGGAGAGACCCCCACGCCAAGGGCAGGTCCAGAGCAGGTGAGACCCCCACCCCCAGGACAGGTGAGACCCCCAACCCCAGGGCAGGTCCAGAGCAGGTGAGACCCCCACCCCCCAGAGCAGGTGAGATGCCCACCCCCCAGGGCAGGTCCAGGGCAGGTGAGACCCCCAACCCCCAGGGCAGGTCCAGAGCAGGTGAGACCCCCACCCCCAGGACAGGTGAGACCCCCACCCCCAGGGCAGGTCCAAGCAGGTGAGATGCACACCCCCAGGGCAGGTCCAGAGCAGGTGAGACCCCCACCCCCCAGAGCAGGTGAGACGCCCACCCCCCAGGGCAGGTCTAGAGCAGGAGAAGCCCAGAAGCCAACCCAGTCCTCTCCCCTCTCCCTTTTATCACTCCCCACCCCAGCCCACCTGAGCCCCATCTCTTGGCCCCAGCCTACTGCAGCCCCCTCCCTTGCCCCTCTCTGCCCACAGTCTGCGCTTTGCAGCTGCCCTGGCACAGGACCTGGGACAGCCCATCCCCCCACAGTGGCTGGCAGTGGCTGACCAAATCAAGGTGCCCTTTGACCCCGAGCGGAACTTCCACCCAGAGTTTGACGGGTATGAGCCAGGTGAGTGGAGGATGCCTTGAGGGAGAACCCCAGGACACAGTGACCCCCAGGACACAGTCAGTCACCCCAGGACGCAGTGACCCCCAGGATACAGTCAGTCACCCCAGGACCCCGTGACCCCCCAGGATACAGTCAGTTACCCCAGGACGCAGTGACCCCCAGGACACAGTCAGTCACCCCAGGACGCAGTGACCCACAGGATACAGTCAGTCACCCCAGTGACCCCCCAGGATACAGTCAGTCACCCCAGGACCCAGTGACCCCCCAGGATACAGTCAGTCACCCTAGGATGCAGTGACCCCCCAGGATACAGTCAGTCACCCCAGGACACAGTGACCCCCAGGATACAGTCAGTCACCCCAGGATGCAGTGACCCCCAGGATACAGTCAGTCACCCCAGGACGCAGTGACCCCCCCAGGATACAGTCAGTCACCCCAGGATGCAGTGACTCCCAGGATACAGTCAGTCACCCCAGGACGCAGTGACCCACAGGATACAGTCAGTCACCCCAGGATGCAGTGACCCCCCAGGATAGTGTCAGTCACCCCAGGACGCAGTGACCCCCCAGGATACAGTCAGTCACCCCAGGACGCAGTGACCCCCCCAGGATACAGTCAGTCACCCCAGGACGCAGTGACCCCCAGGATACAGTCACCCCAGGACGCAGTGACCCCCCCAGGATACAGTCAGTCACCCCAGGACGCAGTGACCCCCAGGATACAGTCAGTCACCCCAGGACGCAGTGACCCCCCAGGATACAGTCAGTCACCCCAGGACGCAGTGACCCCCAGGATACAGTCAGTCACCCCAGGACGCAGTGACCCCCAGGATACAGTCAGTCACCCCAGGACGCAGTGACTCCCAGGACACAGTCAGTCACCCCAGGACGCAGTGACCCCCAGGATACAGTCAGTCACCCCAGGACGCAGTGACCCCCAGGATATAGTCAGTCACCCCAGGACGCAGTGACCCCCAGGATACAGTCAGTCACCCCAGGACCCCGTGACCCCCCAGGATACAGTCAGTCACCCCAGGACGCAGTGACCCCCAGGACACAGTCAGTCACCCCAGGACGCAGTGACCCACAGGATACAGTCAGTCACCCCAGGACCCAGTGACCCCCCAGGATACAGTCAGTCACCCCAGGACCCAGTGACCCCCCAGGATACAGTCAGTCACCCTAGGATGCAGTGACCCCCCAGGATACAGTCAGTCACCCCAGGACACAGTGACCCCCAGGATACAGTCAGTCACCCCAGGATGCAGTGACCCCCAGGATACAGTCAGTCACCCCAGGACGCAGTGACCCCCCCAGGATACAGTCAGTCACCCCAGGATGCAGTGACTCCCAGGATACAGTCAGTCACCCCAGGACGCAGTGACCCACAGGATACAGTCAGTCACCCCAGGATGCAGTGACCCCCCAGGATAGTGTCAGTCACCCCAGGACGCAGTGACCCCCTAGGATACAATCAGTCACCCCAGGACGCAGTGACCCCCAGGATACAGTCAGTCACCCCAGGACGCAGTGACCCCCCAGGATAGTGTCAGTCACCCCAGGACGCAGTGACCCCCTAGGATACAATCAGTCACCCCAGGACGCAGTGACCCCCAGGATACAGTCAGTCACCCCAGGACGCAGTGACCCCCAGGATACAGTCAGTCACCCCAGGACGCAGTGACCCCCAGGATACAGTCAGTCACCCCAGGACGCAGTGACCCCCAGGATACAGTCAGTCACCCCAGGACGCAGTGACCCCCAGGATACAGTCAGTCACCCCAGGACGCAGTGACCCCCAGGATACAGTCAGTCACCCCAGGACGCAGTGACCCCCAGGATACAGTCAGTCACCCCAGGACGTAGTGACCCCCAGGATACAGTCAGTCACCCCAGGACGCAGTGACCCCCAGGATACAGTCAGTCACCCCAGGACGCAGTGACCCCCAGGATACAGTCAGTCACCCCAGGACGCAGTGACCCCCAGGATATAGTCAGTCACCCCAGGACGCAGTGACCCCCAGGATACAGTCAGTCACCCCAGGACGCAGTGACCCCCCAGGATACAGTCAGTCACCCCAGGACGCAGTGACCCCCAGGATACAGTCAGTCACCCCAGGACGTAGTGACCCCCAGGATACAGTCAGTCACCCCAGGACGCAGTGACTCCCCAGGATACAGTCAGTCACCCCAGGACGCAGTGACCCCCCAGGATATAGTCAGTCACCCCAGGACGCAGTGACCCCCCAGGATACAGTCAGTCACCCCAGGATGCAGTGACCCCCCAGGATATAGTTAGTCACTCCAGAACGCAGTGACCCCCCAGGATATAGTTAGTCACCCCAGGACGCAGTGACCCCCCAGGATATAGTCAGTCACCCAAGGACACAGTGACCCCCCAGGATACAGTCAGTCACCCCAGGACACTGTGACCCCAGGATACAGTCAGTCACCCCAGGACACTGTGACCCCCAGGATACAGTCAGTCACCCCAGGACACTGTGACCCCCAGGATACAGTCAGTCACCCCAGGACGCAGTGACCCCCCAGGATACAGTCAGTCACCCCAGGACACAGTGACTTCCCAGGACACAGTGACCCCCCTCATCATGGCTCTCCCATAGGAGAAGAGGTGAAGCAGGCAGATGTGGTGCTGCTGGGGTACCCCGTCCCCTTCTCACTGAGCCCCCAGGTTCGCAGGACAAACCTGGAAGTTTATGAGGCTGTGACGGACCCCCGGGGCCCAGCCATGACCTGGGTAAGGCCCACCTGGCCCTTCTCCCAGCCCTGCCCCTGCCCCAGAGCATGTGTGCTGGGAGCTGCTTGGAGTGACTGCCCCCTGGCCTCTGGCCTCTGACCTCTGATCTGCCCCTCCCCAAGAGCATGTTTGCAGTGGGCTGGCTGGAGCTGAAGGAGCCGGGCCGGGCTCGGACCGTCCTGGACAGGTGCTTCAGCCACATCTCTGAGCCCTTCAAGGTCGGTGCACCTTACACCCTGCCGACCCCTGGGCCCCAAGGGTGGGGTCCCTGCACCCCACCCCAAGAGCCCTATTTTCACCTTCAGCTTGGGGCCCCTACCCTGCACCCTGGTCTAGACTTACTCCCTGGGGCCTCCCTCTGTACACTGGGCCCCACCCTCACCTGCACCCTGGGGCCTAGGCCCCCTGCCCCCTCACCTGCAGCCAGGGCCTCACTGTGCACCCCAGAGCCCAACCCTCACCCCCAACCCCACTCCGGGGCCCTCACCCTCTCCCAGCATCCTGGGGCCCAGACCCCAATTCTCACCTGTGCCCTGGGCACCTGCCAGGCTAAGGCCCCCCACCCTTGGGGCCCAGACCCCAATTCTCACCTGTGTCCTGGGCACCTGCCAGGCTAAGGCCCCCCACCCTTGGGGCCCAGACCCCAATTCTCGCCTGTGTCCTGGGCACCTGCCAGGCTAAGGCCCCCCCACCCTTGGGGCCCAGATCCCAATTCTCACCTGTGCCCTGGGCACCTACCAGGCTAAGGCCCCCCCACCCTTGGGGCCCAGACCCCAATTCTCACCTGTGCCCTGGGCACCTACCAGGCTAAGGCCCCCCCACCCTTGGGGCCCAGACCCCAATTCTCACCTGTGCCCTGGCACCTGCCAGGCTAAGGCCCCAGGCCCCAATTCTCGCCTGTGCCCTGGGCACCTGCCAGGCTAAGGCCCCCCACCCTTGGGGCCCAGACCCCAATTCTCGCCTGTGCCCTGGGCACCTGCCAGGCTAAGGCCCCCCACCCTTGGGGCCCAGATCCCAATTCTCACCTGTGCCCTGGGCACCTACCAGGCTTAAGGCCCCCCCACCCTTGGGGCCCAGACCCCAATTCTCGCCTGTGCCCTGGCACCTGCCAGGCTAAGGCCCCAGGCCCCAATTCTCGCCTGTGCCCTGGGCACCTACCAGGCTAAGGCCCCCCACCCTTGGGGCCCAGATCCCAATTCTCACCTGTGCCCTGGGCACCTGCCAGGCTAAGGCCCCCCACCCTTGGGGCCCAGACCCCAATTCTCACCTGTGCCCCGGGCACCTGCCAGGCTAAGGCCCCCCACCCTTGGGGCCCAGACTCCAATTCTCATCTGTGCCCTGGGCACCTGCCAGGCTAAGGCCCCCACCCTTGGGGCCCAGACCCCAATTCTCACCTGTGCCCCAATTCTCACCTGTGCCCAGGTGGGACCTGGGGTACAGGGTGAGGGCTCCCCAGAGTGGTGCAGGTGAGAGAGGGAGGGGCCCCAGCGTGGGAGTCAGAGTGGGCCCTAGGGTACAGGGTGAGGACCCAGAGTGGACCTGGGGTGCAGGGGGAGTCCCAGCTGGCCAGCACTGCCCGCAGGTGTGGACGGAGAACGGGGACGGCTCGGGAGCCGTGAACTTCCTGACCGGCATGGGCGGCTTCCTGCAGACGGCGCTCTTTGGGTTCACAGGGTTCAGGTGAGCTGCGGGGGCCGGGGGCAGGGGCCTGGGGGCACACCCATTCACACCCTCCCCCCAGGATCACAGCTGCCGGTGTGACCTTCGACCCCGAGTGTCCCGCCGGGGTGTCTGGGCTCCGTGTCACCGGTGTGTCCTTCCTGGGGAGCAAGCTGGACTTCTCCTTCTGCGAGGGCTCCGTGAGCATCGGGGTGTCGGCCGCGGGGCCCCAAGCTCCCCCCCTGGAGGTCCAGCTGTGGCCGTCCCAGACCCGGCTCCCCCTCCCCCCTGGTAAGAGCCATCCAGGGTCAGGAAAGGTCCCCCACGTGCAAGCTTGGCAGAAGACCCCAGGGCTGGGAGCACTGAGGGGGACCCCAGGTTACAGGAGCACCTAGGGGGACCACAGGCAGGGCTGCCTCTGAGAATCTGGGCATGGCCCCCTCTGGGGACCGGGGCATAGACACCCCCCTCTGGGGAGGACCCGGGCATGGCCGCCCCCGGGGACTGGGTAGGACCCCCCTGGGGACCCGGGGCATGGACACCCCCCTCTGGGAAGGACCCGGGCATGCCCCCCCCCCCTGGGGACCCGGGTAGGACCCTCTCTGGGGACCCGGGGCATGGACACCCCCCTCTGGGGAGGACCCGGGCATGGACCCCCCTGGGGACCTGGGGCATGGACACCCCCCCTATGGGGAGGACCCGGGCATGGCCGCCCCTGGGACCCAGCCCGCAGCTTCATGCCTGTCTCCCGCAGGACACAGCGTCTCTTTCCCCCGCTCTGCTGGCTGCATACAGCAGCGCCTCCCCTAGACTCCCAGCTGCCCAGCTGCATCCCAGGATCCACCACGCCCTTCTGCCCAGTGACTGGACTGTGGGCACCCGGCCGAGCCCTGGCCACAACACCCTCGCCTGCCACACGTTTCTGGAGGAGGGGAGCCCCCGGCCTCTGACCCATGCACCCCCTCCACACAGACTCCTCCAGCACCCCGAGGGGCTGGCATGGGGGCACGGTGAGGGGTAGGGATGGGCCAGGACACGGCTGTGACAGGCGGTGACCCTGAGGGCTCCAGGGCCCCAGGGTCTGCCTGCCCACGTTGCCAGGATTAAAGTTGCTCTGGAAAGTGTAGCCTCTGTAGCCATCCCGCAGGGGCTGCAGCCTGGCTGGAGGGGACGGGAGGGCTGGCAGCCGCCCTGGGCCCACAGGCCAGTCCACACCTGGGGACACACAGGGCCGTCCCCACACAGCCAGCCCTTTCCAGCAAGGCGGGTCGGGTCCCCTCCTGGGCCAGAGTGGGGCTTAGGGGCCAGTGTTGTCCCCCTGCCTGTGGGCTGCTGCCCAGCCCCTGGGGACTGGTGTCCAGTGTGGCCAGCTTGCCTGCGTCCTTGTCTCTGAGGTCCATCAGTGGCCAGCAGGGGTCCAGTGATGGCGTGACCCAGCCCAGGACACCCCACAGGGCCGGGCGATGACCAGGAGGAGGGGTGGTGGCACGGGGAGGGCACAGGCCCTGCCACCCTTCTCAGCCGGTGGACAGCTGGGGACACAGCCCTGACAGGGCAGCAGAGATGACCTGACCACATTTGTCAGACCTCAGTCTGAAATGCTGTGTCCTCACCCAGACCCCTGATCGCAGGCGGGGGAGGGGGTGTTTCCTGCAGTGCCCCCCCCCCACCCCAGCCAGGAACGGGTCCAGCACAGCTTTCTGGGGCCTTTAATGGGGGCTAAGGTGGGGGTGTGGGCAGAGTGGATGCTTGCCGTGGCGGGGGGTGGAGGTCAGGCTGGGGGCCGGGGCCCTGAGGTGACGACGGGACAGTGTCAGTCATAGTCTGAATCGTCAAAGGCGGTGCTGAAGACAGCAGGTGAGCCCTTGGCCAGCTGGGCCAGGTGTAGGGCCCCGGTCACCACCAGCGCCAGCAGCAGCAGGGGCGGCACCAGTGTCCACAGGGCAGCCAGTAGGTTGAAGCACTTGGCCTTGGCTCCAAGCCTGTGGGCAGCCTCCAGGTCTCCGGCTACCTTCTGGTCTCGGGCCTGTGAGCGGCAGGGGCGGTGTGAATGGGCCCCACACATCTGTTGCCCCAAGTCCTGCTGGGCTTGGCTTGTGGGAACCTCCCCCCACCCCAGAAGGGCCGAGAGCACCCCCCACACACTTCAGGGGTAGCACCTTGACCAGGCAGGCCAGGTCCCTCACACTCCCACCCACCTTGACCTTGTAGGCCAGCCCCCCAGTCCCTCACCCTGACCGAGCAGGCCAGGGCCACCCACCTACATCCCCCCCCCCCCCCGCCTTGACTGAGTAGCTCCCATGTGCACGCCCACTCGTCTTGACCGAGTAGACCAGCCCCCCTACCCACCCCACCTTGGCGAAGGCAGTCTCCCCCGTGCCCCCCACCACCCCGGCCCTTACCTTGACTGAGTACACCAGTGCCAGGAAGCCCAAGCAGCACAGATTCAGGTAGAGGGCGCTGAACAGAGACCAGATGAGGTGGTCACGGGGCGGGGGGTGCGGGGCCCCCAGTGTGAGCACAGAGTGGGGGGCGTCGGCCTTGGAGGGCGGAGGGGCCCGGGGGTCCTCGCGGGGGAAGGCCGTGTCCATGGGTTCCAGCGCTGTGTCCTCTCCGAGGCCGGGAGGGGGGTGCGGAGAGACTTAAAGGGGGCCCCCACACCACACCCCGCCCCGTCCAGCCCCACCCTTGCTAAGTATAGCAGCAAATGACAGGGGACGACCGCAGAGCTGCCCGCGGGAAAGCAGCCCCCCAGTGAGAGAGGGTAACCCCCCAAGGAGTCAAGCCGCAGCAAGAGCAGCCCCTCAGGAGGAGCAGGCAGCCCCCCCACGGTTTCAGGGGTGGGGCGCCGCGATGGCAGACACACCCCCACCCAGCAGCAAACTCCGCAAGGCCTCTCCCCCAGCCCCATCCAGACCCACTCTGTGGGTGGGGCCTGATCCCAGATCCCTTTCCCCTGGGTGCAGCCCGACCTTCTCAGACTGCAGGGCCCACAGCCTGAGGGCGGGGAGGGAGAGGATGGACGCCCAGGGCCCCCTCTGCTCCTCAGACCCGGGCGGGTGGGCCGGCGGGTGGGCGGCTGCAGGACTGCTGGGGCTCTCGAGGCCCTGCCCACTGGAGGCCCCGGCACCCCCAGAGGTGCTGCCAGCCCCTGACCCCGGCTCACCCCAGGGGCGGCCAGCTCTCCTGCAGAGAGTCTGGGGGGCCCAGACATGCAGGCCGAGACAGTGCAGCCCCCCTCAGTCTGCAGAGAACACACCCTCTCCGGGTCCCTGGAGAAGGGCCGCAGGGCAGCTGGGGACCGTGGTGTGCAGGGTCCTGTGCCGTTGTCCCTGGCCGGAGAGTCTGCCCTTTTCCCGGGGTTCTGGACAATGGGGGGCTCTCCTGTGGGCCCACGGGGAGCCTTCACTGAGGTGGGGGGCTGCTGTCCTGGGGCTGGTGGCTGCATGTGGGGCCTGCTAGCTGTCTGTCCCCAGCCTCTGCCGAGACCGCGTCTGTCTGGGCCACCCTGTGGGCCTCCCTTCTCACCTGGAGACACCCCACAGACACTGCTGCTAGGCTGGGCCCTGCCCTGCCCCAGTCTCCACCCACCTGCTGCCCAGGCCAGGGTGTTAGCTTGGACCCAAACAAGGAAGATGCTTTCTCTGTGACAGAAACAAGCTTTGCAGCTCTGTCCGTAGCGATTCTTTTCTACTTAGTTTTCTGTCTGTTGTTAATAGCAGGCTGCAAGACTGTAGGAGTTGCATGTGTATCTCCACAAAACACCCACCACCAGAGCTCTGTCTCCACCTCCCAGAGAAACCACCAGAGTTCTCACAAGTCTCAGAAACAGTTTGCCAGCTTCTGCTTTTTGCTTGTTTCTTGGCAAGTTTATGTGCATCAGCTCCCTCGAGTCCACATGATTGAAACCATCTGGTAGCTGTCTTTCATCTCTTACTAATTTCACCAGACATGATCACCTCCAGTCCCACCCATGTTGCTGTGAAGGACACAATCATCTATATGACTGCAGAGTAGTGTTCCATGGGGTCTGCATCACACGGCTTCTCTAGCCAGTCGGCGCCCTTAGGCTGTTTCCACTCCTGGATAATGCAGCCTTGATCTGTGGTGACTCAGGGCTCCGTGATGTGACCGGTTACCTGTGGAAGCCGGCAGCCGGCACAGCGTCAGACTTGCATGCTCAGGGCTCTCTGGCGCCCAGGGCTTCACAGGAGGCAGAACGGTGGCAGGACAGCAGCTAGAGCACCTCCAGTAGAGGGCGCCCATATGGGACGGGGACCTCAGCCCCCATGTCCGGGGCTCTGCTGCACAAGAAACAGGCCTTTGCCAGTGTGGGGGTGGGGTGGCAGGCCTCAGGGATCCTGAAGGAGGAGGGCAAGAATGCGGGAGAAGACTGAGTCAAGCTCAAGCAGACACCTCTGTCATGCTCAGGCAGAACTTTTTTTTGCCTCCAGGGTGCTTGCTGGGGCTCAGTGCCTGCACCATGAATCCATTGCTCCTGGAGGCCATATTTTTCCCTTTTGTTGCCCTTGTTTTTTATCGTTGTTGTAGTTATTGACATGTTGTTACTGATGTCATTGTTGTTGGATAGGACAGAGAGAAATGGAGAGAGGAGGGAAAGACAGAGAGGGGGAGAGAAAGACACCTGCAGACCTGCTTCACCGCTTGTGAAGTGACCCCCCTGCAGGTGGGGAGCTGGGGGCTCAAACCAGGATCCTTACACTGGTCCCTGTGCTTCGTACCATGTGCACTTAACCCGCTGCACTACCGCCCAGCCCCAGAACTTTATTTTTATGGTCTCATAAGGCTTAGATCACTAACACAAAAATCACCAAGGCTTTGATCACTAACACAAAAATCACCAAGTCAGAAAAGTACAGGGAGTCAGGTGGCACAAAGCGCAAGGACCGGCATAAGGATCCCGGTTCGAGCCCCCGGCTCCCCACCTGCAGGGGAGTCGCTTCCCAGGCGGTGAAGCAGGTCTGCAGGTGTCTGTCTGTCTCTCCCCCTCTCTGTCTTCCCCTCCTCTCTCCATCTCTCTCTGTCCTATCCAACAACAGTGACATCAATAACAACAACAACAATAAAACAACAAGGGCAACAAAAGGGAATAAATATTTAAAAAATAAAGGAAGAAAAGTATGGGACATTTTCTGCTTTGAACGTCACTTATATTCCGGGGGTATTTTTCTCCTAGAAATCACATCACAGTTTCTATGTCTTCTCATTGTTCTGCACCTGTGTGCAAGACAGAAGCCTCATTACTTAAGGTTCATATCTTACCTATTATGTGTGTGTATGTCATCCTCCTCCCTGTGCATCAGAAGCCAGGGTTCATAGAAAGGTCAAGCTTGCTATGTTTCTGGGGGCCTTAAACAAACTGAGCAGCCCCATTCATAAAATCTGTTGCAGTGTTTGATCAAAGAGTTTTGCTTTGTCCCTTACTGAGAAGGCACCAAGGTGGTGCTGACCTGGCCAGCCTCTCCACAAAGTTCAGCTCTCTAGCTGGAATCCATCTTTTGTGTGTGCTCACTGCGTGACCTCGGCTCTCATGTACTATTCCTGCATGAGGAAGTGGGAGCATAGTGGTTAAAAGGCCCATTGTATTTTGGCAGGAACCCTAACTTCCCATTTATTAAATATGTCATGTAAGGTGGCCTCTCCACTGTGGGAAGCATCAATATTTCCCTGTATTTAGGGGGAGCACTAAAGGAAGTGGTGTAGGCAAGGGGGGAAGCAAGTCTTCCTCGTGGAGTCTCCTTAAAAATTCTGCGTTACTGATATTGCTTGTTCCATTATGAGCGACCTCACAGAGTGCAGTGCAGGTTTGTCCTTACTTTTGTTGTTGGTCAGGCTCTGAGCCTGGCCATAGGTAAATATAAAGGTGAGATGGTTTCAGTTTGGTCTGGAGAGTCCAGCCATGCTGAACTTCCTGCGAGACTGGTACCGTGCCAAGCAGCCTGCGTGGTGGTGCCTGTGCCAGGCCGTGAAGGTTTCTTTGTGGCCCTGGGCTCGCAGAAGCCTCTGGCTCGCTTAAGCCAGAAACTGGTCTGAGGAAGCCGGCAGGTTTAGGAGGGAGCAGAGCGAGCGTCACCTTGGGGTGACTTGGGGGAGACCGCTTGTGCTGGTGGCAACAGGCAGGTGGCGCCTGGGGTCCGCTCCCGCGGTCCAGACCTGATTGTAGGGGTGGGATCTGTGGAGAGAGGCCTCCCTAGGGCTCAGAAATCCCCTGACTGTTTTGTGGCCACTTAGAAATGATTCACCAGGGTTTGGAAACCTCATCCTTTGTAAAGCTTTGACTGGGAAGCTTTGAAGTAATATCTTTTTTCTTGAAGGTCTTTACACACTTCCTGGGGACAGGTTCCCGTCTGCCATATTCTGTGGCAGGAGGGCAGATCCCGTGTGCAGTCAGCACGGGACAAGAAGAAGCTGTGAGAGACACTGCGCACAGGGAGCGGGGTACGGGCACAGAAGCTCACCGGGAACCTCCCCACCCACACCCAGACCAGCACTGTGGACTCCGGGCCCTGACTCAGTCCTGCTATTCTGTGCCAGGGGTGGTGGAACTGGGTCAGGCTCGCCAGACCCCCAGCATAGGGATACAGGAGTGTCTTGTTACAAACTGTAAAAGAGAGAGACTTGAGAGTCGGGCGGTAGCACAGCGAGTTAAGCGCAGGTGGCGCAAAGCACAAGGACAAATGTAAGGATCCTGGTTCGAGCCCCCGGCTCCCCACCTGCAGGGGAGTCGCTTCACAGGCGGTGAAGCAGGTCTGCATGTGTCTGTCTTTCTCTCCCCGTCTGTCTTCCCCTCCTCTCTCTGTCCTATCCAACAACAGCGACATCAATAACAACAATAACTACAACAACAATAAAACGACAAAGGCAACAAAAGGGAATAAATAAATAAACATTTAAAAAAATTGAAAAAGAAAAAAAATTAAAAAAACAACAACAACCTCCTTCTGGGGCTCCAAGATCCCAGGTTCAATCCCCTGTACCACCATCAGTCAGGGCTGAGTAGGGCTCTGAGGAATGAAGGCAGTGAGGGTGGTGTGTGGCCCTTTAAGAACCTGCCTCTGCCCATGCTGCCTGGGGTCAGTGCAGGGGACCAGCTCCACAAAGCTCCCCTGTGGCCACAGCACCTCCCCTCCCTCCGCCCCTCCCCTCCTCTGCTCTGCTCTGCTCTGCTCTGCTCTCTCTGCTCTGCTCTGCTCTGCTCTGCTCTGCTCTGCTCTCTCTGCTCTGCTCTCTCTGCTCTCTCTGCTCTGCTCTCTCTGCTCTGCTCTGCTCTCTCTGCTCTGCTCTGCTCTCTCTGCTCTGCTCTCTCTGCTCTGCTCTGCTCTCTCTGCTCTGCTCTGCTCTCTCTGCTCTGCTCTCTCTGCTCTGCTCTCTCTGCTCTGCTCTGCTCTGCTCTGCTCTCTCTGCTCTGCTCTGCTCTGCTCTGCTCTGCTCTCTCTGCTCTGCTCTCTCTGCTCTGCTCTCTCTGCTCTGCTCTCTCTGCTCTGCTCTCTCTGCTCTGCTCTCTCTGCTCTCTCTGCTCTGCTCTCTCTGCTCTGCTCTCTCTGCTCTGCTCTCTCTGCTCTGCTCTGCTCTCTCTGCTCTCTCTGCTCTGCTCTCTCTGCTCTCTCTGCTCTGCTCTGCTCTGCTCTGCTCTCTCTGCTCTCTCTGCTCTCTCTGCTCTGCTCTCTCTGCTCTGCTCTGCTCTCTCTGCTCTCTCTGCTCTGCTCTCTCTGCTCTGCTCTCTCTGCTCTGCTCTCTCTGCTCTGCTCTGCTCTGCTCTCTCTGCTCTGCTCTGCTCTGCTCTGCTCTCTCTGCTCTCTCTGCTCTGCTCTCTCTGCTCTGCTCTCTCTGCTCTGCTCTGCTCTGCTCTCTCTGCTCTGCTCTCTCTGCTCTGCTCTGCTCTGCTCTCTCTGCTCTGCTCTCTCTGCTCTGCTCTCTCTGCTCTGCTCTCTCTGCTCGGCTCTGCTCTCTCTGCTCTGCTCTGCTCTGCTCTCTCTGCTCTCTCTGCTCTGCTCTCTCTGCTCTCTCTGCTCTCTCTGCTCTGCTCTCTCTGCTCTGCTCTGCTCTGCTCTCTCTGCTCTGCTCTCTCTGCTCTGCTCTCTCTGCTCTGCTCTCTCTGCTCTGCTCTCTCTGCTCTCTCTGCTCTGCTCTCTCTGCTCTCTCTGCTCTGCTCTCTCTGCTCTCTCTGCTCTCTCTGCTCTGCTCTCTCTGCTCTCTCTGCTCTGCTCTCTCTGCTCTGCTCTCTCTGCTCTGCTCTGCTCTGCTCTGCTCTCTCTGCTCTGCTCTCTCTGCTCTGCTCTCTCTGCTCTGCTCTGCTCTCTCTGCTCTGCTCTCTCTGCTCTCTCTGCTCTGCTCTCTCTGCTCTGCTCTCTCTGCTCTGCTCTCTCTGCTCTGCTCTCTCTGCTCTGCTCTGCTCTGCTCTCTCTGCTCTCTCTGCTCTGCTCTCTCTGCTCTGCTCTCTCTGCTCTGCTCTGCTCTGCTCTCTCTGCTCTGCTCTCTCTGCTCTGCTCTCTCTGCTCTGCTCTCTCTGCTCTGCTCTGCTCTCTCTGCTCTGCTCTGCTCTCTCTGCTCTGCTCTCTCTGCTCTGCTCTGCTCTGCTCTCTCTGCTCTCTCTGCTCTCTCTGATCTGCTCTCTCTGCTCTGCTCTGCTCTGCTCTCTCTGCTCTGCTCTCTCTGCTCTGCTCTCTCTGCTCTGCTCTCTCTGCTCTGCTCTCTCTGCTCTCTCTGCTCTGCTCTCTCTGCTCTCTCTGCTCTGCTCTGCTCTGCTCTGCTCTCTCTACTCTGCTCTCTCTGCTCTGCTCTGCTCTGCTCTCTCTGCTCTCTCTGCTCTCTCTGCTCTGTTCTCTCTGCTCTGCTCTGCTCTGCTCTCTCTGCTCTGCTCTCTCTGCTCTGCTCTCTCTGCTCTGCTCTCTCTGCTCTGCTCTCTCTGCTCTCTCTGCTCTGCTCTCTCTGCTCTCTCTGCTCTGCTCTCTCTGCTCTCTCTGCTCTCTCTGCTCTGCTCTCTCTGCTCTGCTCTGCTCTCTCTGCTCTGCTCTCTCTGCTCTGCTCTCTCTGCTCTGCTCTCTCTGCTCTGCTCTCTCTGCTCTGCTCTGCTCTCTCTGCTCTGCTCTGCTCTGCTCTCTCTGCTCTGCTCTCTCTGCTCTGCTCTGCTCTGCTCTGCTCTCTCTGCTCTGCTCTCTCTGCTCTGCTCTCTCTGCTCTGCTCTCTCTGCTCTGCTCTCTCTGCTCTGCTCTGCTCTCTCTGCTCTGCTCTGCTCTCTCTGCTCTCTCTGCTCTCTCTGCTCTGCTCTCTCTGCTCTGCTCTCTCTGCTCTGCTCTCTCTGCTCTGCTCTCTCTGCTCTCTCTGCTCTGCTCTCTCTGCTCTGCTCTGCTCTCTCTGCTCTGCTCTCTCTGCTCTGCTCTCTCTGCTCTGCTCTCTCTGCTCTGCTCTGCTCTGCTCTCTCTGCTCTCTCTGCTCTGCTCTCTCTGCTCTGCTCTCTCTGCTCTGCTCTCTCTGCTCTGCTCTGCTCTCTCTGCTCTGCTCTCTCTGCTCTGCTCTCTCTGCTCTGCTCTCTCTGCTCTGCTCTGCTCTCTCTGCTCTGCTCTCTCTGCTCTGCTCTGCTCTCTCTGCTCTCTCTGCTCTCTCTGCTCTGCTCTGCTCTGCTCTCTCTGCTCTCTCTGCTCTCTCTGCTCTGCTCTCTCTGCTCTGCTCTGCTCTCTCTGCTCTGCTCTCTCTGCTCTGCTCTCTCTGCTCTGCTCTCTCTGCTCTGCTCTCTCTGCTCTGCTCTCTCTGCTCTGCTCTGCTCTGCTCTCTCTGCTCTGCTCTGCTCTGCTCTGCTCTGCTCTCTCTGCTCTCTCTGCTCTGCTCTCTCTGCTCTGCTCTCTCTGCTCTGCTCTCTCTGCTCTCTCTGCTCTGCTCTGCTCTCTCTGCTCTGCTCTGCTCTCTCTGCTCTGCTCTCTCTGCTCTCTCTGCTCTGCTCTCTCTGCTCTCTCTGCTCTCTCTGCTCTGCTCTGCTCTGCTCTCTCTGCTCTGCTCTCTCTGCTCTGCTCTCTCTGCTCTGCTCTCTCTGCTCTGCTCTCTCTGCTCTCTCTGCTCTGCTCTCTCTGCTCTCTCTGCTCTGCTCTCTCTGCTCTCTCTGCTCTGCTCTCTCTGCTCTGCTCTGCTCTCTCTGCTCTGCTCTCTCTGCTCTGCTCTCTCTGCTCTGCTCTCTCTGCTCTGCTCTCTCTGCTCTGCTCTGCTCTCTCTGCTCTGCTCTGCTCTGCTCTGCTCTCTCTGCTCTCTCTGCTCTCTCTGCTCTGCTCTCTCTGCTCTGCTCTCTCTGCTCTGCTCTCTCTGCTCTGCTCTCTCTGCTCTGCTCTGCTCTCTCTGCTCTGCTCTCTCTGCTCTGCTCTCTCTGCTCTGCTCTCTCTGCTCTGCTCTCTCTGCTCTGCTCTCTCTGCTCTCTCTGCTCTGCTCTCTCTGCTCTGCTCTCTCTGCTCTGCTCTCTCTGCTCTGCTCTGCTCTGCTCTGCTCTCTCTGCTCTGCTCTGCTCTCTCTGCTCTCTCTGCTCTGCTCTGCTCTCTCTGCTCTGCTCTCTCTGCTCTCTCTGCTCTGCTCTCTCTGCTCTGCTCTGCTCTCTCTGCTCTCTCTGCTCTGCTCTCTCTGCTCTGCTCTCTCTGCTCTGCTCTCTCTGCTCTGCTCTCTCTGCTCTGCTCTGCTCTCTCTGCTCTCTCTGCTCTGCTCTCTCTGCTCTGCTCTCTCTGCTCTGCTCTGCTCTGCTCTCTCTGCTCTCTCTGCTCTCTCTGCTCTGCTCTCTCTGCTCTGCTCTCTCTGCTCTGCTCTCTCTGCTCTGCTCTCTCTGCTCTGCTCTGCTCTCTCTGCTCTGCTCTGCTCTGCTCTGCTCTCTCTGCTCTCTCTGCTCTGCTCTCTCTGCTCTGCTCTGCTCTGCTCTCTCTGCTCTGCTCTCTCTGCTCTGCTCTCTCTGCTCTGCTCTGCTCTGCTCTGCTCTCTCTGCTCTGCTCTCTCTGCTCTGCTCTGCTCTGCTCTCTCTGCTCTGCTCTCTCTGCTCTGCTCTGCTCTGCTCTCTCTGCTCTCTCTGCTCTCTCTGCTCTGCTCTCTCTGCTCTGCTCTGCTCTGCTCTCTCTGCTCTGCTCTCTCTGCTCTGCTCTCTCTGCTCTGCTCTCTCTGCTCTGCTCTCTCTGCTCTCTCTGCTCTGCTCTCTCTGCTCTCTCTGCTCTGCTCTGCTCTGCTCTCTCTGCTCTGCTCTCTCTGCTCTGCTCTGCTCTGCTCTCTCTGCTCTCTCTGCTCTCTCTGCTCTGCTCTCTCTGCTCTGCTCTGCTCTGCTCTCTCTGCTCTGCTCTCTCTGCTCTGCTCTCTCTGCTCTGCTCTCTCTGCTCTGCTCTCTCTGCTCTGCTCTCTCTGCTCTGCTCTGCTCTGCTCTGCTCTCTCTGCTCTCTCTGCTCTCTCTGCTCTGCTCTCTCTGCTCTGCTCTCTCTGCTCTGCTCTCTCTGCTCTGCTCTCTCTGCTCTGCTCTCTCTGCTCTGCTCTCTCTGCTCTGCTCTCTCTGCTCTGCTCTGCTCTCTCTGCTCTGCTCTCTCTGCTCTGCTCTCTCTGCTCTGCTCTCTCTGCTCTGCTCTGCTCTGCTCTCTCTGCTCTCTCTGCTCTGCTCTCTCTGCTCTGCTCTCTCTGCTCTGCTCTCTCTGCTCTGCTCTGCTCTCTCTGCTCTGCTCTGCTCTGCTCTCTCTGCTCTGCTCTCTCTGCTCTGCTCTCTCTGCTCTGCTCTCTCTGCTCTGCTCTCTCTGCTCTGCTCTGCTCTCTCTGCTCTGCTCTCTCTGCTCTGCTCTCTCTGCTCTGCTCTCTCTGCTCTGCTCTGCTCTCTCTGCTCTGCTCTCTCTGCTCTGCTCTGCTCTCTCTGCTCTGCTCTCTCTGCTCTCTCTGCTCTGCTCTCTCTGCTCTCTCTGCTCTGCTCTCTCTGCTCTGCTCTCTCTGCTCTGCTCTGCTCTCTCTGCTCTGCTCTCTCTGCTCTGCTCTCTCTGCTCTCTCTGCTCTGCTCTCTCTGCTCTGCTCTCTCTGCTCTGCTCTCTCTGCTCTCTCTGCTCTGCTCTGCTCTGCTCTCTCTGCTCTCTCTGCTCTGCTCTCTCTGCTCTGCTCTCTCTGCTCTGCTCTCTCTGCTCTCTCTGCTCTGCTCTCTCTGCTCTGCTCTGCTCTCTCTGCTCTGCTCTGCTCTCTCTGCTCTCTCTGCTCTGCTCTCTCTGCTCTGCTCTGCTCTCTCTGCTCTGCTCTGCTCTCTCTGCTCTCTCTGCTCTGCTCTGCTCTCTCTGCTCTGCTCTCTCTGCTCTGCTCTGCTCTCTCTGCTCTCTCTGCTCTGCTCTGCTCTGCTCTGCTCTGCTCTCTCTGCTCTGCTCTGCTCTCTCTGCTCTCTCTGCTCTGCTCTGCTCTCTCTGCTCTGCTCTGCTCTCTCTGCTCTGCTCTGCTCTCTCTGCTCTGCTCTCTCTGCTCTGCTCTCTCTGCTCTGCTCTCTCTGCTCTGCTCTCTCTGCTCTGCTCTCTCTGCTCTGCTCTCTCTGCTCTGCTCTCCTCTCCTCTGCTCTGCTCTGCTCTGCTCTGCCCTCCTCTCCTCTGCTCTGCTCTCCTCTCCTCACCTCTCCTCTGCTCTGCTCTGCTCTCCTCACCTCTCCTCTCCTCTGCTCTCCTTTCCTCTGCTCTGCTCTGCTCTCCTCTCCTCTCCTCTGCTCTCCTCTCCTCTCCTCTGCTCTGCTCTGCTCTCCTCTCCTCTGCTCTGCTCTGCTCTGCTCTGCTCTCCTCTCCTCTCCCCTCACCTCCTCACCTCTCCTCCCCCTCCTCCTCTCCTCTGCTTTCTCTGCTCTCCTCCCCTCCTCTCCTCTCCTCTCTCACTTCTCTTTCTCTCCTGTCTCCTCTCTCTCTCCTCTCATCCTCTCTCCTCTTTCCCCTCCTCTCTCCTCTCACCCTCTCACTTTTCTCTCTCTCCTCTTTGCTCTCTGCCTTTCTCTCACTTTTGTCTCTCTCTCTCCCTCTCTCCTCCCCTCTGCTCTCTCCTCTCCTCGTACCCTCTCTCTCCCTCTCTCTCACTTGTCTCTCTCTCTCCCTCTCTCCTCCTCTCTCCTCTCTCCTCTCCTCTCACCCTCTCTCTCCCTCTCTCTCACTTGTCTCTCTCTCTCCCTCTCTCCTCCTCTCTCCTCTCACCCTCTCTCTCCCTCTCTCTCCCTCTCTCTTACTTCTCTCTCTCCCTCTCTCCTCCTCTCTGCTCTCTCCTCTCCTCTCACCCTCTCTCTCCGTCTCTCTCCCTCTCTCTTACTTCTCTCTCTCCCTCTCTCCTCCTCTCTGCTCTCTCCTCTCCTCTCACCCTCTCTCTCCCTCTCTTTCACTTGTCTCTCTCTCCCTCTCTCCTCCTCTCTACTCTCTCCCTCTCCTCTCACCCTCTTTCTCCCTCTTTCTCACTTTTCTCTCTCTCTCCCTCTCTCTCCTCCTCTCTACTCTCTTCTCTCCTTTCATCCTCTCCCTCCCTCTCTCTCACTTCTCTCTCTCCTCTCTGTTAAGTTTTGTTTCCGACTGTACCCATTACAAACTGAGGCAAACACAGGTAATAGGTGAAGTTGAAGTATTTATTAACACAAGCACATAGAGTAGCCATTCCTAAAAACTTACACATGTACAGACCCAGAAACTGACAGAGACACACACACACACGGACACACACACACAGACACACACACACACAGACACACAGACACACACATACATGGACACACACACGGACACACACACAGACACAGACACACAGACACACACACAGACACACACACAGACACACACAGACACACACACACGGACAGACACAGACACACACACGGACACACAGACACAGACACACATGGACAAACACACAGACACACACATATGGACACACACACGGACACACACACACACAGAGACACACACATGGACACACACACGGACACACACAGAGACACACACACAGACACACACAGACACACACGGACACACAGACACACACACAGACACACAGACACACACATTCACACACACACAGACACACACACACGGACACAGAGACACACACACATTCACACACACACAGACATACACAGACACACGGACACACACACATGGACACAGACACACACACAGACACACACACACAGACACACACACACAGACACACACACACGGACACACAGACACAGACACACACACAGATACACACACAGACACCCACACAGACACACACACATGGACACAGATACACACACAGACACACACACACGGACACAGATACAGACACACACACACACTCACACACACGGACCTCAGGAGAGCTGAGGGGTGCCCCCCAAGTCAGAGTGCCAATAGTGGCCCCGTTCCTTGAAAGGGAGACCCAGATGCTGGGAGCTCGTCTCCTTTTGTATTTTTTAAAAATATTTATTTTTTACTTTTGCAGCCCTTGTTGTGGTTATTGATGTCATTGTTGTTGGACAGGACAGAGAGAAATGGAGAGAGGAGAGGAAGACAGAGAGGGGGAGAGAAAGACAGACACCTGCAGACCTGCTTCACCGCCTGTGAGGTGACTCCCCTACAGGTGGGGAGCCGGGGGCTCGAATCGGCATCCTTAGGCCAATCCTTGCGCTTTGTGCCACGTGCGCTTAACCCGCTGCGCTACCGCCGCCTCCCTAAAATAAGCAGTTTAAAGCTATCATGTGGCGTCAGAAATCAGGCGGGACCACAGAGCGGGATGTGCTAGTTAGTGGTGACTACCGTGGCACAAAGTCTGTAGCCCCTCCACGCATAGTCTAGTTAACCAGAAACTCTTCTGCTGTCCTTGAATAGGGTAAAGGGGGACATTCCTTTATTATCTAGTCTTCTCAATCGCTTAGCTTGCTCTAAAGGGGGAGTGGGGTTCTAAATGAATCTACTTAGGGAACTCACTCCTTCACACTTTCCCTCTCTCCTCTCCCTCTCTCCTCTCTCCTCTCCTCGCTACAGAAATGACCCCCAAAGCACAAGACTTGAGCCAGTTCTTGGTGAAAGAGAGGAGTTTGTTACACTGGTGACAAAGCAGGAGACTCCAGAGCTCTCGGAGAATTCTCCGCGCACCTCTGTAAAGCCCACAGCTTTATCGAGGCCCCGCTCCCCAAAGGGTGGAGGTGGCAGGTTTGTTTCACTACTACAAAGTAGCAGACACAGACAAAGGCAACCTTTCGTGCAATTGCCATGCGTCTTCCTTATCTGTGGTGAGGGCAAAGAAAGGGGAGAACGAGCACCTGGTGTGTTTCAGTCCTGAGACAACTGGATTACCCCCTAGTCATCTTTACCTTAGCATGTCTTCTCAGACCCATCGGTTGAGGAATGTGGAGGGAGGAGGGCAGCGACTACAGCCTGAAGGGCAAACACGGGAAATGCTGTCTTGGGCTTTATGTCTCCGTAGCAGAGGAAAGACACTTCTGCCGGGAGCCAAGGCCTTAGCTAAGACTCTCTTATAGCCGGTGAGAGGACATTCCGACCAGTGGAACTGAGATGACCATCTAGCTGTTTGGAAAGTCGCTCACCCACCTCCCTCCCCCACTACCTTAGCAGGACTTCCTCCTTGTATATGCATAAATTGTGGCTGTAAAATAAAATTTTCAGAGCTGGATCAGACCTCCTGTCTTGCTCTCGTTCTTCGTGTCTCTCGTCCCCTCCATTCTCTCGCCCCCCTCCCCTAGGTTTCCGTCGATAACCCCGCAGGCCGGGGCACACTTCTCCACCAGGCACACAGATCAAACTTTCCACACGGGGTGACTCAGGAGAGTGTGCGCTGTGTTCATCTATTTCCCACAACATCCCCTCCTCTTGTTCTACAACCCATCATCTTTATGGATTATCACATGGCCCCTTGAGATCGAGCAAACCTGGTCTGTTGATCAAGCATGGGGCAGACAGGAGGCCAAGCTTTAACAAAGGCTGGCACAGGCTTGAGAACAAAAAGCAGCGTGACCGCAGCCGAGGCTGCCAGGTTAAGGGGCAGGACGTGTGCCCATCGTCAGGGTCTGCTTGTCTTGGTCACTGCCTCCTGCATGGCTGTGCCTGGAAAGTTCAGCCTCAGCATAAGATACGCCACTGGGGAAGTAGCTGCGAGAAGGCAGAATCCAGCCAGGGCTAAAAGTTCAGTTTGGCCTCCATGTCTATCTGTTCACGCAGTGACACCCAGCCTGTACTGACCACCTGCACTATCTTAGACTTTTATGCATTTTTTTGTATTATCTTTATTTGTTGGATAGAGACAACCAAAAATCAAGAGGGAAGGGGGTGATAGAGAGAGAGAGAGAGAGAGACAACTGCAGCCCTGCTTCACCACTCGTAAAACTCTCCCCCTGCAGGTGGGGACCAGAGGCTCGAACCTGGGTCCTTGCGCATTATAATACATGCACTTAACCAGGTGCGCCAACACCCAGCCCTGCATTTTTAACCCTTTATTATGTTCTGGTCTTTCTTTCTTGTGACCTATTTATAAACATATCACAATCATATAATACCATTTTATAAACACAGACTTATACCTTAAGTATATATTCTTTCTCACCTTTCTCCCTCCTCTTTTTGACCATCTATCAGGAAGGGGAGAATCTCTTGTCTCCCCGAATCAGGGCACTAATCAGAACAAAGCAGTCACATACATTGCAGGGCACACAGTAGGAACTTCACAGGAGTTATAGTGACTTTCACCTTTTCTCTTAATCACTAGTATCATAAACACAATTAAGTGTAACAATTTAAAAAGAAATTTTTATTGAAGTGTAACAATTTTGACTAAGTCACTGAGAAATGGGAATGAATTCAGCTTTCCAGATAAGAAATTTCTATGCACATGGAATAGTAAAGGACTAGTGGCAGTCTCCCTGTAGGGCCTAATCAGTTGAGGTCACAGTCTACAGTACAATAAATAGGAAAAAAACAACTGGGACAACACAGGCCACAGGGAGGAGAGGACAATGCATTTATTCCTGGTGGTGATTCCTCAAGCTTCTGCCATGCGCAGGGCAACCAGCTTCCGGTGGTGGTTGCCGCAGGGCTGAAGATCTCTCTCTGGATCATGCTCTAAGGGACTCTTTGGTCTCCCTTGTACGCCTAGGCTGCTTGACTACTGTCTGGAGGAATCAGCTCTGTCTGAGGGTTTGGCAGCCTTTGTCACTGTAGGGAGACAGATCTGTAGAACAGAGCCTGGAGCTCCAACAAATAGCTTGTGCTCAGACCACGTCTCTGGGCTCAGATGAGCGGCGCCTAGTTTCTTAGGGGATCACAGGATCTTCCTTTTCTTTCTTTCTTTTTTTTTTCAAAAACCTTTTTTTATTATCTTTATTTATTTGATAGAGACAGCCAGAAATCAAGAGGGAAGGGGGTGGTAGAAAGGGAGAGAGATGAGATTCGACTTCCAGAGGCAGAGCTACGAGCAGCAGATCACTTTCTCTCCTCTCTTCTCCTTTCCTCTCCCGGATCAACTAGGAATACCAAAGGAGACCACCCGGACAGAAACAAGACAGGACTAGAATGACCACAGGAACCCAGTAAATCACCTGTGAGTACAAACACGCGTGGCTGGTGACAGAGAGGAGAGAGGGGCCTAAGGAGAGATTAAGTGACTGCTAACAGTTCAGCGGTTCATCAGTGGAGACACCACCTCCAGTCTGCTCCACCAACAAGGGGACAGCTGAAGGGAGGAGAGGACTCCCCAGAGACTCACCAAGTGCAGCTCTGAGTCTCCATTGCTACTACCCCCAGAATCTGGAGCAGCGACAGGGAGGGACACCAGGGGACAGAGATCTAACCGGGAAACTCAGGAGAAGACCTATACCTCGGTGGCATAGCTGAGGGGCTGTGAAAGTCTCTTTGCATAACCACTGGATTATCTCTGCCACACCCTGCTTTATCTATTGGTCAGGAGTCAGTGATTAAGCTAAGAAGCCTATTGATAGTTTAAAAGCCCTCAGGCTTCCATAGCCTACAGGGAAGAAAAAAGAAAAAAAAGAGGCTTTTACACCACTGAGCTCCAACTCAGGGATTGAAAAAACTGTTAACTTCCACCACGGTAAAACCTTTAATTAAATTACTTAGACACAAGTCAATCCAGGTAATAGTGATCAATAATTTGAAAAGTACTGATAAAGGGAACTCATAACATAATATATAAAATGGTTAAAACAACAAGAAAAAATATTGGAGACTCGAACCATGACAAGAGTCCAGCTAAAAGTCCTCCAGAGGGTGAAGCACAAAACAACGAGTTCAACATCCAAACATTAGCTAAGGAAATAATAACAGGAGTGAGTAAAGAATTTGAAAAAATTGTAATCAGAAATGCAGGAACAACAAATGAGAATATGGAAGAAAATTCTAATAATCTCATGGTTATTAGAGAGCTGAAAGCTGAAATTGCTGAGCTAAGAAGGCAACTAGCTGAACAAGCTAAAACAGTATCAGAGCAGGGCAACAAAATAGATGAACTCCAGAAAGCAGTAGAGGGCAGAGAGAATAGAGTCTATCAGGCTGAAGACAGAATTAGCAAGATTGAGGATGAATTAGAGACCACTAAAAAAGAAGAGATCTCAAAAAGAGATTAAGAGATGCTGAAAACAACAACAGAGTCCTATAGGATGACTTCAAAAGAAACAATATACACATTATTGGCTTACCAGAGGAAGAAAGAGAAGGAGAGGAAAGCATTTTCCAGGCCATAATAGCTGAAAATTTCTCTAGTCTAGACAACACCAAAGACATAAAAATTCAAGAAGCCCAGAGGGTCCCAAACAGAATTAACCCAGACCTAAAGACACCAAGACATGTCATACTTAGAATGGAAAGGAATAAGGATAAAGAAAGGATCCTCAAGGCTGCAAGAGAAAAACAAAGAGTCACCTACAAAGGAAAACCCATAAGATTAGCAGCAGACTTCTCCATACAAACACTACAGGCCAGAAGAGAATGGCAAGATATCTATCGAGTGCTCAATGAGAAAGGCTTTCAGCCAAGAATACTATATCCTGCTAGACTGTCATTCAGACTAGATGGAGGCATCAAAACCTTCTCAGACAAGCAACAGTTGAAGGAAGCAACCATCACCAAGCCTGCCCTGAAAGAAGTTCTGAAAGGTCTCCTATAAACAACCAGACCACCACAAATAGAACATATATCAAAACACTCTAAAACTCTACAAGAATGGCGTTAAAATATCTTCAATCTTTGATATCAATAAATGTCAATGGCCTGAATTCACCTATTAAAAGACACAGAGTAGGAAGATGGATCAGAAAACACAACCCAACAATATGTTGTCTACAGGAAACTCACCTAACTCAACAAGACAAACACAGACTTAAAGTGAAAGGATGGAAAACTATCATTCAAGCCAATGGCCCACAAAAAAGGGCAGGAGTAGCTATTCTCATATCTTTCATGATAGACTTTAAAATAGATAAGATTAAAAAAGATAGGAATGGACACTACTTAATGCTTAGAGGATCAGTCAATCAAGAGGACTTAACAATTATTAATATCTATGCACCCAATGAGAAGCCATCTAAATACATCAAACTTCTACTGAAAGAGCTACAGCAATATATTAACAGTAACACAATCATAGTAGGGGACTTCAACACCCCACTATCTCAACTTGACAGATCATCCAGGAAGAAAATCAGTAAAGACATAAGGGAGCTAAATGAAGAGATAGATAAACTAGAACTATTGGACATTTTCAGAGTCATTCATCCCAAGAAACTGGAATACACATTTTACTCAAATCCACATGGATTATTCTCAAGGATAGACCATATGTTAGGCCACAAAGACAGCACCAGACAATTCAAGAGCACTGAAATCATCCCAAGCATCTTCTCAGACCACAGTGAAATTAAACTAACACTTAACAATCAACAAAAGATTAGTAACAGTACCAAAATGTGGAAGCTCAACAGTACACTTCTTAACAACTTCTGGGTCAAAAAGGAAATCAAGGAAGAAATCAAAATGTTTCAAGAGTTCAATGAAAATGAATACACAAGCTATCAAAATATTTGGGACACAGCTAAAGCAGTCCTAAGAGGGAAGTTCATAGCTATACAAGCACACATTAGGAAACAAGAAAAGGCACAAATAAACAGCCTGATTGCACATCTCAAAGACCTAGAAGAAGAACAACAAAGGAATCCTAAAGCAACCAGAAGGACAGAAATCACTAAAGTTAGGGCAGAAATAAATAACATTGAGAATAGGAAAACCATACAAAAGATCAATGAAAGTAAATGTTGGTTCTTTGAAAGAGTAAACAAAATCGACAAGCCTTTATCCAGACTCACAAAACAAAAAAGGGAGAAGACCCAAATAAATCGGATAGTAAATGAAAGAGGGGAAATCACAACAGACACTGCAGAAATTCAACATATCATGCGAGACTTCTATGAACAACTATATGCCACCAAGCTAGAGAACCTGGAAGAAATGAATGATTTCCTAGATACCTACCAACTTCCAAAACTAAGTAAAGAGGAAGTGGATAACATGAACAGGCCCATCACAGCTAATGAAATTGAAACAGTTATCAAAAATCTTCCCAAAAATAAAAGTCCTGGACCAGATGGTTTTACAAATGAATTCTACAAAACTTTCAAAGAAGAACTAATACCTCTACTTTTAAAAGTCTTCCAGAAGATTGAAGACACTGGAATACTCCCTGCCAGCTTCTATGAAGCCAACATCACCCTGATACCAAAAGCAGACAGGGACACAACCAAAAAAGAAAACTACAGACCAATATCTCTGATGAACATAGATGCAAAAATATTGAACAAAATTCTAGCCAACCGGATACAGCAGTATATCAAAAAGATTGTTCATCATGACCAAGTGGGGTTTATCCCAGGCATGCAAGGTTGGTTTAATATACGTAAATCAATCAATGTGATCCACCACATCAACAAAAGCAAGACCAAAAACCACATGGTCATATCAATAGATGCAGAGAAAGCCTTTGACAAAATACAACATCCCTTTATGATCAAAACACTACAAAAAATGGGAATAGATGGAAAATTCCTGAAGATAGTGGAGTCTATATATAGCAAACCTACAGCCAACATCATACTCAATGGTGAAAAACTGGAAGCATTTCCCCTCAGATCAGGTACTAGACAGGGCTGCCCACTATCACCATTACTATTCAACATAGTGTTGGAAGTTCTTGCCATAGCAATCAGGCAGGAGCAAGGAATTCAAAGGATACAGATTGGAAGAGAAGAAGTCAAACTCTCCTTATTTGCAGATGACATGATAGTATACATGGAAAAACCTAAGGAATCCAGCAAGAAGCTTTTGGAAATCATCAGGCAATACAGTAAGGTGTCAGGCTACAAAATTAACATTCAAAAGTCAGTGGCATTCCTCTATGCAAACACTAAGTTAGAAGAAATTGAAATCCAGAAATCAGTTCCTTTTTCTATAGCAACAAAAACAATAAAATATCTAGGAGTAAACCTAACCAAAGAAGTGAAAGACTTGTATACTGAAAATTATGAGTCACTACTCAAAGAAATTGAAAAAGACACAAAGAAGTGGAAAGATATTCCATGTTCATGGGTTGGAAGAATTAACATCATCAAAATGAATATATTACCCAGAGCCATCTACAACTTTAATGCTATCCCCATCAAGATCCCAAGCACATTTTTTAGGAGACTAGAAAAATGCTACAAATGTTTATCTGGAACCAGAAAAGACCTAGAATTGCCAAAACAATCTTGAGAAAAAAGAGCAGAACCGGAGGCATCACACTCCCGGATCTCAAACTGTATTATAGAGCCATTGTCATCAAAACTGCTTGGTACTGGAACATGAACAGACACACTGACCAGTGGAATAGAATTGAGAGCCCAGAAATGAGGCCCCACACGTATGGGCACCTAATCTTTGACAAAGGGGCCCAGACTATTACATGGGGAAAGCAGAGTCTCTTCAACAAATGGTGTTGGAAACAATGGGTTGAAACATGCAGAAGAATGAAACTGAATCACTGTATTTCACCAAATACAAAAGTAAATTCCAAGTGGATCAAGGACTTGGATGTTAGAACAGAAACTATCAGATACTTAGAGGAAAATATTGGCAGAACTTTTTTCTGCATAAATTTTAAAGACATTTTCAATGAAACGAATCCAATTACAAGGAAGACTAAGGCAAGTATAAACCTATGGGACTACATCAAATTAAAAAGCTTCTTCACAGCAAAAGAAACCACTACCCAAACCAAGAGACCCCTCACAGAATGGGAGAAGATCTTTACATGCCATACATCAGATAAGAGTTTAATAACCAACATATATAAGGAGCTTACCAGACTCAACAACAAGACAACAAATAACCCCATCCAAAAGTGGGGGGAGGAATTGGACAGAATATTCACCACGGAAGAGATCCAAAAGGCTGAGAAACACATGAAAAAATGCTCCAAGTCTCTGATTGTCAGAGAAATGCAAATCAAGACAACAATGAGATACCACTTCACTCCTGTGAGAATGTCACACATCAGAAAAGGTAACAGCAGCAAATGCTGGAGAGGGTGTGGGGTCAAAGGAACCCTCCTGCACTGCTGGTGGGAATGTCAGTTTGTCCAACCTCTGTGGAGAACAGTCTGGAGAACTCTCAGAAGGCTAGAAATGGACCTACCCTATGACCCTGCAATTCCCCTCCTGGGGATAGATCCTAAGGAACCCAACACAGCCATCCACAAAGATCTGTGTACACATATGTTCTTGGCAGCACAATTTGTAATAGCCAAAACCTGGAAGCCACCCAGGTGTCCAACAACAGATGAGTGGCTGAGCAAGTTGTGGTCTAGATACACAATGGAATACTACTCAGCTGTGAAAAATGGTGACTTCACCGTTTTCAGCCGATCTTGGGTGGAGCTTGAAAAAATCATGTTGAGTGAAATAAGTCAGAAACAGAAGGATGAATATGGGATGATCTCACTCTCAGGCCGAAGTTGAAAAACAAGATCAGAAAAGAAAACAGAAGTAGAACCTGAAATGGAATTGGAGTACTGCACCAAAGTAAAAGACTCTGGGGTGGGTGGGTGGGTGGGGAGAATACAGGTCCATGAAAGATGATGAATGACATAGTGGGGGTTATATTGTTAAATGGGAAACTGGGGAATGTTATGCATGTACAAACTATTGTATTTATTGTTGAATGTAAAGCATTAATTCCCCAATAAAGAAATAAATTATTTTTAAAAAATGAAAAAAAAGGAAATAAAAAAATTTCTACTGTCTTTGAATGAGATCCAAAGGCTTTAAAATTGATGATGATGATGATGATGATGATTTGCCACCAGAGTTATCACTGGGGCTTGGTGCCAGCATTACGAATCCACTGCTCCTAGTGGCCACTGTTTTCTTTTCATTTCTTTTTTTTTTTCATTTGATTTTATTTGACAGGACAGAAAGAAATTGGGGGGGGATAGAAAAAAAATAATAATTGTTGCTATGCTGCACATTGGTTTGGTCTCCCCCACCCGGCCTCTGGGAGGTGGTGGTTTAGGCCCCCGCAGTTTCCCGCCCACTGCTCCCCGCCCCCTTGGCCCCGCCCCTGAGCCCCTACAGGTGGAGAAGGATGGAGAAGCACATGGTGTGGTGATTTGCCCGCTCGTGAATAAAGATTAAACTGCATTCTCTGCCCAGCCGTGTGTCCCTGAGTCTCTGTCTCTGTCTACCACTGCGAAGCTAGCCCGGCCTGCTGGTGCTCCCGAACTCTAATGACAGCTCTGGCTTTTGGTGGTGGTGGTGGGGGAGGGTTTGAACCTAGGACTTTGGAGCCTCAGGCATGAGAGTCTGTTTGCATAACCATTATGCTATCTGCCTTCCGCCCAGTCACACTTCTTAAAGAGAGACAAAAGGGCTCGTTTTCTGTAAAGGGCTGCAGGGCTGGTGCCCCAGACTGAGAGCTGTCCTGGGCTTCTTGCAAGATGCTGGCTGAGAGGACTGGTGAGCATCTGCTGAGGGTCCCTGGTGCAGAGCAGGGCGTCCGCGGGGCTGTGAGCCGGAAAGAAGACGGCCCCTCTGCCGCTGGTGCTGCCCTGACTTTTCCAGGCAGGGGGCAGGAGACAAGGGAAAGACCTCAATCTGGGGTGGGGTGGGGTGGGGGTGAGTAGGGTGGGGTGGGTGGGGGTGGGTAGGGTGGCGTGGGTTCCATCACCCCATCCTCTGCCTCCAGCTTCAGGCAGAGATCTCCAACAGGCAGCGCCTCTGCCCTGGCTGCCCTGCCAGCCTCCAGTGTAACTTGACACTGCCGGCCCCTCCCCAGGCCCTGGTCACAGCCCCAAATTCCAGGAACAGGAAACTTGCTGATAATCCGACGCCCCTGCACACTGTCCACTGCACAGCACCGCTCACACAGCCATGAGCTGCACTGGAGCCCCCTTCCCCCCAGGTCCCCATGCCCGCAGCCCCCCAGACTATGCGATGATCAAGGAGGAGCACGAGGTGTCCATCCTGGGGGCGCCCCCCACAGCCCCCGCGGCGTCCACCGTGGTCCACATCCAGGCGGAGACTGTGGTGCCCGACCACGTCGTCTGGTCCCTGTTCAACACCCTCTTCCTGAATGTCTGCTGCCTGGGCTTCATAGCCTTCGCCTACTCCGTGAAGGTGGGTGCCGGGATCTAGGGCGGGGAGTGTGTCTGAGTGAGCACAGGGGTCTGAGTGTGTCTGAGTGTGAGCACAGGGGTCTGAGTGTGTCTGAGTGTGTTGAGTGTGAGCACAGGTGTCTGAGTGTGTCTGAGTGTGAGCACGTGTCTGAGTGTGTCTGTATGTGAACACGTGTCTGAGTGTGAGCACAGGTGTCTGAGTGTGTTGAGTGTGAGCACAGGTGTCTGAGTGTGTCTGAGTGTGAGCACGTGTCTGAGTGTGTCTGTATGTGAACACGTGTCTGAGTGTGAGCACAGGGGTCTGAGTGTGTCTGAGTGTGAGCACAGGTGTCTGAGTGTGTCTGAGTGTGAGCACGTGTCTGAGTGTGTCTGTATGTGAGCACAGGGGTCTGAGTGTGTCTGAGTGTGAGCACAGGTGTCTGAGTGTGTCTGTGTGTGAACACGTGTCTGAGTGTGTCTATCTGAGTGTGCATATGTAGACGCCGGGTTGAGCTGCTGAGCCCCAGGTGTCTGAGTGTCAGGGAACTGTCCACCAAGTGTGCAAGCTGGGGTGGTGGGCGTGAGGGGCATGTGGGTGTGTGGGGGTCGGGGCCCCTGGGTGAGAGGACCTGGGGGCTGGAGCAGGGGTGCGTGGGGAAGGGCGGAGCTGGGGGCAGCAGGCTGAGTGACAGCCCTTAACCCTCAGTCTAGGGACAGGAAGATGGTGGGCGACCTGGCGGGGGCCCGGAGCTACGCGTCCACCGCCAAGTGCCTCAACATCTGGGCCCTGGTGCTGGGCGTCCTCATCAGCATCGGCTACCTGGCCCTGCTGATATACGTCGGCATGATGGCCTACGAGAAGATGCAGCAGAGTATGGGAGGGGGCTACTGAGGCCGGCACCCGGCTCCCCACTGCTGGGTGGGGGCTGCACAGAGCTGTCTGCCTGCCCCAGGCCCCCGCCCCAGACACCCCCACACCCGGCTTCTCTGCTTGCTGACAATAAAGAGCACGTGTGCGACTGTGTGCCCGTCCCTGGGTTCAGGCCCCCGACTGCCCACCCCTCCCTGCTGGTCAGGGCCCGGCTGGACTCTGGGCTCTGCGGGGCCGGCACTGGACCAGGTGCTGGGGGCCCTCCCCCCAGGAAGTGCAGTGGTCAGAGCATCCGGGACAGGGCTCCCTGCCTGTGCCACCAGGAGGGTGGGAGGGTCCCTGAGGTGCTCGGGGCTGTGGGAGGACTGCGCTGATGTGTGGGTGCAGGGAGGAGCCCCCTCAGCCACACTCTGTCCTGACTCTCCTGTGGGGTGGGACAAGGGGCCCCCAGGCTGGGCAGGGGCAGTCAGGAGGCCAGCTGCAGGTGCCACCCCCAAAGCCTGGGGGGACTCCCGGCCAGGACACTGGACTCTGCTGCAGGGGCTGGCCCAATGCCTGGATGCCTTGGGTCACTTTGGAGGAAGGTGTAGCATTCCCACCCTGTAATGTCCCCAGGGCCCGTATCCCTCAGTGAGTTTTGACTGACCATCTGGAGCCACTTCCTGGTTAGAGTCCACCCTCCTGGTGCCCGGCCAAGTCACAGATCCACCCAAGGAAACAGAAACCTAGAGGCTGGAAATTCCCCTTGGGGCCGCTCCCCTCTACATCCTGGCTTCTCAGTCCTCACCTGCACTGTCACCCAGCCCCCCTGCCACCTGCACAGTGTCCCCACAAGTTGGCCAAGGAGGAGGCAAGGTTCCGTCCTGGTTTTAACTCTAAAGAAAGTGCTACACTTCCTTGTTTTTAGTTTTAGCATCAGAATATAGCCATGTGTGTATCTTTACAGTAGTTTCTCTTCTCCTTTCTTTCTTTCTTTCTTTCTTTCTTTCTTTCTTTCTTTCTTTCTCTCTTTCTCTTTTTTTCCTTTGCCACTGGGGTCGCCACTGGGCTCAGTGTGGTACCAATACTACTTTTCCCTTTCCTTTTTCCTTTCTATTTTATTGAATAGAGACAGAGAGAAGTTGGGAGGAGAAGGGAGAAGAAAGGGAGAGTCACAGACAGCGGCAGCCCTGCCTACTGCCTGTGAAGTTACCGGCGGGAGCAGGGACTCCGACCTGGGTTCTTGTGCCTGCTGATGAAAGCGCCAGGCCAGGCACCTCGCCACCCTGCCCCTCTCCTGTGTCTTCATCTGCACAGCATCCAGAGACCACAGGCCCTCATCCGGGGACCCTGCAGAGCCCCGACACCTTGGGGCCCCACATGGGAAGAGGGCCTGAGCGACACCATGACCTGTGCGACCGTGGTCCCTGCAAACACCCTGCCCAGACATGCTGACCTGGGCGGCCTGAGAGCATGGAGTCTGTGCACACTTCCTGGGCTCCAGATTTCCCAGGAGAACCACAGCACCCAAAATCACCTCAGCAATGTCCACCAGCAGACGGCTCTGGGTTTGTCCCAAGGCCCCTGGGAAGGGCTATGGCCAAGGCTGCCTCCAGACCTCCTAACCTCTCCAAACATCCTGTCCTCTCCCCTCCAGCCATCCTGTCCTCTCCCCTCCAGACATCCTGTCCTCTCCCCTCCAGCCATCCTGTCCTCTCCCCTCCAGCCATCCTGTCCTCTCCCCTCCAGACATCCTGTCCTCTCCCCTCCAGCCATCCTGTCCTCTCCCCTCCAGACATCCTGTCCTCTCCCCTCCAGCCATCCTGTCCTCTCCCCTCCAGACATCCTGTCCTCTCCCCTCCAGACATCCTGTCCTCTCCCCTCCAGCCATCCTGTCCTCTCCCCTCCAGACATCCTGTCCTCTCCCCTCCAGCCATCCTGTCCTCTCCCCTCCAACCATCCTGTCCTCTCCCCTCCAGCCATCCTGTCCTCTCCCCTCCAGACATCCTGTCCTCTCCCCTCCAGCCATCCTGTCCTCTCCCCTCCAGCCATCCTGTCCTCTCCCCTCCAGACATCCTGTCCTCTCCCCTCCAGCCATCCTGTCCTCCCCCTCCAGACATCCTGTCCTCTCCCCTCCAGACATCCTGTCCTCTCCCCTCCAGCCATCCTGTCCTCTCCCCTCCAGCCATCCTGTCCTCTCCCCTCCAGCCATCCTGTCCTCTCCCCTCCAGCCATCCTGTCCTCTCCTCTCCAGACATCCTGTCCTCTCCCCTCCAGCCATCCTGTCCTCTACTCTCCAGCCATCCTGTCCTCTCCTCTCCAGCCATCCTGTCCTCTCCCCTCCAGCCATCCTGTCCTCTCCTCTCCAGCCATCCTGTCCTCTCCCCTCCAGACATCCTGTCCTCTCCCCTCCAGCCATCCTGTCCTCTCCCCTCCAGCCATCCTGTCCTCTCCCCTCCAGACATCCTGTCCTCTCCCCTCCAGCCATCCTGTCCTCTCCTCTCCAGCCATCCTGTCCTCTCCCCTCCAGCCATCCTGTCCTCTCCTCTCCAGCCATCCTGTCCTCTCCCCTCCAGACATCCTGTCCTCTCCCCTCCAGCCATCCTGTCCTCTCCCCTCCAGCCATCCTGTCCTCTCCCCTCCAGACATCCTGTCCTCTCCCCTCCAGCCATCCTGTCCTCTCCCCTCCAGCCATCCTGTCCTCTCCCCTCCAGCCACCCTGTCCTCTCCCCTCCAGCCATCCTGTCCTCTCCCCTCCAGCCATCCTGTCCTCTCCCCTCCAGACATCCTGTCCTCTCCCCTCCAGCCATCCTGTCCTCTCCCCTCCAGACATCCTGTCCTCTCCCCTCCAGCCATCCTGTCCTCTCCCCTCCAGCCATCCTGTCCTCTCCCCTCCAGCCATCCTGTCCTCTCCCCTCCAGACATCCTGTCCTCTCCCCTCCAGCCATCCTGTCCTCCCCCTCCAGACATCCTGTCCTCTCCCCTCCAGACATCCTGTCCTCTCCCCTCCAGCCATCCTGTCCTCTCCCCTCCAGCCATCCTGTCCTCTCCCCTCCAGCCATCCTGTCCTCTCCCCTCCAGCCATCCTGTCCTCTCCTCTCCAGACATCCTGTCCTCTCCCCTCCAGCCATCCTGTCCTCTACTCTCCAGCCATCCTGTCCTCTCCTCTCCAGCCATCCTGTCCTCTCCCCTCCAGCCATCCTGTCCTCTCCTCTCCAGCCATCCTGTCCTCTCCCCTCCAGACATCCTGTCCTCTCCCCTCCAGCCATCCTGTCCTCTCCCCTCCAGCCATCCTGTCCTCTCCCCTCCAGCCACCCTGTCCTCTCCCCTCCAGACATCCTGTCCTCTCCCCTCCAGCCATCCTGTCCTCCCCCTCCAGACATCCTGTCCTCTCCCCTCCAGACATCCTGTCCTCTCCCCTCCAGCCCTGTCCCTCTCCCCTCCAGACATCCTGTCCTCTCCCCTCCAGCCATCTGTCCTTACTCTCCAGCCCATCCTGTCCTCTCCTCTCCAGCCATCCTGTCCTCTCCCCCTCCCAGCCACCCTGTCCTCTCCCCTCAGCCATCCTGTCCTCTCCCCTCACCGAGCTATATTCTGTCCTCTCCCCTCCAGACATCCTGTCCTCTCCCCTCCAGCCATCCTGTCCTCTCCCTCCAGCCATCCTGTCCTCTCCCCTCCAGCCATCCTGTCCTCTCCCCTCCAGCCATCCTGTCCTCTCCCTCCAGCCATCCTGTCCTCTCCCTCCAGCCATCCTGTCCTCTCCCCTCCAGACATCCTGTCCTCTCCCCTCCAGCCATCCTGTCCTCTCCCCTCCAGCCATCCTGTCCTCTCCCCTCCAGCCATCCTGTCCTCTCCCCTCCAGCCATCCTGTCCTCTCCCCTCCAGCCATCCTGTCCTCTCCCCTCCAGCCATCCTGTCCTCTCCCCTCCAGCCATCCTGTCCTCTCCCCTCCAGCCATCCTGTCCTCTCCCCTCCAGACATCCTGTCCTCTCCCCTCCAGCCATCCTGTCCTCTCCCCTCCAGACATCCTGTCCTCTCCCCTCCAGCCATCCTGTCCTCTCCTCTCCAGACATCCTGTCCTCTCCTCTCCAGACATCCTGTCCTCTCCCCTCCAGCCATCCTGTCCTCTCCCCTCCAGCCATCCTGTCCTCTCCTCTCCAGACATCCTGTCCTCTCCTCTCCAGACATCCTGTCCTCTCCTCTCCAGACATCCTGTCCTCTCCCCTCCAGACATCCTGTCCTCTCCCCTCCAGCCATCCTGTCCTCTCCTCTCCAGACATCCTGTCCTCTCCTCTCCAGACATCCTGTCCTCTCCTCTCCAGACATCCTGTCCTCTCCCCTCCAGACATCCTGTCCTCTCCTCTCCAGCCATCCTGTCCTCTCCTCTCCAGCCATCCTGTCCTCTCCCCTCCAGCCATCCTGTCCTCTCCTCTCCAGCCATCCTGTCCTCTCCCCTCCAGCCATCCTGTCCTCTCCTCTCCAGCCATCCTGTCCTCTCCTCTCCAGACATCCTGTCCTCTCCCCTCCAGCCATCCTGTCCTCTACTCTCCAGCCATCCTGTCCTCTCCTCTCCAGCCATCCTGTCCTCTCCCCTCCAGCCATCCTGTCCTCTCCCCTCCAGCCATCCTGTCCTCTCCTCTCCAGACATCCTGTCCTCTCCTCTCCAGACATCCTGTCCTCTCCTCTCCAGCCATCCTGTCCTCTCCCCTCCAGACATCCTGTCCTCTCCTCTCCAGCCATCCTGTCCTCTCCTCTCCAGCCATCCTGTCCTCTCCCCTCCAGCCATCCTGTCCTCTCCTCTCCAGCCATCCTGTCCTCTCCCCTCCAGACATCCTGTCCTCTCCTCTCCAGACATCCTGTCCTCTCCCCTCCAGCCATCCTGTCCTCTACTCTCCAGCCATCCTGTCCTCTCCTCTCCAGCCATCCTGTCCTCTCCCCTCCAGCCATCCTGTCCTCTCCTCTCCAGCCATCCTGTCCTCTCCCCTCCAGACATCCTGTCCTCTCCCCTCCAGCCATCCTGTCCTCTCCCCTCCAGCCATCCTGTCCTCTCCCCTCCAGCCATCCTGTCCTCTCCCCTCCAGCCATCCTGTCCTCTCCCCTCCAGCCACCCTGTCCTCTCCCCTCCAGACATCCTGTCCTCTCCCCTCCAGACATCCTGTCCTCTCCCCTCCAGCCATCCTGTCCTCTCCCCTCCAGACATCCTGTCCTCTCCCCTCCAGCCATCCTGTCCTCTCCCCTCCAGCCATCCTGTCCTCTCCCCTCCAGCCATCCTGTCCTCTCCCCTCCAGCCATCCTGTCCTCTCCCCTCCAGCCATCCTGTCCTCTCCCCTCCAGCCATCCTGTCCTCTCCCCTCCAGCCATCCTGTCCTCTCCCCTCCAGACATCCTGTCCTCTCCCCTCCAGCCATCCTGTCCTCTCCTCTCCAGACATCCTGTCCTCTCCTCTCCAGACATCCTGTCCTCTCCTCTCCAGCCATCCTGTCCTCTCCCCTCCAGACATCCTGTCCTCTCCTCTCCAGCCATCCTGTCCTCTCCTCTCCAGCCATCCTGTCCTCTCCTCTCCAACCATCCTGTCCTCTCCTCTCCAGACATCCTGTCCTCTCCCCTCCAGACATCCTGTCCTCTCCCCTCCAGCCATCCTGTCCTCTCCTCTCCAGCCATCCTGTCCTCTCCCCTCCAGCCATCCTGTCCTCTCCTCTCCAGCCATCCTGTCCTCTCCCCTCCAGACATCCTGTCCTCTCCCCTCCAGCCATCCTGTCCTCTCCTCTCCAGCCATCCTGTCCTCTCCCCTCCAACCTTCCTGTCCCCTCTGTAGCTTCAAAGTTTTGTGTCACAACCATTTCTTTCCTTTCATTCATTCATTCATTCATTCTTTCTTTCTTTCTTTCTTTCTTTCTTTCTTTCTTTCCTTCTTTCCTTCTTATTTTTTTCTTTTTTCTCTGCCTGTAGGGTCTCACTGGGGCTCAGTGCCAGCACTATGAATCCATCTCCTGGTGGCCGTTTTTTCCATTTTAATAGACAGGACAGAGAGAAACTGAGCGGAGGGGAGAGAGAAAGAGAGGCACCTGCAGATCTGTTTCCCTATTTGTGAAGTGTCTCCCCTGTACGTGGGGAGTGGAGGCTTCAACCAGGGTCCTTGTGCAGGACCTTGTGCTCAGTATTCTGTGTGCCTAACCAGGTGCACCACCTCCCGGCCCCCTCAGACATTTTTTTTTCTGGAGCTGAGTGGTTCTTTTTCTGGAGGGCAAAGCTCTTCACTGTGTCTTATCACCTAGTATCCCGCCTGAGCTAGCTGGTGCTGTGCTGGGGCCCCTGTTCTTGTCTCATCCGCCTGGATGACCTGGGGTGGGTGTCTCCAGGGGTGTGGGGTCGGTCTGGGGAGAGCAGGGTGTCAGGGTGAGGCCCTAAGAGGCCCCCAGAGCTGGCCGGCTCCGTGTGTGGAGGGGCACCCGGCCTCAGGCAGCTTCTCTCCCGGTGCCATGCCTCCTGAGCTGGGGGTTGTCTCTGTGCTGGGGAGCCCCTCACCTGCTGGTGCTGCGGGTGGCCAGCAGGGGCTTCTGGTCAGCACTCACACACCTGCACCCCTCCCCCTGCACCCTGTGTGCCTCACCACACAGCAGAACCCAGGGGCTCTGCTGCCCTCCCCACACCCTGCCTCCCCGGCCCTGGGGACACCTCTGTGGCCAGGTTGAGATGGCCCCCTGAGGATGGGTGGTCTTCTGCCTGCCAGGTTCCTTCCCCTAAATAAACACTCACCCCTCGCCTGGGCAGCAGGTCTCTTCCCAGATCTGGACTGAGGCTGAGGCTCTGAGGCAGCCTCACCTGTGAGCCCCTAGGGAGACCCAAGGATAAGCCCTGGCCCTGGGGTCTCCAGTGAAGTGTGGAGGGCAGGGTGCTGTCCAGTGAGCTGGTGACAAGGAGAGCCTGCAGCCTCCTGCCTCAGCACCCTGGTGTGAGCGTCCCCCAGTGGGTCAGTCAGTGAGGGACACTAATGATGTACTAGCTTAACCCCCAGGATGGCTGGAGTCGCCATGGAGAGAGCCTGACACCACACGCTCAGGTTCTGGGGGTGGCGCTCACAGGCCCAAGGGCTGGGGGAGGGGGTTACAAGTCCAGGTTCTGGGGAGAGGATCACAGGCCCAGGGGCTGGGGGGTCACAGGCCCAGATTCTCGGGAAGATCACAGGCCCAGGGGCTGAGGGGTCACAGACCCAGATTCTCGGGAAGATCACAGGCCCAGGGGCTGAGGGGTTACAGGCCCCGGAGCTGGGGGGTCACAGGCCCAGGGGCTGAGGGGTCACAGGCCCGGAGCTGGGGGGTCACAGGCCCAGGGGCTGGGGGGTCACAGGCCCAGATTCTCGGGAAGATCACAGGCCCAGGAGCTGGGGGGGTCACAGGCCCAGGGGCTGGGGGGTCACAGGCCCAGATTCTTGGGAAGGTCACAGGCCCAGGAGCTGGGGGGTCACAGGCCCAGGTTCTTGGGGTAGGGGTGGTCACAGACCCAGGGATTGGGGGGTCACAGGCCCAGGGCCTGCAGGGGTCACAGGCCCAGTGCTGGGGGTGTCACAAGTCTCCAGCCTCAGGACATTTGTCTCCTGATCTGTGACAGCAGTCACCCCCTGAGGACATAGGGACAGTATCTCAGAGGACCCCTGACCCAGGGCCACACCAACCCTCTCACACTCAGAGCTGACCCCACAGAGCCCTCTACCCCTGACCCCCAGCTGGACACACACCACCAGCACACGTCACGGGAGACCCCATGCTGACACACACTGCCCACTGGGAGGCCCTGTCCACGGCAGGCTTCAGCACCCAGAAGAGTGGGACCCAGCCCTACCCGCCTCCACCTGCCTTGAGGCACCAGGCACAGGGGGCATCACCCCCACCCCCCATGGCATCGCAGGAACGGCTGGCCCCCAGGAGCCCAGAGTCCAGCCGGGCCCTGATGGGGAGGGGAGGGGGGCTGGGCCCAGAGACAGTCAAGCAGAACCTGTCCTGCAGGGTCCCCAGAAGTGAGTTATGGGGGCTCCCCACCCAACTGAGGGCCTGTGGACCCTGGGGTCTGGGAGGGGTCAGCAGGGGCACAGGCGGCAGACAGACGGGACGTGAGGGTCTGACCAGAGGAGCAAGCAGTGCGGCAGTGAAGGTATCTATCTGAGCGGCAGCTGCTCGTCCTGGGAGAGGCCTGGGGCCCCGGCCATGGGAGAGGAGAGCTGTGGGTATGAGGAGGGCACAGGGGGTCGGGCAGCCACTGGGCCACGGGGAGGGGGCTCTGAGGGGGTCACAGGCTGGGGCCATGGGGCGGGGGCCATGGGCTGCATACCAGAGTAACGCTCTGGTTCGTTTCCCCTCCGTATAAATAAATACATTTATCAGGAAATTTGAAAATTCAGCATTGGTGTAGGTCACTTACATGGCACTGGCCCACGGTGTCCCCTCTGCTATATGTAGCCCCAGGGTCTGAGAGGGAGATTCGTCACTCAGGCCACCAGTGCAGGGGATGCAGGGACACCTGGGTGGGAAGGGGGGAGGCAGGTGGGGAGGGTGGTGGGAAGGCCCGGGGACCAGCCGTCCGCCTTCTGCCGCCCAAACAGCCTGTTTCCAGGTGCAGGGTGTGAGCTCTGGTTTCAGACATGGACACGGGTGTTTTGTTTATTTGTTTTGATATTGTTTATGTATTTGTTTTAATAAGAGAGATACAGAGAGAAAGAGAGGCATAGCCTTGCTCAGCCCTGGCTCATGGTGGTGTTGTGGGGACAAGGAAGACAACTCGAGACCGAGGTCCCAGTTAGAGTCTGTTTACCCGGCCTGCCTGACAGCAAGGAGCCGTGCAGAGAGCAGGGTAGGCCAGTGTCACAAGCTGGTTTTTAAAGGCAGAAACCACAATTGCAGTAAGAAGCTGATCACAGAAGCTAATATAGGTCACTGCAATCCTTTTTGGGGAAACACCAGGCGTTTTGTCAGCATGAGCAAGCAGCAAGCAGACTTTGATAATCACAGAGGGTCTGGTGGAATGATGGGAACTTTTGTGACTGTGTTTCTGGGACGGGGTGATTCTGTACTTGGGTGAGGGCTTCTGAGACATCAGGACTCTATTTAGCTCCAAACCCTGTCACAGACTGAACCTGGGCCCTCAGCCTCCAGCAGGAGAGGCTGTTTTGCAGAACCCCTGCACTGCCTCCGCAGCCCAGCACAGGTGTTTTCCCAGGCTGTGCTCGGCCCTGGTGACACCAAAGGCCCCATCTCCAGTGTCTGGTTCTCACAGTAAATTCAGGGGCAGTCAGAGAGTGGTGGGGAGGGGCGGGGAGAGGAGGAGCTCAGGAAATGGGACCAGGAGGCACAGACCTCAAGTCACCCCTTGCCTTGGCTCAGGGGCCCCAGAAGGAAGCAGAGGGAGACGAGGACAGTGGGGGACTGACTGGTGGGCGCAGAGTGTGAGCACAGAGCCCCAGACTTGCCAGCACAAGGCCCCAGTCCCATCCCTGCCCCCTTGGCTCTCTGCTGGATGCTCTGGCCTCTCCTGAAATAAGCAAAATAAGTCTAAAAACAAAAAGAAAAAGGGGCTAGGTCAAGTGCACACATTACAGAGCACAAGGACCCAGGTTTGAGCCCCCAGTCCCCACCTGCAGGGGGAAAGCTTGGTGAGTGGTGAAGCAGGACTGCAGAGGTCTCTCTGTCTCTCTCTCGATCACTCCCTTCCTTCTCGATTCATGGCTGTGTCTATCCAATAAACAGGGGCCAGGTGGTGGTGCACCCAGTTAAGTGCACATAGTACCAATAAATAAATAAAGATAATTTAAAATATATTTTAAATAAATAAATAGAGGAACTAGAGGTTGCTTTTTTATTGTTGTAGTTATTATTGTTATTGATGTCATCATTGTTGGATAGGACAGAGAGAAATGGAGAGAGGAGGGCAAGACAGAGAGGGGGAGAGAGAGACAGACACCTGCAGACCTGCTTCACCGCCTGGGAAGCGACTCCCCTGCAGGTGGGGAGCCGGGGGCTCGAACCGGGATCCTCACACCGGTCCTTGCGCTTTGTGCCACGTGCGCTTAACCTGCTGCGCTACAGCCCGACTCTCCCAAGGTTGTTTTTTTGTTGTTGTTGTTTGTTTTTTCAGAGAAACAGCTAGAAATTTTGAAGTGGGGGAGGGACATGTTTGACCCCCAGCTCCACATGTGCCAGAGGGGCACCTGTTTCCCCATTTACAAAAGCAAGTCTGGGGCAGGGTAGATAGCATAATGGTTATGCAAAGAGACTCTCATGCCTGAGGCTCTAAAGTCTCAGGTTCAGTCCCCCACACCACCGTAAGCCAAAGCTGAGTAGTGTTCTGGTAATAAAATAAAATATAATAATAAAATAAAATACAATACAATCAAACCAAGTCTGTTTTTCAGGAGGGGCTGTCCTTGGTCCTTGGTTGAGAACAAAACTGCAGGGCAGCACAGTCCAGCCAGGGCCTCCCTCGCCCCTTCTTTTTTTTAATCCGAGCACTGCTTAGCTCTGGCTAATGGGGATGCAGGGAGTTGAACCTGGGACCTTGGAGCCTCAGGCAGGAGAGTGTTTTGCATAACCATTGTTCTATCTCCCCCCCCCCCACCTTCTTTAAAAAGAAAAAACTTGAGCTCCCGAGTCAGCCCTTGCTGAGGTGGGAGGCGGGGTCTCCACGCTAGGAGAGGCCTTCCCGGGACCCCTGGGCGCCGAGCCCTCAGAGAAGCCTCTTAGATCTGGCGGGTGTGGGGGCCCCCAGGTCAGTTTCCTGCACTGGAGGGTGGGGGTCCCTGCTCTGCTGGCTCCCCAGCTGGCACTGGCGTCACGTGACACCAGAGGACACACCTCTAGCAGCAGGCCCCAGGAAGTGGACCTGGGGAGGCCCTGGGGGCCAAGGCCACATGTCTGCCAAGGGTGACTGCGGCCTGACAGGACCCCTGGACCAGGGGTGACCCTTTGTGGGGGTGGCTTCGGGGGAGGCTGGAGGAAGAGCAGGCCTCGTCTGGAATCCGGTCCCCACTGCCCACCAGACCTGGCCGGGACTCCAGTGAGCGGGAAGGGGACACGGACTCAGCAATCTCCCTAGACCGTGGAGACCCGCGCGTCCCTCCGCCGGCAGTCGCAAATGTGAGGGACTTGTAAACCCTGTAAAGCACGGCTGTGACGCCCAATGGGCCTGGCCTGGTCTGGTCACCAAACGGAGGCGCGGAAGTCGTGGCCTTGGGCAGGTCTGTGTGTCCCGGTGGAAAGTTACAGAGGCCGTGGGGAGGACGTCCTGCATGCTGTCGACCTGAGGTCGGGAAGGACTCCTTTTTCTCTCTCCCTGTTAGGGACACAGTCTCCTTTGGTCGCTGATATATTCTTAATAAGAACTTGTAAACAAAGAGGAATTCCACATCACCCTTGAGGTGACTGTCTGGAAACAAGGCTGTGCCGAGTCCCTAACTGGCCTTGGATTATTTCCGAGACTGAGTCTTCTCCATTCCTGAGGCTGTCGGTGCCTTTCGAGATCTCTTCGATTGTTTAATTATGGGATGCGAGGGCAGGGAGAGAGGGCCCTGCACACCTCCGCTCTGGCATTTGCAGCCTTTTGATACTTTTGACAAAAATCCCAAACAATCTGGACAAAGTACAGAGAAGAGTCCGTTTACTCACTTGGGGCCCTAAACTTCAGGGGGTCTCACAGATGGGCTTTCCTGAGGCTGTAGCCCAGACCTGAGCCTCTGGATGAAGGTCACATTTCAGTGTGTCTTGGAAGTGACCAGGGGCCTGGACTCACAGCAGACACCCCAGGGGCTCATGAGGTCTGGGGGTCTGGGGACCCCCCCTGGGTACATCTGGGAGTCTGAGGGAAGGCCTGGGGGCCAGGGAGGATGACCTGGGGAGCAGGGGGCTCCCCCTGGGTGCTGCTGGGAGTCTGAGGAAAGGCCTGGGGGCCAGGGAGGATGACCTGGGGAGCAGGGGGCTCCCCCTGGGTGCTGCTGGGAGTCTGAGGAAAGGCCTGGGGGCCAGGGAGGATGACCTGGGGAGCAGGGGGCTCCCCCTGGGTGCTGCTGGGAGTCTGAGGGAAGGCCTGGGGGCCAGGGAGGATGACCTGGGGAGCAGGGGGCTCCCCCTGGGTGCTGCTGGGAGTCTGAGGGAAGGCCTGGGGGACAGGGAGGATGACCTGGGGAGCAGGGGGCTCCCCCTGGGTGCTGCTGGGAGTCTGAGGAAAGGCCTGGGGGCCAGGGAGGATGACCCGGGGAGCAGGGGGCTCCCCCTAAGTGCTGCTGGGAGTCTGAGGGAAGGGCTGGGGGCCAGGGAGGATGACCTGGGGAGCAGGGGCTCCCCCTGGGTGCTGCTGGGAGTCTGAGGGAAGGCCTGGGGGCCAGGGAGGATGACCTGGGGAGCAGGGGGCTCCCCCTGGGTGCTGCTGGGAGTCTGAGGGTTTCGGAGGCTTTGAGGACAGGGAGGATGAGGGATGGGGGCTGGGGGCTCCCCTGGGGGCCTCTGAGAATCTGAAAGAGGGCCTGGGGGCTTTGGGGACAGGGAGGACTGAGAGGTTCTGGGCCTGGCTGGGAAGCAGTGTGACTCCAGGCTGGATGGGGCCCTGGGCAGCAGCCCCAGGTGAGAAGAGGTTCGGCTAGAAGGTCCTGACAGGTCCTGACAGGAACACCCCCCGATATTCCCCCCCGAAAGTCAGCACTTGCCAATTCCCAGCCTCCTGGTGCCGAGCCAGGTCACAGACTTTAAAAACTCCAGGAAACAGAAACTTAAAAGATTAAAAGTCTTTGTGGCGGAGGGCCAGCAGGCCCCACATCCTGATCCACAGCTGCTGGGCATCTGCGCACATCAGCGACTCCTCTGCCACCACAGAGCCCCCACAGGATGATCAAGGAGGAGCACGAGGTGTCCATCCTGGGGGAGCCCCCCACAGCCCCCGCGGCATCCACCGTGGTCCACATCCAGGCGGAGACCATGGTGCCCGACCACGTCGTCTGGTCCCTGTTCAACACCCTCTTCCTGAACGTCTGCTGCCTGGGCTTCGTGGCCTTCGCCTACTCCGTGAAGGTGGGTGCCAGGGTCTAGGGTGGGGAGTGTGTCTGAGTGAGCACAGGGGTCTGAGTGTGTCTGAGTGTGAGCACAGGGGTCTGAGTGTGTCTGAGTGTGAGCACGTGTCTGAGTGTGTCTGTATGTGAACACGTGTCTGAGTGTGAACACAGGTGTCTGAGTGTGTCTGTGTGTGAACATGTGTCTGAGTGTGTCTGAGTGTGAGCACAGGTGTCTGAGTGTGTCTGTATGTGAACACGTGTCTGTGTGTGAACATGTGTCTGAGTGTGTCTGAGTGTGAGCACAGGTGTCTGAGTGTGTCTGTATGTGAACACGTGTCTGAGTGTGTCTGTATGTGAACACGAGTCTGAGTGTGTCTGAGTGTGAACACGTGTCTGAGTGTGTCTGGGTGTGAACATGTGTCTGAGTGTGTCTGAGTGTGTCTGTGTGTGAACACGTGTCTGAGTGTGTCTATCTGAGTGTGCATATGTAGACGCCGGGTTGAGCTGCTGAGCCCCAGGTGTCTGAGTGTCAGGGAACTGTCCACCAAGTGTGCAAGCTGGGGTGGTGGGCGTGAGGGGCATGTGGGTGTGTGGGGGTCGGGGCCCCTGGGTGAGAGGACCTGGGGGCTGGAGCAGGGGTGCGTGGGGAAGGGCGGAGCTGGGGGCAGCAGGCTGAGTGACAGCCCTTAACCCTCAGTCTAGGGACAGGAAGATGGTGGGCGACCTGGCGGGGGCCCGGAGCTACGCGTCCACCGCCAAGTGCCTCAACATCTGGGCCCTGGTGCTGGGCGTCCTCATCAGCATCGGCTACCTGGCCCTGCTGATATACGTCGGCATGATGGCCTACGAGAAGATGCAGCAGAGTATGGGAGGGGGCTACTGAGGCCGGCACCCGGCTCCCCACTGCTGGGTGAGGGCTGCACAGAGCTGTCTGCCTGCCCCAGGCCCCCGCCCCAGACACCCCCACACCCGGCTTCTCTGCTTGCTGACAATAAAGAGCACGTGTGCGACTGTGTGCCCGTCCCTGGGCTCAGGCCCCCGACTGCCCACCCCTCCCTGCTGGTCAGGGCCCGGCTGGACTCTGGGCTCTGCGGGGCCAGCACTGGACCAGGTGCTGGGGGCCCTCCCCCCAGGAAGTGCAGTGGTCAGAGCACCCACACAGGTGTCTGCTGGGTGTCAGGGTCCTGGGGACCCCCGTGTGAGCATGAGGGGGACAGAGGGTCCTGGAGGAGGGTCCAGCGGCCTAGAGGAGCTTCCCCCCAGGGCGAGGGGTCAGTGCGGGTCACCGGTGGGCTCTGCTGTGGGGTCACCTTCCTCCCTCCCTCAGTTCTGCTCCCCTGAGCCTCAGGCCTTGACCTTCTGGAAGCCCCCCCATGGTCAGCCCAGGGGGACAGGGGCCCTGGGGGAGGAAGCTGAGTCCAGAACCAGAGCTGGGGCCACAACCCCTGGCCTGGGTCCCTGGATGGTCAGGGAGAGCCCTCAGTGAAGGCACATTCCTGCTTCTAGCTGGGTGCCCAGGGGACCTGAGAAAGAATCAGGCAGCAACACATCAAAGGCTTTAGAGTTTGCTAAAAGAAACAAGTCAAGGGGGCCAGGCAGTGACTTACCCCGTTAAGGGCCCATAGTACTAAGTGCAAGCACCTGAGGAAAGATCCAGGTTCAAGCCCCCAGCTCTCCACCTGCAGGAAGGGAGCTTCACAAGCACTGAAGCAGGTCTGGGGGTGTCTGTCTCTCTCCCTCTCTATCTCTCCTTCCTCTCTCAGTTTCTCTCTGTCCTAGCCAATAAAATGGGGAAAATGGCCACCAGGAGCAGTGGATTCTTAGTGTCAGCACTGAGCCCCAGAGATGACCCTGGAGGAAAAAAAAAGTCAAGAAATAGTCACTGAAGAAAAGAGCACCAAGGAAGGAGCCAGTGGCCCGGAGAGAGGAGGGCAGCCGCTGGGCAGGAACGCCCCGTGACAACTGGGCCCGGGGAGTGGGGGAAGACCGCTGGCTTCAGCGGCAGCAGGGCAGAGTCTCCTGCCCAGTGGCTCCTGTCCCGTGACCTCTGGGTGCTCAGACCTGGGCTGCCAGCTCCTGCACTTGCTGTGCTCAGCATGGCAGTTTCCACCGGCCTTATAAGGTGATGCCCAGCCCCCAGGACCTGCCGGCCCATCACCTCACACCCAGTAAGTGCCTCCGTGAGGCGGTGGATGAATCATGAGACACAAGGAAAAGCATCTCAGTGAACAAGCAAACACACACACCTGGCCCTGGGTTCCAACTTCTCAACATCTCGTCACTGCTCCACTCCCAGGCCACCTCCTATTTATTTTTACAGCTTGTTTGTGAGGGTCAGAGCATCACTTTGGTACCTGGAACTTCATGCTGCCAGTCCAGTGCACTGCCCATTGTGCCACCCTCCCACCACAAGAAAACAGTTTCTACAAAGAGAAAGGACTTGGATTCGGGCGGTAGCACGGCCGGTTAAGCGCACGTGGCGCAAAGCGGCGTGAGAATCCTGGTTCGAGCCCCCGGCTCCCCACCTGCAGGGGAGTCGCTTCCCAGGCGGTGAAGCAGGTCTGCAGGTGTCTGTCTGTCTCTCCCCCTCTCTGTCTTCCCCTCCTCTCTCCATTTCTCTCTGTCCTATCCAATAATGACATCATCAACAGCAATAACAACTAAAACAACAATAAAAACAGTAAGGGCAACAAAAAGAAAATAAACAAATAAATATTAAAAAAAGAAAAGGAAAAAAGAACCTTGTGCTCTGAAAGACTTCTTCTTCCCCCAGCAGACTGAGAAGCAGAATTCAAGAGAAACAAAACAATAGAAAAAACTTTATTTTCTTTCTTTTTAAAATATTTATTTTCCCTTCTGTTGGCCGTTTTGTTCTTGTTGTTGATGTCACTGTTGTTGGACAGGACAGAGAGAAATGGAGAGAGGAGAAGACAGAGAGGGGGAGAGAAAGACAGACACCTGCAGACCTGCTTCACCGCCTGGGAAGCAACTCCCTTGCAGGTGGGGAGCGGGGGCTCGAACTGGGATCCTCACGCCGGTCCTTGTGCTTTGCGCCACCTGCGCTTAACCTGCTGCACTACCGCCTGACTCCCACAACTTTCTTTTCTTCATTCATTTGTCCTTGTAGTCACTGGGGTTTCATGTTCTGGGAAAGCAGAAGACACAGGACAGAGGCAGAGCAGGACAGTGTGGGGGGCCCAGGGCCCAGGGTGGCCGGTGCAGATGTCCCTTTATGTCCCCAAGCTCCGTATCTGGGCTCCAGGCTACCTCTTCCTGAAGACTCAGTCATTTTTCAGGAGACAACTGTTTATGGAAACAAAGCAGGGACAAAAGAGAAGAAAACACAGACTTTAAAAGGATGTGGACCTGAGAGGGGAAAGAGGGGGAGCGAAGCAGAGAGAGAGTGGAAGAGAGAGAGTAGGGGAGAGGGAGAAAGGAGGGAAGGGAGGGGAGGAGGAGAAAGAGAGCAGAGAAAGAGGAGGAGAGAGGGGTCGGGAGGAAGGAGGAGGAAAGAGAGAAGAAAGGAGAGACGGAGAGAAAGGGAGTGAGGGGGAGAGATGGAGAGAGTGGGAGGGGGAGAGAGGGGGAGAGAGAAGAGATGGAAAGAGAGGGAGTGAGGGGGAGAGATGGAGAGAGAGACAGAGAGTAAGGATTAAGGTCCTGCCTTGGGGGTGGCTCTGGAGGCTTGACCAGGTGAGTCCTGGGACACAGTGTACCTGGGGCCAGATCCAGGCCCTGAGGCCCAGTCACAGCCCTGGGGACAATCCCTCAGACAATGGGGGGCTGCCCAGGTGGACAGGGGGCAGGGAGCTGACCTGTCCTGAGTGGATGGGGACTGAGGACCTGCCCAGATGGACAGAGGGCAGGGAGCTGACCTGTCCTGAGTGGATGGAGACTGAGGACCTGCCCAGATGGACAGGGGGCAGGGAGCTGACCTGTCCTGAGTGGATGGGGACTGAGGACCTGCCCAGGTGGACAGGGGGCATGGAGCTGACCTGTCCTGAGTGGATGGGGACTGAGGACCTGCCCAGGTGGACAGGGGGCATGGAGCTGACCTGTCCTGAGTGGACGGGGACTGAGGACCTGCCCAGATGGACAGGGGGCAGGGAGATGACCTGTGCTGAGTGGATGGGGACTGAGGACCTGCCCAGGTGGACAGGGGGCAGGGAGCTGACCTGTCCTGAGTGGACGGGGACTGAGGACCTGCCCAGGTGGACAGGGGGCAGGGAGCTGACCTGTCCTGAGTGGACGGGGACTGAGGACCTGCCCAGGTGGACAGGGGGCAGGGAGCTGACCTGTGCTGAGTGGATGGAGACTGAGGACCTGCCCAGATGGACAGGGGGCAGGGAGCTGACCTGTCCTGAGTGGATGGGGACTGAGGACCTGCCCAGATGGACAGGGGGCAGGGAGCTGACCTGTCCTGAGTGGATGGGGACTGAGGACCTGCCCAGGTGGACAGGGGGCATGGAGCTGACCTGTCCTGAGTGGATGGGGACTGAGGACCTGCCCAGGTGGACAGGGGGCATGGAGCTGACCTGTCCTGAGTGGACGGGGACTGAGGACCTGCCCAGATGGACAGGGGGCAGGGAGATGACCTGTGCTGAGTGGATGGGGACTGAGGACCTGCCCAGGTGGACAGGGGGCAGGGAGCTGACCTGTCCTGAGTGGACGGGGACTGAGGACCTGCCCAGGTGGACAGGGGGCAGGGAGCTGACCTGTCCTGAGTGGACGGGGACTGAGGACCTGCCCAGGTGGACAGGGGGCAGGGAGCTGACCTGTGCTGAGTGGATGGAGACTGAGGACCTGCCCAGATGGACAGGGGGCAGGGAGCTGACCTGTCCTGAGTGGACGGGGACTGAGGACCTGCCCAGGTGGACAGGGGGCAGGGAGCTGACCTGTGCTGAGTGGATGGAGACTGAGGACCTGCCCAGATGGACAGGGGGCAGGGAGCTGACCTGTGCTGAGTGGATGGAGACTGAGGACCTGCCCAGATGGACAGGGGGCAGGGAGCTGACCTGTCCTGAGTGGACGGGGACTGAGGACCTGCCCAGGTGGACAGAGGGCAGGGAGCTGACCTGTCCTGAGTGGACGGGGACTGAGGACCTGCCCAGGTGGACAGAGGGCAGGGAGATGACCTGTCCTGAGTGGATGGAGACTGAGGACCTGCCCAGGTGGACAGGGGGCAGGGAGCTGACCTGTCCTGAGTGGACAGGGACTGAGGACCTGCCCAGGTGAACAGGAGACACCAGGCACATTAGCTACACAGACCTGGCTCTTCTAGCACTCCTATTGAAAAAGAGCCAAAAAGGAACTTTTTTTTAATGACCAATATGATACAACTGTTTGGTTAGGAAAACAAGAAGCAAAACTTCATTAAAAAAAAAAAAAAAGCTTTTGGCCAAGCGGGGGTGGAGGGTGGAGATGTCAGTCACGGGGTCACTTCTGAGTCACTTCCCGTCTGTGGAGGTCCCTGTTGACAGTCTGACTCAGGAATCCTTTTGTAAAGTTGGGCGTAGGATATGCAGAAAGGAGTAAATTAGAGTTTTCTTCTTAACTCATAGATGTCAACCACAGTATCTTTAAAAAAATATTTTATGGGGGGGGCTGGGCAGTAGCGCTGTGGGTTAAGCGCAGGTGGCGCAAAGCGCAAGGACAGATGTAAGGATCCCGGTTCGAGCCCCCGGCTCCCCACCTGCAGGGGAGTCGCTTCCCAGGCGGTGAAGCAGGTCTGCAGGTGTCTGTCTTTCTCTCCCCCCTCTGTCTCCCCCTCCTCTCTCCATTTCTCTCTGTCTTATCCAACAACAACAACATTTATAATAACATTAACAACCACAACAAGGGCAACAAAATGGGGAAAATAGCTTCCAGGAGCAGTGGATTCATAGTGCTGGCACCGAGCCCCAGTGATAACACTGGAGGCAAAAAAAAATTATGGGGGCCAGACAGTGATACATCTGATTGAGCACACACATTACAGTGCACAAGGACAAGGGTTCAAGCCCCTAGTCCCCACCTGCAGGGGGAAAGCTTTGCAGATTGTCAAGCAGCACTGCAAGTGTCGATAAGAATAAATCACTGATTCGACTTCTGGAGGCGGAGCTACGAGAAGCAGATCACTTTCTCTCCTCTCTTCTCCTCTCCTCTCCCGGATCAACTAGGAATACCAAAGGAGACCACCCGGACAGAAACAAGACAGGACTAGAATGACCACAGGAACCCAGTAAATCACCCGTGAGCACAAACACGCGTGGCTGGTGACAGAGAGGAGAGAGGGGCCTAAGGAGAGATTAAGTGACTGCTAACAGTTCAGCAGTTCAGCAGTTCAGCAGTGGAGACACCACCTCCAGTCTGCTCCACAACAAGGGGACAGCTGAAGGGAGGAGAGGACTCCCCAGAGACTCACCAAGTGCAGCTCTGAGTCTCCATTGCTACTACCCTCAGAATCTGGAGCAGCAACATGGAGGGACACCAGGGGACAGAGATCTAACCGGGAAACTCAGGAGAAGACCTATACCTCGGTGGCATAGCTGAGGGGCTGTGAAAGTCTCTTTGCATAACCACTGGATTATCTCTGCCACACCCTGCTTTATCTCTGGGTCAGGAGTCAGTGATTAAGTGAAGAAGCCTATTGATAGTTTAAAAGCCCTCAGGCTCCCATAGCCTACAGGGAAGAAAAACAAAGAGGCTTTTACACCACTGAGCTCCAACTCAGGGATTGAAAAAACTGTTAACTTATATAAAATGGCTAAAACAACAAGAAAAAATATTGGAGACTCGAACCAGGACAAGAGTCCAGCTAAAAGTCCTCCAGAGGGTGAAGCACAAAACAACGAGTTCAACATCCAAACATTAGCTAAGGAAATAATAACAGGACTGAGTAAAGAATTTGAAAAAATTGTAATCAGAAATGCAGGAACAACAAATGAGAATATGGAAGAAAATTCTAATAATCTCATGGTTATTAGAGAGCTGAAAGCTGAAATCGCTGAGCTAAGAAGGCAACTAGCTGAACAAGCTAAAACAGTATCAGAGCAGGGCAACAAAATAGATGAACTCCAGAAAGCAGTAGAGGGCAGAGAGAATAGAATCTATGAGGCTGAAGACAGAATTAGCAAGATTGAGGATGAATTAGAGACAACTAAAAAAGAAGTAAGAGATCTCAAAAAGAGATTAAGAGATGCTGAAAACAACAACAGAGTCCTATGGGATGACTTCAAAAGAAACAATATACGCATTATTAGCATACCAGAGGAAGAAAGAGAAGGAGAGGAAGAAAGCATTTTCCAGGCCATAATAGCTGAAAACTTCTCTAGTCTAGACAACATCAAAGACATAAAGATTCAAGAATCCCAGAGGGTCCCAAACAGAATTAACCCAGACCTAAAGACACCAAGACATGTCATACTTAGAATGGAAAGGAATAAGGATAAAGAAAGGATCCTGAAGGCTGCAAGAGAAAAACAAAGAGTCACCTACAAAGGAAAACCCCTAAGATTAGCAGCAGACTTCTACATACAAACACTACAGGCCAGAAGAGAATGGCAAGATATCTATCGAGTGCTCAATGAGAAAGGCTTTCAGCCAAGAATACTATATCCTGCTAGACTGTCATTCAGACTAGATGGAGGCATCAAAACCTTCTCAGATGCCAGGAGCCATTTCTCTGCTTTATAGATGATAAGCTTTGAGACAACGGAACCCCTCAAGACAAATGTTAATCCCCCCCCTGGGCAGGCCATTTCCCCTTAGGTAAACCATTTATCAGTAATCAAGTGAGTCAACACAAGTGAGTCAACACATAGTTTGGTTCCTGCCATTTGTTGCAAGGAACATTCCTCTTTGAAGTTTGCTCCCCCTTCCCCTCCTCCAGCATTCCCTCTCCTTCCCCAAAGCCTTATAATGCCTGTATTCTCAATAAAATTTAGAGCTTGATCAGAAACTTGACTTGCTCTCGTTCTTCGTGTCTCTTGTCCCTATCATTTCAGGTCTCATTGGGTTCCTAGCCCCTGTTCACCGCCCTGCTGGTCGGGGCATTCTGGCGCCCGAGCGTGGGGCAAAGAAGCCTTCTGGACCTAGAAACTCCACTGATCGAGGGGGTAGGCCTACCCGAATTCACAGAGTCACCGCGGCCCGAGGGGGGTAACGCAAAGACTCGCAGAGATCGCCACGGAAATACCCGCCCGTGAGTCGCATCTGGGGGAGAGTGTCACAGCGGCTGAGGTAAGCCAAACCATGGGACATGAATTCAGCAAACTATTTATTCATTAAAGGACTCAAGGAGTCACTCAAGACACGAAGAAATAGGGTTAAAAAAAAAAAAAGAAAGAATTAAAGAAGTTTTTAGATTATATTGGGAATATTTGCCCCTGGTTCCCCCAGGAAGGCACTATAGATGAGAAACGTTGGAGGAGAATTGGTGACTGTCTTAATGATCACTATCAGTCTTTTGGTCCTTAACGTGTACCTGTTTCTGCTTTTTGTTACTGGAATTTGATTAATGATATCTTAAAAATCTATAATAATCACCCTGATATTAAAAACCTTATTACAGAGGGTGAAAAGGTCCTCCGGCAACTTTCTTGTCCGCCGTCCAGGACAAAGACCCCATCTCCATGCCCTTCTGTGGTTATTGATCTTGATCCCCCGGTACCCAGTCAAAATAAAAGCCTCCCAGCACCTGATGAAAGTAAAAGCCCTATTCCCTTCCCTACAGGTCCCACTGCACTTACTAAAGTTCCCTCCATTGACTCTCCTATTGCTAATTCACATGAGAGTGAAACCCAGCATTCTTTCCCCCGCCTCTATCCAGTTTTACAAAACCTCCCACAAAACCCCCCCTCTCCTGAAGCACTCCCCGCGGAGGATGAGGCTTTGCTAGAAAAAGAGGCTGCCAAATACCACAATCCTGATTGGTATCCTCCTCCCTTTAATTCCCCTCCCTATATCCGTGCCCCTGCTCTCCAGCCTGACCCTCTCCTTGACAACCCCTCCGTCAGGAGGGCACGCTCAGGAGCCCTTACAGGAATTTCCACCCTCCGCAAGGTCCTTGCTGACCGGAGAGAGCAGCTTCAATTAATGAAAGAAATAGCTGCAGTTACAGAAGAGCTTACATTTTTAGCCTCACCAAAAAACCCAATCCCTAAAACTAAAACTAAGACTAAACCATCCAAATCAAAACCGGTTTTGGCTTTCCCTGTTACTTGGAGCCAGGCTCAAACTGGTTAACCCTAACCCCTAGGCTCTTCCTTGTCCAGACTGCCTCCCTACACCACCATCCCTCCGTTTTGTGCTCTGGTCCTTGACTTGGCCAATAATACTGATTAGACCACCAAGGCTAAAACTCAACTAGCACGAAAAACAGCTTCCCTTAGAAAATTAGTAGAGAAAAAAAAAATGAGAACATTTACAATTAGTTAAAGAACTGTGGGCTCTTGATTTGGCATTATCTTAAAACTAGTCAGCCAAAAAAGATCCAGCTTTTTTCCCTCTACTCTCAGAAAGCTTAAAACCAGTTCTGAGTGAGATCTTATCTGGCTAACAAGCTATTCCCTAGAGAAAGAATGAAATCAATCAAACAAGATGTTCTCTTTAACTTAAAAGCTATTAACCAGAAAACCAGTACACACTTTTGATAGAAATTTAATTATTTATTTCTTTAAAACTGTAAAATGTACCTTAGCCACAAACGCCCCTCCTGGATAGATAGGCTGTGAGTTAGAAATCCAAAAACCAAAGCGGTTTTTCAAAGGGAAAATTTTTCTGTTCACCAAAAATGTATGTTTTAAGTCTGTGCTAACCTTGTTTTCATTAATGTGTGTTAACCCCTAAGTAACTAAAGTTTTTTTTAAGTTTTAAATAAGATTTAGTTAAGCTAAATGTGGTTTTAAAGATCCAGACTCATAGAGTTGGCACACCTTTACCAGAGTAAAATATAAGACAATTTCGTCCTTCTGATAGCTAATATCAACATCAATTCATTAGTTAAAAAGATTTTCTGAGATATCTATGCATGGTAAAATGCCTCTGTAGTCTCTCTCACTCTTGTGAAAATTGTAGATATTACCAGCACCTCAATATCAACTGCCACTGTTTGTTAATTTAATTCCATGCTTGAACTGACTTTCTAATAACCCAGTCAGTGTAGAGCAGTGGCCTTGACAGGAAAAAAAGGGTTAAACATGCTATTCCTGGCCTGATTAAAAAAAAAAATTATTCAACAGATGTGATTCAACAAAATTATTTAGTGTAAAATGGTCATCTGAAATAAATGTTAACAGTAAAAAATTATTTTAACATTTCAGCTATAAGGTTTATGTTAGCTTTTTAAGTTACCTATCTAAATCAAAGTGAAAGATCAATTAAGTTGTGTACCCACCCTTGTTCATAGCTGCCCTAAGGGTGTGATAGCTTTGTGATAAACAAAGGTCCTTAACAAACAAAGTTTAACATTTTACTCAAAATTGTTTAAGTGATTTCAAAAAAAAAAAAAAAAAAGCTTTTAAAATACTTTCTCAACTAAACAGGCAAAACTGGCTTGGGTTAGTAAAAGATAACGCAATGGTTATGTTAATTATTTACATGCCAGAGGCTTTTGCGCTGGTTTTCCTCTTTATATCTTTCTGCTTTTAAAAATTATCTGGTTTGTTTTAAGACACTGCCAGAGGTTTATTCTTGATAAATTAAGGTAATAAATGGTGTTTTTGGTCTGATAGAAGATTTGTTTTGGCAAATCCTGATTTAACAAAATTAATATTTTGAACATTTAAACTATGAGGTTTTATTTTAGCCTTTTAAGTTGCCATATTAGAGTTCTAAAGAACAAAATCTATTAAGAGTTTTATATCTATGCTTACTTATGATAGCCTTGTGATGAGTAAAGATCTTAGTAAACTAAAGGTATAATAGTGTGCTTAAACTGTCTAATCAGTTTAAAATAATGCTAAAATGGTAAATATTTTATCATGTCAACACATTAGGTATTTACTTTCTATAACATATTGGTTTATTTTAATAAAGAGCCTTCTAAAATCATATTTAAAAAAAAAAAAACTCAAGCCAATTCTAACCATTAGATCATCAATTAACTTGGTACAAGTTCTCTCCCTAAGTAAATAATTATAGGTACATCTGCACATGAAGAACTGACTGCTCATATGGTAAGATTTAAAACTAAACATTTTTAATTTTTATTTATGGGTGTGTGATGACTCCTAAAGTCACTCATATCCTAAAATTTTTTATCATTTTTTTTACAAGCCTCTTAAAATTATAACGCTTGACCTGCCATAGTGAGAGCACTTTACTGGCTCCTACATTGTTTAATTAAGATCTTGCTATTCAGACTTTTAAGATTAATCTCCATTGATAAAAGCCAATGCTCTCTGACAGATTGATGTAATTCACCTGCCCGTGTTTAGTAAACAAAAAAAAAAAATTTTTTTTTCTCAGTTGATATTTTTTCTAAATTTATGTGGGCTACAGCTCAAACAAGAAAAACTAAAACCCTTAAGCTTAATTAATAATAAAAAAAGAAGGGTAATGCACCCTCCAGTATTCAGTTAGCTAAAGTGTCAATGAAGTAACATACTAAATCTTTTTAATATTTACAAAAATTCAAATTGTCCATTTATTATATCTCATTGACAAAGCCACACACTTTTCCAGTCATAGAGACATATTCTTTTTCTCTTTTTTCAACACTGGATGTCCATGGTTGTTTTCCTTTTATTATGGTGGATGACATTGCTCTTGCAAAATCCACAGAGTCCCTGTTGGCAAGTCCTTACCACAAAGGACGCCATGGCAGTATATACTCCAGATAACCTCACCAGTTTATCCAAGTCTTCTCTTTCTGCTGACCTACCACTGCTGACTTCATCTTTGCATGTTTATTGACTGCTCACTTTTCTCAAAATATTCCTCAATGTTCAAGGAACCTCACCTTGACTTCTAATGTGTATGCACCTCCTCTGTGTTTTGATAAACACCATCCTATATTTTCATGTCAATTCTTCTCTACCTGGTCCTTGCCTCCTAGTCTTGCTTGTTCCACATCTGACCAGAAGAAGAAAATTTCATCAGTTGGCGCTGACCAGAAGACCAGATGTGCTGTGTTTCTTCCCCTGGACATCACATCCACTGACTGCTTCCCTTAGACTTGCTGGTGGCACGCTAGGACACTCTATATATTCCTCCCATGAATTTTCTGACAAATTACAACAGGTTATAGACTCCACCACAAATAGTCTTGAGTCACTACAGAGCCCCTTATGAGACCCTTATTAGTCTTTTGTTAATGATTACCTTAAGGACCCTTTATTTTTAATAAGATTACTGACTTTATAAAACAGCAGATTGACTCCTTGGCATTAAAACCTTTGCAAATACATTATCACAGACTTGATTTGGCTGACAGAGGCCTGGCTGAACCTGAGGATGACAGACCCCCTTTTCGGATGGCATAAAACTCAGAATTATGCATCGAGACATCCAACCTTGGCAGGGCAAGGACACCAGCAAGGGGTGTAAGGCAAAGCACTGCAGGGGGAGGACCCTATTGTCCGCCTCTGAGTCCCCCGTGAAGCAAACCTGATTTGCACGGAGGTTGGTGTCAGCAACAAAAATTGTTTCCCTAGAAACTGTGGCTCTGCCTCCCCTCCCCAAAAAGACACCGAGAGCCTTATAAGATGCGGGAAGGTTGGTTTTGCACCCACCTCGCGGGAGGAATCAGGTCAATACTTCCCTCCTCTGGTTAAGCCCACCAAACCTGCTGTCAGGGTCTCTGCTCCTCACCCACATTGCCCGCCTCAATTTTAAAATTATAACAAAGGGAGGATATGCCAGGAGCCATTTCTCTGCTTTATAGATGATAAGCTTTGAGACAACGGAACCCCTCAAGACAAATGTTAATCCCCCCCCTGGGCAGGCCATTTCCCCTTAGGTAAACCATTTATCAGTAATCAAGTGAGTCAACACAAATGAGTCAACACATAGTTTGGTTCCTGCCATTTGTTGCAAGGAACATTCCTCTTTGAAGTTTGCTCCCCCTTCCCCTCCTCCAGCATTCCCTCTCCTTCCCCAAAGCCTTATAATGCCTGTATTCTCCATAAAATTTAGAGCTTGATCAGAAACCTGTCTTGCTCTCGTTCTTCGCGTCTCTTGTCCCTATCATTTCAGGTCTCATTGGGTTCCTAGCCCCTGCTCACCGCCCTGCTGGTCGGGGCACTCAGACAAGCAACAGTTGAAGGAAGCAACCATCACCAAGCCTGCCCTGAAAGAAGTTCTGAAAGGTCTCCTATAAACAACCAGACCACCACAAATAGGACATATATCAAAACACTCTAAAACTCTACAAGAATGGCGTTAAAATATCTTCAATCTTTGATATCAATAAATGTCAATGGCCTGAATTCACCTATTAAAAGACACAGAGTAGGAAGATGGATCAGAAAACACAACCCAACAATATGTTGTCTACAGGAAACTCACCTAACTCAACAAGACAAACACAGACTTAAAGTGAAAGGATGGAAAACTATCATACAAGCCAATGGCCCACACAAAAGGGCAGGAACAGCTATTCTCATATCTTTCATGATAGACTTTAAAATAGATAAGATTAAAACAGATAGGAATGGATACTACTTAATGCTTAGAGGATCAGTCAATCAAGAGGACTTAACTATTATTAATATCTATGCACCCAATGAGAAGCCATCTAAATACATCCAACTTCTACTGAAAGAGCTACAGCAATATATTAACAGCAACACAATCATAGTAGGGGACTTCAGCACTGCAAAGTGTCTCTCTCCCTCTCTATCTCCCTCTCCTTTCTTAGTTTCTCTCTATTTTTATTTATTTCTACTATTAAATATATTTATTTATTTATTATTGGATACAGATATTTTATTTTTTATTATCTTTATTTATTGAATAAAGACAGCCAGAAATAGAGAGGGTAGGGGAGAGAAAGAGGGAGGGAGAAAGAGAGACACCTGCAGCCCTGCTTCACCACTTGTAAAGCTTTCCCCCTGCAGATGGGGACCAGGGGCTCGAGCCTGGGTCCTTGTGCACTGTAACGTGCGCTCAACCGGGTGCACCACCACACAACCCCAATAAACATATTTTATATATTTACATATATTTTTATAGACAGAGAGAAACTGAGAGGGGGGAGAGGGAGATCCTTGCAGCCCTGTTCCATTGCCCGTGAAGCTTTGCTGCCTGCTGCTGGTGGTGGAGGGCTGGAGCCCCGGGTCTTTGAGAGCTGTGATGAGCTCACCGCACCAGGTGCACCACTGGTTGGCCCCCATAGTTCTTTTATTATTTTTTTTTATTTACTTGTTTTCCCTTTTGTTGCCCTTGTTGCCTTTTTATTGTTGTAGTTATTATTGTGGTTATTGATGTCATCATTGTTGGATAGGACAGAGAGAAATGGAGAGAGGAGGGGAAGACAGAGAGGGGGAGAGAAAGACAGACACCTGCAGACCTGCTTCACCGCCTGTGAAGCGACTCCCCTGCAGGTGGGGAGCCGGGGGCTCGAACCGGGATCCTTACGCTGGTCCTTGTGCTTTGCGCCATGTGTGCTTAACCCACTGTGCCACCACCCGACTCCCCATAGTTCCTTTCTTACAGACAAGTGTTTAAAGGGCAAACTATTTTTCCTTTCTCAGCATTAGTAGGTGTAAATTAAAATCCCCTAACAATAATAGACAATGATCATAGATATTAACTACACATTAAAATGTATTTATAAAATGGAAATATTGATAAGGCCATAGGATAAGATGGGAACAATTCCACACAGTTCCCACCACCAGAACTCTGTATCCCCTCCCTTCAACTGAAAGCTCTCCTATTCTTTATTCCTCTGGGAGTATGGACCCAGGATCATTATGGATGCAGAGGTGGGAGGTCTGGCTTCTGTCATTGCTTCTCCACTGGCCATGGGTGTTGGCAGGTGGACCCACACCCCCAGCCTGTCTCTGTCTTTCCCTAGTGGGGCAGGGCTCTGGGGAGGGGAGGCTCCAGGACACATGGGTGAGGGCGTCTGCCTAGGAAAGCCAGGATGGTGTCATGGTAGCATCTGCAACTTGGTGGCTGAAAAAGCATTAAGATATAAAGCAGAGGGAGTCGGGTGGCAGCGTAGCAGGTTAAGTGCAGGTGGCACAAAGCACAAGGACCAGTTCGAGCCCCCGGCTCCCCACCTGCAGGGGAGTCGCTCCACAGGTGGTGAAGCAGGTCTGCAGGTGTCTGTCTTTCTCTCCTCCTCTCTCTATTTCTCTCTGTCCTATCCAACAACAACGACATCAATAACAACTGTGGGGTTGGAGGGGGGGCCCAAATATTGAGAGCAGCTGTTGGCCCAAGGCCAATTGTTCCTTGTTTCGTGTGGATATTTCCACCTGTGCCCACCCTGTGATAACTATAAAAAGGTGGGACGAGAAGTGATCAGGGTTGCAGACTCTCCCTTTCCTTGGAAGAGTGTTGGCGGCCCAAGCTTAAGCTTGATAATAAAGGCTCTGGCTATTGCATGTGATTCTGGTCTTCTTTGCGTGAGATCGGGACTCCAACTTCTGGGCACACATATGGGGCCTAGTCCAGGATCCCCATCTCACTAGAAGAACGCCAGCTTCACTGAGCTCTCAGGCCCGGTCTATAGCGAAAGGCCCTTGGAGTTGAAGGCGGACATGCTGGGCAGCTCTGGTCCAGGGTCCTGGGAGACGTCTCAGGCCCTGCTGTAGGGGATTGAATCCCCCTCACAAAATTGGAAGGGGAGAGTGGGTCGCTCCCACGAAGCAGTGAGAGGCCGTCCTCCCATCTGCAGGGAAGCGGTGTGAGAGGCCGTCCTCCCATCTGCAGGGAAGCGGTGTGAGAGGCCGTCCTCCCATCTGCAGGGAAGCGGTGTGAGAGGCCGTCCTCCCATCTGCAGGGAAGCGGTGTGAGAGGCCGTCCTCCCATCTGCAGGGAAGCGAAGCGGTGTAAGAGGCCGTCCTCCCATCTGTAGGGAAAAGCGGTGTGAGAGGCCGTCCTCCCATCTGCAGGGGAGCAGCATGAAAGGCCGTCCTCCCATTTGTTGGTTCAGAGTGCTGGCGGCTGGGCTGCTGGAATTTTCTTTGAGTATGTTGTCTCTGTATTCTCGTTGTGTGTTGTCTCTGTGTTTTCCTTGTGTGTGTTGTCTCTGTATTCATTGCCAAAGTCGGGAGACAGGCTACTTCGACTCCTTTGACTATGGTCCTGAATCATTTTAGAAAATTAAAACATAGAGCTCATAATTTGGGTCTAGAGGTAGAGCAGGACCGGATGATCGCTTACTGCCAAAGTGAGTGGCCAGCCTTCTCTACCATTGGCCCCCAGAGGGAACCTGGGACCTGCCTACCATCTATGCCACCAAGGATGTCATCTTAGGACACCTAGGACACCCGGACCAGATTTCTTATATCCTTGCTTGGCAGGATCTGGTAGAGAACCCCCCATCTTGGCTAAAACTTTTTCTTCCTCCACAGGGTTCGCGACCGGCCGTTCTTGTTTTAAAGGATTCTGGTTGTCAACCTACTGCCCCCTCTGCAGGCCAGGACTTACGGAGCCCTCCTCATACGAGAGCCCATACAGCCTAGAGAACCCTGATTCAGTGGTCCTGCCCTTTCAGGCCCTAGGACCCCCGAATGAGAATGGCGAACAATTAATGCAGTATTTGGCCATTTTTCACTCGTGACCTTTATAATTGGAAAATGCAGAACCCTAGATTTTCAGAAAAACCAGCAGCACTCATTGATCTATTAGATTCTGTTGTTTTTACCCATCAGCCAACCTGGGACGACTGCCAGCAGCGTTTACTTGTGCCTGGGGCAGACGGGAACACCACCTTAAACCCAGCCCTGATAGATGCCGGTTTCCCTTTGATAAGATCCACCTGGGATTTTAACTCACCTGAAGGTAAGGAGAAGCTACAGGTCTGTCACCAGGCTCTGATGGGTGGGCTTTGGGCAGTGGCATGCCGACCCACCAATTTGGCTGTGCAATAGGAAAACATAGAACCCGCAGCTGTTTTCTTAGAAAGAGTCATGGAAGCATATCGAATGTTCACTCCCCTAGATCCAGAAGCTCCAGGGAATAAGTCAGTAGTAATAATGGCCTTTGTAAACCAAGCTATCCCGATATAGCAGATAAGTCTCTACAGGAACTATTGGCAGTAGCGGAGAAAGTCTTAACAAAATTAACTATGGAGACTGGCTTAGGCTGGGTAACTCTCCTTCCCTCTGCCCTTTATAGAGTAAGAAATACCCCCTATGCTGCGAGGCTGACCCCATTTGAGATCATGTTCGGTCGTCCCCCTCCCATAATCCCAGCCTTGAGGTCAGACTTGCTCGCTGATATTAATGATCAGGACATGCTTCCCTCCTTACAGACAATAGCTCAGGTCCAAAAGCATGTGTGGGTGAGACTGAGAGCAATATATGAAGCTGCACCCCCTCCAAGCCCTCATCCCTTCCAGCCCGGAGACTCAGTCCTGGTGAGACGCCACCAAAAAGAGACACTTGAGCCCCGGTGGAAAGGACCGTGTGCTGTCATCTTAGCCACCCCCACGGCCCTGAAGGTGGACGGTATCAGTTCGTGGATCCACCACTCCCACGTCCGTGCAGCAGAGACAGAAGAGTTCAAGACCAGATGGCGACTCGTCTGTTCCCAAACACCCGCTCAGGCTCCGGTCTGCTCGTGACTCTACAGACTCTTTCTCTCCTGGTGACTCTGAGCTTCGTTCCTGCTACTGCTGCCCCATTGGTGCCAGGACAGTGGTCAGAAACAGCGATTGGCCCAAGACTGGGCCCTAGAAGTTACAAAAAGACAAGGGGGAATGTGGGGTTGGAGGGGGGCCCCAAATATTGAGAGCAGCTGTTGGCCCGAGGCCAATTGTTCCTTGTTTCATGTGGATATTTCCACCTGTGCCCACCCTGTGATAACTATAAAAAGGTGGGACGAGAAGTGATCAGGGTTGCAGACTCTCCCTTTGCTTGGAAGGGTGTCGGCGGCCCAAGCTTAAGCTTGATAATAAAGGCTCTGGCTATTGCATGTGATTCTGGTCTTCTTTGCATGAGATTGGGACTCCAACTTCTGGGCACAACAACAACAATAACTACAACAATAAAACAGGGACAACAAAATGGAATAAATAAGTATGTTTTAAAAAGATATAAAGCAGAGCAAACTTAAATAATCAGGAACCTAAAGGCAAGAATATTGCAGATGAGATTTGGGGGGTCTCCATTTTGGAAAAAGCTAGTGGGTCTATTTTAGGATTTACCTGAGCCTGACAGCTAACATGCAGGTGGACCCAAGGTATTGTCTGGTGAGATGGTGTCAGAGTTGGAGACAGGACTAGAAAGCTGGATCAGGGAAGAGTAACTCCCAACTATGGGAAAACTATATAAATATTGTTAGCTGTAACCCCATCAATCTGATCTGGAGCCCATATTTTGCACAGGAGTCTGTGTAGCCTCTGCATCCCTGTAGGTCAGAGCTCACATTCTGTGGTCACAGATGGGAACATTCCAGGCTGCACTAATTTCAGGATCAATCTTCCTTGAGTGGTAGAGAATGTTGCCCGGCCTCCCTTCAGAGAATGGAGCAGTCCCTACCGTTGTTGATCCACATGGAGGGCCAGGTCCTATAGGGGCCCACGAAGGGGTCCATTATGTTGTTCCTGACCAGTGACAGTGGTGAGAGGGAAGAGGTCTATCTGTTAGAGGTCTAGGCCCATCATGTCTGTGTGGGAATCCCAGGACTCCCTGACTAGGGCCCCGAGTGATGGGGTGGCCTGATAGTGAATAAAGAGTCATCTTTAAAGTGTGCCAGTCTCCTGCCCTTATTCAGCTTTCGTGGTCCTTATTTTGTCTGACAAGGTTAACCTTGGAGTGGTTGAGGGAAGTGAAATAGGAAGTGTGTGAGGAGAGTATCTAGGCCTAAGTAGAAACTATTTGATTATGTACTTTAAGGTGTCTTTTTAGGTCTTTCTACTTGCTTGCTGCATTTATTGACTCACTGCAGACCACTGTGCATTTTTCCTTTAAGGTGTATATTTTCTCCTAACTTATGGACACATGTGTACGTGTGCTCTGTCTCATGGGCCCTGGTCCATATCTAGGTTTTGAGGCTTTGTTAGGAAGTGCACCACCCAAAATGGAATTAAGGAGTCCTATGAGCTAGGAAAGGTCTCAACAGAGTGATGAAGCTGGAGGGTTGATATTCCAGGCCTGACATCTCTGGACACAGTCCGAAATGAAACATGTCAGCGTGGTGCCGGTTGCGTTGATTAGGTTGAGATCAGCAGATGCAGAATCAATTGGTGTGAGCTGGAAGAAGCCTACAGGAAAGTGAGTCCTACCGCAAAGGTTCCAAGACTGGGAGAAATACAGGCTTTATAGAGAATTGGGAAGGTTCCTGCTGTCTTGGGGTCTAAGAAGGCAATAGATAGTTATTGCTATAACCAAATTATTTGGCAATTGGGTTAACATTGAAATCCCATTGTAAGGATGACAGAGGACCTAGTGGGGGTTGTATTGTTATATGGAAAACTGGGAAATGTTATGCATGTACAAACTATTGTATTTACTGTCGAGTGTAATCCATTAATTGCCCAGTAAAGAAATTTTTAAAAATAAATAAAAAGAAAATCCCATTGTTAGGATTCGCTGTATCATACAAGACCTCACCATAATTTATGTCCTTTAATGTTATTTACATATACTGTATCTTTTTTTTTTAATATTAATTTTATTTATTTATTCCCTTTTGTTGTCCTTGCTGTTTTTTATTGTTGTAGTTATTATTGTTGTTGTCGTTGTTGGATAGGACAGAGAGAAATGGAGAGAGGAGGGGAAGACAGAGAGGAGGAGAGAAAGATAGACACCTGCAGACCTGCTTCACCGCCTGTGAAGCGACTCCCCTGCAGGTGGGGAGCCGGGGTTCGAACCGGGATCCTTATGCCAGTCCTTGTGCTTTGCGCCACCTGCGCTTAACCCGCTGTGCTACAGCCCGACTCCCCATATACTGTATCTTATAAAGTGATGCCACCAGTTGCTTCTGTTCTCCTTGATCTAAGATTATAGGTGAATTAATATTTCAAAGAAACATTATTAGAAGTGTATTAGCAATTTAAGCCCATTGTTAAAATTCAATCAGGTTATCAACTGAAGTCTTAAGTGCCTGGATTGAAGGCACATAACACTCAGAGCTAAGGTCTGAGCCGGCCAATCCATTTTCCCCTCTCATAGTAACTAGTGATTTGTGAGGTATAAGTCAATAGGAGTGTATATTAACGCCATTCCCACCTCCAGAGGTCTGCGTCCCTCCCCCACAGTGAAGCTGAGCACCCACCCTCACCCTCCACCCAGAGATTTTTACTCTGGTGCCCTACTCCAGACTCAGATTCTGCTTTGAGCTTCCTTTTCTGACCTTCTCCCCCTTCACAATAATAGACAATGATAGTGGATACTAGCTACACATTGGAACACTAATTTCTATCTCCTCTTTTTGCTGGCCACTGGAACCACACACCCCATAGGAAAGGGAAAGGAGGGGACCTCAGGGGGCCGGCAGGGGGACGGGGAGCCGGGCGAGTCAGGTGAGAGGGTCGGTGAGCTCCCCACTCCACCCCCAGCTGCAGCCCCACCCTCCAAAGCCCGCCAATTCCCAGCCTTTCGCTGGGAGAAATCGCAGATACCCAGCACCCTCACCTCAGCCCGCAGGGCTCCCTTCCTCCCGGCCGCCCTCAATGTGCTCAGGTGTTTATTAGGGGCGGCTCCGAGGGGCAGGAGCCAGGCAGGCCCCCGGCCTGTGGCCCTTTTGCTTTGCGCTATAACATCTCTCCCATGGGAGTTGGGAAGGTTTGGGAGAACACACGGTGGCAGGGTCTTAGAAAGGGGACACATCCTGTGGGGGGGGGGGGTCTGGGAAGCCAGGTGGGGGGCTCTGGGGGAGGGTCTTGAGAGTCAGTGTGGGAGGCTCACCTGGTGGGGGGCTGTGAGGCTGGAGAACCAGGTGGGGGCCTCTGGGGGGAGCGTCTTGAGAGTCAGTGTGGGGGGCTCACCTGGTGGGGGGCTGTGAGGCTGGAGAACTAGGTGGGGGCCTCTGGGGGGAGCGTCTTGAGAGTCAGTGTGGGGGGCTCACCTGGTGGGGGGCTGTGAGGCTGGAGAACCAGGTGGGGGCCTCTGGGGGGAGCGTCTTGAGAGTCAGTGTGGGGGGCTCACCTGGTGGGGGGCTGTGAGGCTGGAGAACCAGGTGGGGGCCTCTGGGGGGAGGGTCTTGCAAACCAGGTGGGGTGGGTATGGGGGATTTCAGGTGGGGTAGTGGGGAGGCCGCTGCTGTTCAGGACTGGGCAGCAGAGAATGGCCCCAGGCAGAGCCTATGGCAGGTGCCGCTGGGACCCCAGATGCCTGTGGGGTTCAGCCTGGGGAGCACAGGGGGGGGACCCAAGGAGAATGAGCCACGGGTGGTGAAGCTACAGGTTGTTGGTCACCAAGAGGGGTGAACGGTAAGAAGCCCTCTGCCTCAAAAGTGGGTGGGGAGACAAGTTCTGCACCCACACATCAGCGCAGTCCTCCCACAGCCCCGAGCACCTCAGGGACCCTCCCACCCTCCTGGTGGCACAGGCAGGGAGCCCTGTCCCGGATGCTCTGACCACTGCACTTCCTGGGGGGAGGGCCCCCAGCACCTGGTCCAGTGCCGGCCCCGCAGAGCCCAGAGTCCAGCCGGGCCCTGACCAGCAGGGAGGGGTGGGCAGTCGGGGGCCTGAGCCCAGGGACGGGCACACAGTCGCACACGTGCTCTTTATTGTCAGCAAGCAGAGAAGCCGGGTGTGGGGGTGTCTGGGGCGGGGGCCTGGGGCAGGCAGACAGCTCTGTGCAGCCCCCACCCAGCAGTGGGGAGCCGGGTGCCGGCCTCAGTAGCCCCCTCCCATACTCTGCTGCATCTTCTCGTAGGCCATCATGCCGACGTATATCAGCAGGGCCAGGTAGCCGATGCTGATGAGGACGCCCAGCACCAGGGCCCAGATGTTGAGGCACTTGGCGGTGGACGCGTAGCTCCGGGCCCCCGCCAGGTCGCCCACCATCTTCCTGTCCCTAGACTGAGGGTTAAGGGCTGTCACTCAGCCTGCTGCCCCCAGCTCCGCCCTTCCCCACGCACCCCCACCTGAGAGGCTCAGTGCTAGCAGCCCCCCTGCTCCCCCGTCCCTGCCCCGGGGGTGGGGTGTGGGCTGGCCCTGCACCCCTTTCTTCTCTGTGACCTGCCCCCCAGCCTGAGAAGCCCTCCACCAACCTGCGGGAGGGCCAGGGCACCCCCTTACCTAGGCCCCCAGCCACCCTCACAGGAGCACCGGAGGCTCAGCCCTTCCTGGGGATGTGGGGACCCGGCACCCACCTTCACGGAGAAGGCGAAGGCCGCGAAGCCCAGGCAGCAGACGTTCAGGAAGAGGGTGTTGAACAGGGACCAGACGACGTGGTCGGGCACCACGGTGTCCGTCTGGATGTGGACCACGGTGGACGCCACGGTGGCTGTGGGGGACTCCCCCAGGATGGACACCTCGTGCTCCTCCTTGAGCACCTCGTAGCCCGGGGGGCTTCCGGCAGGGGTGCCCGGGAGGAAAGGGTGCCTGGTGCTGCTCATGGCTGGAGGACGCCGGGTGTCTGCAGGCTGGACCCGCCCCTCCCCCAGGAGTTTCGATTTCTCCCTGACTTTCCAGGGCCTTTCCCGGCATTTGGGCTGGGAACTGGCCCGCCTTGGAGGGTGAGGCTGCAGTATCAAGTTACCCAGCTGGGGATCTAGTCAGGGAGCCCCGCCAAGGGGACCTGGGGACCCAGTCACCCTAGAGGCTGCACCCAGGGACCTGAGGGAGCCCTGTCTGCCCCACCTGTGAGCTCAGACACAGGCAGTGCCCAGCCCTGGGGGGGGAGGGGGAAGGGGTCTCCCTGAGACGCTCCCATTCTGACAACCCCACCCTGCGGGCTCCCAGCCCTCCCGCCCCACCCCCAGGACAGCCCAGCTCACAGGGTCTGAGCTAGGACTCCAGCTGCCCGTCACTTCTCCCCAAAGCAAAGGCTTCCTCCAGAGAATGATGTGGATGGGGGCAGGCAGACCCCAAGGCACCCTCCCTCTGACGCCAGACCTGTCCCCCACTCTGCTAGGCCCCAGAACCTGTCCAGAAGCCAGGTCCACTGCTGTCAGCTCCCAAGTCGTCTGTCTGTCCTGGCCTTGACAAACACTTAGCAAGATCAACAGGGATGGGGCAGAGCAAACACTGTAGCTGGCCTCCCATGACTATGTCCACCCAGGCCAGCTGCCCTCTCTGTGTCCACCCAGGACACCTCCCCTCTCTCTGTCCACCCAGGACACCTCCCCTCTCTCTGTCCACCCAGGACACCTCCCCTCTCTCTGTCCACCCAGGACACCTCCCCTCTCTCTGTCCACCCAGGACACCTCCCCTCTCTCTGTCCACCCAGGACACCTCCCCTCTCTGTCCACCCAGGACACCTCCCCTCTCTGTCCACCCAGGACACCTCCCCTCTCTGTCCACCCAGGACACCTCCCCTCTCTCTGTCCACCCAGGCCAGCTGCCCTCTCCGTCCACCTTGGGCAGGGCCCTGCCCCTCCACGCCTTGCCGCAGGCCTCATGACCCCTGGTGCTAAGTGACTCTGGATTTGTTTCTTGAACAAGAGCCTCAGAGGGCAGCTCCCCCCAGGACTGGGCAGCGCCTGGCCACACTCCGGAAGGTCGTCTCTGAGACTTGCCCCACCCCACCCCAGATGACTGGTGCGCGGGAAGCAGTCGCAGGCCGAGCAAGAGAGGAGCCTGCCTGTGCTTGATTTTCCCCTGGCTTCCCCTCCGGTCTCCTCTCTCCTCTTCTCCTCTCTCACCCCCCACTCCCCTCTCCTCTTTCATCCTCCTCCTCCTACTCTCTCTGTCTCTGTCTGTCTCTCACTTTCCCCTCCTCTCTCCTCTCTCTCCCCTCCTCTCTCCTCTCTCTCCCCTCCTCTCTCCTCTCTCCCCTCCTCTCTCCTCTCTCTCCCCTCCTCTCTCCTCTCTCTCCCCTCCTCTCTCCTCTCCCTCCCCATCTCTCTCCTCTCTCTCCCCTCCTCTCTCCTCTCTCTCCCCTCCTCTCTCCTCTCTCTCTCCTCCTCTCTCCTCTCTCCCCTCCTCTCTCCTTTCTCTCCCCTCCTCTCTCCTCTCTCCCCTCCTCTCTCCTCTCTCTCCCCTCCTCTCTCCTCTCTCTCCCCTCCTCTCTCCTCTCTCTCCCCTCCTCTCTCCTCTCCCTCCCCATCTCTCTCCTCTCTCTCCCCTCCTCTCTCCTCTCTCTCCTCTCTCCCCTCCTCTCTCCTTTCTCTCCCCTCCTCTCTCCTCTCTCCCCTCCTCTCTCCTCTCTCTCCCCTCCTCTCTCCTCTTCTTTCCTTTCCTCTCTCTCCTCTCTCCTCTCTCTCCTCTCTCCTCCTTTTTATCCCCTCCTCTCCCTCCTCTCTCCACTCTCTCTTCTCTCTCCTCCTCTCTCCTCTTTTCTGCCTTTTCCCTCCCCTCCTCTCTCTCTCCTCTCCCCTCCTCTCTTCTCTCTCCCCTTCTTTCTCTCTCTTGCTTCTCTCTCATCTCTCTTCTTTCTCTCTGTCTTCTCTCTCTCCTTCTTTCTTTTTATTTTTTAAAATATTTATTTATTTTCTCTTTTGTTGCCCTTATTGTTTTATTGTTGTAGTTATTTTGTAGTTATTATTGTTGTTGTTGATGTCGTCATTGTTGGCTAGGACAGAGAGACATGGAGAGGGGAGGGGAAGACAGAGAGAGGGAGAGAAAAACAGACACCTGCAGACCCGCTTCACCACCTGTGAAGCGACTCCCCTGCAGGTGGGGAGCCGGGGACTCGAACCAGACGGTCCTTCCTTGCGCTTTGCGCCGCCTGCGCTTAACCCGCTGCGCCACCGCCCGACTCCCTTCTTTCTCTTTCTTGCTTCTCTCTCATCTCTTTTTTCTGTCTCTCTCTTCTCTCTCCACTCCCTCCCCTCTCCCTTCTGTCCCAGTGATAACAAAAAGTGTTTTAAGGAAGTCGCTGCCATGACTGTAAATTCTCCGTCTTTTGTCTACTTGTGAAACACACTCTCCCTTCTCCCTTTTCTAAAATTCCTTTTGTGCGGGGTGGGTGAGGCGGGCGCAGTGGGCAGAGCAAGGGATGTGTGCAGGAGGCGGTTTGACCCCAGCCTCAGGGAGCCTGGTGACGCTCTGGTTGTCCTGTACTCAGCGGCCCTTTGGAAGCTGCTCAAGACCTCACGGGGGCCACTGGTGGGTGTGTGGATGATGGGGGCCAGGCCCAGGTGCTGGGACTCAGCTTCCTCCCCCAGGGCCCCTGTCCCCCTGGGCTGACCATGGGGGGGCTTCCAGAAGGTCAAGGCCTGAGGCTCAGGGGAGCAGAGCTGAGGGAGGGAGGAAGGTGACCCCACAGCAGAGCCCACCGGTGACCCGCACTGACCCCTCGCCCTGGGGGGAAGCTCCTCTAGGCCGCTGGACCCTCCTCCAGGACCCTCTGTCCCCCTCATGCTCACACGGGGGTCCCCAGGACCCTGACACCCAGCAGACACCTGTGTGGGTGCTCTGACCACTGCACTTCCTGGGGGGAGGGCCCCCAGCACCTGGTCCAGTGCCGGCCCCGCAGAGCCCAGAGTCCAGCCGGGCCCTGACCAGCAGGGAGGGGTGGGCAGTCGGGGGCCTGAGCCCAGGGACGGGCACACAGTCGCACACGTGCTCTTTATTGTCAGCAAGCAGAGAAGCCGGGGGGCAGCGGGGGTGTCTGGGGGCGGGGGCCTGGGGGTGCAGCCTGCGGGGAGGGGCATGGCCGCGGCAGGGCCCATTCCGGCTCCCCCGTGGGCCTGGACTCCATCCTTATCGGGAATCACGATTCAGCATCACAACAATGGTGAGGACGATGAAAACGACGCCCAGCACCAGGGCCAGGATGTTGAGGCACTTGGCGGTGGACGCGTGGCTCCGGGCCCCCGCCAGGTCGCCCGCCATCTTCCTGTCCCTAGACTGAGGGTTAAGGGCTGTCACTCAGCCTGCTGCCCCCAGCTCCGCCCTTCCCCACGGCCCCCTGCCCCGCTCCACTCACCCCCACACCCCACACACGCCGATTCCCACACGCTCACTCCTGCAGGGGCCGGGTGGGGCGCACCGGGTTCGAGCCCCGCTCTCCCCCTGCAGAGGGCCGCTTCAGCAGCGGTGAAGCAGGTCTGCAGGTGTCTCTGCCTGTCCCTCTCCCAGTGTCTATCTGTCCTGTCTAGCAAGACAGAAAGGGGGAAACGCGCACGCCGAAATACTCAGTGCGTGCGGGTCAGCCTCAGACACGGGCCAGACGCTGTCCTCACGCCCGCAGCGCTCACACCGAACACCCCCAGCAGGCCCCGGCCGCCCTCACGGGAGCACCCCGAGCTCAGCCCTTCCCGGGACCCGGCACCCACCTTCACGGAGTAGGCGAAGGCCGCGAAGCCCAGGCAGCAGACGTTCAGGAAGAGGGTGTTGAACAGGGACCAGACGACGTGGTCGGGCTGCACGGTCTCCTCCTGGACGTGGACCACGGTGGACGCCGCGGGGGCCTGGCATCTGTCCCTGCTCATGCTGCCGGGCGGGCGAGGGCTCCTGGGTGCGGATGCTGCGCTCCAGGGGAGGCGGCCCAACACCGCTCAGCGCTTCTGCTTTCTCAGAAGCCTCTGCTTCCTACCAGTGTTAAGAGGCTGGGCACGGGGGAGGGAGGGGGCAGTGTGTGGGAGGGACCCTGTGTGCTTGTCTCTGTGTGTGTGTGTGTGTGTGTGTGGGAGGGACCCTGTGTGTGGGACTGCGTGTGTGTGTGTGTGCGTGTGTGTGTGTGTGTGTGTGTGTATGCATGTGTGTGGGAGGGACCCTGTGTGTGGGACTGCGTGTGTGTGTGTGTGTGTGTGTATGCGTGTGTGTATGCATGTGTGTGGGAGGGACCCTGTGTGTGGGACTGCGTGTGTGGGACTGCGTGTGTGTGTATGGGGGGAGGGACCCTGTGTGTGGGACTGCCTGTGTGTGTGCGCGTGTGGGTGGGGGAGGGACCCTGTGTGTGGGACTGTGTGTGCGTGTGTGTGCGTGTGTGTGGGAGGGACCCGGTGTGTGGGACTGCGTGTGTGTGCATGTGTGTGTGCATGTGTGGGAGGGACCCTGTGTGTGTGTGCGTGTGTGTGTGTGCGTATGTGGGGGAGGGACCCTGTGTGTGGGACTGTGTGTGTGTGCGTGTGTGTGTCTGTGTGTGCGTGTGTGTGGGAGGGACCCTGTGTGTGGGACTGCGTGTGTGTGCATGTGTGTGTGCATGTGTGGGAGGGACCCTGTGTGTGCGACTGCGTGTGTGTGTGTGCGTGTGCGTGTGTGCGTGTGGGGGGGGGACTCTGTGGGGGGGGACTCTGTGTGTAGGGGGGACTCTGTGTGTGGGGGACTCTGTGTGGGGGGGGACTCTGTGGGGGGGGACTCTGTGGGGGGGGACTCTGTGTGGGGGGGGACTCTGTGTGTGGGGGGACTCTGTGGGGGGGGGACTCTGTGTGGGGGGGGACTCTGTGTGGGGTGGACTCTGTGTGGGGACTCTGTGTGGGGGGGACTCTGTGTGGGGGGGGACTCTGTGTGGGGACTCTGTGTGTAGGGGGGACTCTGTGTGTGGGGAGACTCTGTGTGTGGGGGGACTCTGTGTGTGGGGGGACTCTGTGTGTGGGGGGACTCTGTGTGTGGGGGGACTCTGTGTGTGGGGGGACTCTGTGTAGGGGGGACTCTGTGTGTGGGGGGACTCTGTGTAGGGGGGACTCTGTGTGTGGGGGGACTCTGTGTGTGGGGGGACTCTGTGTGGGGGGACTCTGTGTGTGGGGGACTCTGTGTGGGGGGACTCTGTGTGGGGACTCTGTGTGTGGGGGGACTCTATGTGTGGGGGGGACTCTGTGTGTAGGGGGGACTCTGTGTGTGGGGGGACTCTGTGTGTGGGGGGACTCTGTGTGGGGGGGACTCTTTGTGGGGGGGACTCTGTGTGGGGGGGGACTCTGTGTGGGGGGGACTCTGTGTGTGTGTGGACTCTGTGTGTGGGGGACTCTGTGTGGGGGGACTCTGTGTGTGGGGGGGACTCTGTGTGGGGGGGACTCTGTGTGGGGGGGACTCTGTGTGGGGGGACTCTGTGTGTGGGGGACTCTGTGTGGGGGGACTCTGTGTGTGGGGGGACTCTGTGTGTGGGGGGACTCTGTGTGGGGGGACTCTGTGTGGGGGGGACTCTGTGTGGGGGGACTCTGTGTGGGGAGCCCCAGAGGAGCCTGGGGCCCTGACCGTCTGCCTGAATGGAGTTATTGGACTCCCTGTGTGAACCACCTGTGGGCCCGGAAGACCAGGACATGCACTGGCCACCAGTCAACCCTGCCCCCTGCCTCATGCAGGAAGGCCAAGGCCTGGGGGGTTGGGTGCCTGGATGGTCCATCCCCTTGGGCCTGTGCCCCACCTCCACATGGCCTCCTGGAAGGTCACCCTCTGCTCTCCCTGACTCGCACCCACAGAAAGACCATGGGGGCCATGGGTGGAGACAGCTTTGCTGTCAGGAAGGAGTTCCTGTGACCCAACTACCAGGCAGAGGGGAGTCTGTCCACACTGTCCTTCCCCCACAGGCGCCGACCCTGCTGTCCCCATGTCTGGGACCCCTTGGTGAGCCTGGCCTGCATGTCCACACTGTCCTTCCCCCACAGGCGCCGACCCTGCTGTCCCCATGTCTGGGGACTCCTTGGTGAGCCTGGCCTGCATATTAGCACCGAGCCCGCAGGGACAGGCTCTCTCCCCCCTTCCCACTGCCCAGGCCTAGGATGTCCAGGCTCCAGGTTGGCAAGGCATCTCTCTGAAGCATATCTTTAGGGAAAAGTCACTGAAAATAGGGTGACTGGGTGAGAGATGTGATTGGGTCTAGGGTCCCCTGAAGCCAGAGTCCTCCAGTGCAAGGAGCCTGCACACAGCCCCCATGAGAAGGGGTGCGGACCAGGAAGCACTGCTCCCCACAGGCAGGGAAGGCCAGGCTTCTGTTCCTGGGGCACAGGAGACAGGGGCAGGGGCAGAGGTACAGGGACAGCCCACGGGGCAGGGGTGTGGGGAAAGCTCACAGGTTAGGGGATGGGAGTGTGGGGACAGCCCACAGGGCAAGGGCAGTGGCAGGGGTGTGGAGACAGCCCACAGGGCAGGGGTGTGGAGACAGCCCACAGGGCAGGGGTGTGGGGACAGCCCATGGGGCAGGGGCAGGGGTGTGGGAACAGCCCATGGGTTAGGGGATTGGTGTGTGGGGACAGCTCACAGGGTGGGGGCTGGATTGTGGGGACAGCCCATGGCGCAGGGGTGTGGAGACAGCCCACAGGGCAGGGGCAGGGGTGCGGAGACAACCCACAGGGCGGGGGCTGGATTGTGGGGACAGCCCACATGGTGGAGTGTGGGGACAGCCCACGGGGCAGGGGCAGGGTTGAGGATTATGCTTGTGTGGACAAGTTCGAGTGGGCAGAAAGTGCCCCAGACCCCGCCCAGAGGTGCAGGGTTTCCTGTGACTGGGCTGGGTCCCCACCATGTAAACCAGGGCTTTTGTGGAGCCTTGACCACCACAGACATGCGCCCTAGCACCTTTGGTCTGGTGGTGATGGACTGAGAACTGGAGGACATGCAACTTCTCCAGAGCCACGGTCCTCTGGAGGAAAGAGGGTCACTCTGCAGAGGTAGACAAGCCCCGGGTCGCCACCCCGGGGTGGGGCCACAGTGCTGATGTGTCCTGATGACACGGGGTGGGGGGTACAGACAGCAGGCCCTTGGGTCCACCTGCACCAGAAACCCAGCCCTCAGGAGGCACGTGTGGTGCTCCCTCCAGGATGTGCTGGCCACTGGCTTCCTGCTCGGTGGGGGACTTTCCTATGGCTGGCACTTCATTTTCTTGATGGACATCTGTGACTCCTTTACTGTCCATCTCTTACCTCTCCCACCTCCCCGACAGTCAGACCAACAGGGGAAACCTGGGGGGCAGAGCCTGGGTCTGAGCCCAGGGTGACGTCCATTCATTTACGTTTTACCATGTGGCTCTCCTGCCTGCTCTCAGCAGACATTCCATGCTTTGAGATTCCAGTTAGAAAGAGATAGAGATGGTGAGAGATAGCACAGCACCCTCACTGCCTGGGGCACACTCTCCTGGGCAAACCATCTCCCAACACCACCTGGGACATGATCTCCTGGGCAAACCATCTCCCAACACCACCTGGGACATGATCTCCTGGGCAAACCATCTCCCAACACCACCTGGGACATGATCTCCTGGGCAAACCATCTCCCAACACCACCTGGGACACACTCTCCTAGCAAACCATCTCCCAACACCACCTGGGACATGATCTCCTGGGCAAACCATCTCCCAACACCACCAGGGACATGATCTCCTGGGCAAACCATCTCCCAACACCACCTGGGACACACTCTCCTAGCAAACCATCTCCCCACAACACCTGGGACATGATCACCTGGGCAAACCATCTCCCAACACCACCTGGGACATGATCTCCTGAGCAAACCATCTCCCAACACCACCTGGGGCACACTCTCCTGGGCAAACCTTCTCCCAACACCACCTGGGGCATGATCTCCTGGGAAAACCATCTCCCAACACCACCTGGGGCTGGATCTCCTGGGCAAACCATTTCCCAACACCACCTGGGACATGATCTCCTGGGCAAACCATCTCCCAACACCACCTGGGGCATGATCTCCTGGGCAAACCATCTCCCAGTACCACCTGGGGCTGGATCTCCTGGGCAAACCATCTCCCAACACCACCTGGGGCTGGATCTCCTGGGCAAACCATCTCCCAACACCACCTGGGGCACACTCTCCTGGGCAAACCATCTCCCAACACCACTTGGGGCATGATCTCCTGGGCAAACCATCTCCCAGTACCACCTGGGGCATGATCTCCTGGGCAAACCATCTCCCAACACCACCTGGGGCTGGATCTCCTGGGCAAACCATCTCCCAACACCACCTGGGGCACACTCTCCTGGGCAAACCATTTCCCAACACCTCTTGGGGCACACTCTCCTGGGAAAACCATCACCCAACACCACTTGGGACATGATCTCCTGGGAAAACCATCTCCCAACACCACCTGGGCACACTCTCCTGGGCAAACCATCTCCCAATACCACCTGGGACATGATCTCCTGGGCAAACCATCTCCCAACACCACCTGGGCACACTCTCCTGGGCAAACCATCTCCCAACACCACCTGGGACATGATCTCCTGGGCAAACCATCTCCCAACACCACCAGGGGCTGGATCTCCTGGGCAAACCATCTCCCAACACCACCTGGGACATGATCTCCTGGGCAAACCATCTCCTAACACCACCTGGGGCACACTCTCCTGGGCAAACCATCTCTCAACATCACCTGGGGCATGATCTCCTGGGCAAACCATCTCCCAACACCACCTGGGACATGATCTCCTGGGCAAACCATCTCCTAACACCACCTGGGGCACACTCTCCTGGGCAAACCATCTTCCAACATCACCTGGGGCTGGATATCCTGGGCAAACCATCTCCCAACACCAGCTGGGGCAGACTCTCCTGAGCAAACCATCTCCCAACACCAGCTGGGGCAGGATCTCCTGGGCAAATCATCTCCCAACACCACCTGGGGCATGATCTCCTGGGCAAACCATCTCCTAACACCACCTGGGGCACACTCTCCTGGGCAAACCATCTTCCAACACCACCTGGGGCATGATCTCCTGGGCAAACCATCTCCCAACACCAGCTGGGGCACACTCTCCTGGGCAAACCACCTCCCAACTCCCAGTTGTGAACCAGACCCAGGAGAGCAGAGATGCCCTGACCACTTGAGCAGGGTTGAATGTGGACAACACAAGACAGTTTGAGCAAAATAAAAATATGACTTGACACTTGGGAGAAGACATTTATTTACTTATTTTTATTGTTGTCACTGGGTTTTCACTGCTGTGGGTCAGCTTTCTCAGTTCGGGAGAGAAAGAGAGAGAGAGAGAGAGAGACACCACAGTGCTGGAGCTGCCTCCATTGCTGTGGGGCTTGGACCAGGTCACACACACACACACACACACACACACACACACATACACACACCACTAGCAGGTGCACCACCCAACACTGCCAACTTGCTGGCCTGTGTTTAGGGTTTGTTTTTGTTTTTGTTCTTATCAGAGCACTGCTCAGATCTGGCTTACGATGTTGTGGGGGATTGAACCCTGGACTTTGAAGCCTCAGGCATTAAGAGTCTCTTTGTGTAACCATTATGCTGTCTCCCCCACTCTACTTTTTATACCACCTTGTTACATGCCCGGATGCCAGAGTGATGCTTGGTCCTCTTTCTCCACCTTCCTTCTTGTTAATAAGTAGATAAAACTTAGCAAAGTGGGAGTCGGGCGGGAGGGCAGCGGGTTAAGCACAGGTGGTGCAAAGTGCAAGGACCGGCATAAGGATCCCGGTTCCGGCCCCGGCTCCCCACCTGCAGGGGAGTCGCTTCACAGGTGGTGAAGCAGGTCTGCAGGTGTCTGTCTTTCTCTCCCCCTCTCTGTCTTCCCCTCCTCTCTTCATTTCTCTCTGTCCTATCTAACAACAACATCAATGACAGCAATAATAACTACGACAATAAAAAAACAAGGGCAACAAACGGGAATAAACAAATAAATATATTTTTTAAAAACTTAGCAAAGTAAAAACAAAGAAAGGAAGTGGGGCCAGGAAGGTGACCTCACCTGGAAGGCCTCAGGGTTTCCCTACAAGGCCCCCAGGGCACTGGAGGGAGTTTGGGACTGTGCTGTGTTTCCCTCTATCCTTCAGGGTTTTTTTTTCCTCCTTCAGTTTTTTATTTTGTTTGTTTTGCCTGAGTTGCTCCTGTGGTCCTCTAGGAAATCAGTCTCTAGGTAGGCTGACAAAATCCAAACCAATCAAATACATGCTGAGACCTAAGCTTACCCTGCAGCATGGCAACACCCTGCCTGTGTCACTCTGACCACCAGGCTCCTTTGAATACAGGGTACAATGAAGGACAGAAGTTGTACCAGCAAAAAAGCATCATGATTCACCAAGGGGAATGAAATGAAGAAGGAGCCCTGGGAAAGGGTTGCAGGCAGGCATAGCATAGATGTAGGACTTCTGACAAGCACAGTATTTCAACGATTCTACTAACTCCATACATCATTTTAGCAGATCTGTGGCTCCAAGAACCAAGAGGTCACACACTTCCCTAGCAACTTTGTTCATTCCGGCTCTGGCTCTGGCTCCTCTCCAGCTCAGGCTCCAGCTCCTCTCCTGTTCCGTGGCTCCAGCTCCTCTCCTGTTCCGTGGCTCCAGCTCCTCTCCTGTTCCGTGGCTCCAGCTCCTCTCCTGTTCCGTGGCTCCAGATCCTCTCCTGTTCCGTGGCTCCAGCTCCTCTCCTGTTCAGTGGCTCCAGATCCTCTCCTGGTCCAGCTCCGGCTCCGGCTCCGGCTCCGGTTCCTGCTCCTGCTCTGGCTCCTCTCCTGCTCTGGCTTGGGCTCTTGCTCCTGCTTGTCTCCTGCTCTGGTTTCAGCTCCGGCTCCTCTCCTGCTCCAGCTCCTGCTCCTGCACCGGCTCCTCTCCTGCTCCTGCTCCTGCTCCTACTCCAGCTCTGGCTCCAGCTCCTGCTCTGGCTCTGGCTCCTGCTTCTACTCTGGCTCCAGCTCCGGCTCCGGCTCCAGCTCCGGCTCGACTCTTGCTCTGGTTCCAGCTCCGGCTCCAGCTCCTCTCCTGGTCTGGCTTCAGCTCTGGCTCCAGCTCCTGCTTCTACTCCGGCTCCAGCTCTGGCTCCGGCTCCGGCTCCTGCTCCTGCTCCACTCTTGCTCTGGTTCCAGCTCCAGCTCTGGCTCCTGCTCTGGCTCCTGCTCCACTCTTGCTCTGGTTCCAGCTCTGGCTCCAGCTCCAGCTCTGGCTCCTGCTCCATTTCAGCTCTGGCTCTGACTCCAGCTCTAGTTCCATCTCCTGCTCTTCTCCTGCTCCTGCTCCTGCTCCAGTGCTCTGGTGCCAGACACCAGTGGTTTCTGAGGAGTTATAGGCGCTGTCAGTCCTACAGAGCAGTTGACCAAATCATGGTGTGTGCCAATCTAAAACAGGCGCAAGCCTGGGTCCTCAGATGCATGTTCTCCCACAATTTTGTCGTTTGTTTTGCTTCTTACCAGAGCCCTGCTCAGCCCTGCTCAGCTCTGTTTATGGTGGTGTGAGGGCTTGAACTTGGGACCTTGGAACGTCAGGCACAGGAGTCTGCCCCATGGTGTTCTCTCTCCAGCCTTAGGTGCTTATTTAAATATATATGTATATATAGTATGTATTTTATTTTTGACTATCCAAAAATAATAATGCAATCTCTGATTTTTAATTTTTTTATTAAAGGTAAAATTCCTTTTTAATGTAATGAGGTTAATTCCAGACACACACACAGATATGTGCAGCATAAAAACTGCAATAGTTTGGGCTGTTGACTAATGTTGAAACAAGAAGATAGGATATTTCATAGGTCTGTATGGGTAGAGGCAGGACATTGCATTTAAATGACATGACATTAAAAGAAAAAAATCCACAGCTACTAACATACAACTGTTCTTATGGTAGCAGTTGTGACATTCCTCTGTGAGAAAGAGATTGTGACACAAATTTAAACACCTCTTGCCTAGCAAAACAGAAAGTTGGCATAAGTGTGACAAACAAGGGGGGGAAATTAAAAAACTAAAAAAGACTAGGAACTTCTGCTGTCAAGGTGTGGTGAGGTTTCTCCCCCACTTCCTTTGTGACCTGACATATTAGAATGCAGCCAGTATGTATTTTAATCAGAGCGAGAGTCACCAGGACACTGCTTAGCTCTGGCTTCTGGTGGTGTGTGTGTGGGGGTTAAGCCTGGAACTTTTTAATCACCACATCCTCAGTCTCTCACTCCGTCTGGAAACTGTCAGCATGGTGTAGTGAAACCCCAGTAACAAAGAAAGAGGAGGAGAGGGAAGGAGGAGGAGCAGGAGGAAAGAGAGAGAGAGAGAGAGAGAGTAGGGCCCAGGCAGCCATGCAGCTGGTGGAAGACACAAGTGACAGTGCTCGCGACCCAGGCTCAAGCTCCAGGCCCCCATCTACATGAGGGAGGTTTCACAAGTGGGGAAGCAGGGCCGCAGGTCTTGCTCTCTCTTCCCCTTCCCTTTCAATCTTTCTCTATCTCTACTCAAATTAATCAATTAAAAAGGGAGAGGAAGGGAGTAGGGTAGAAGCGCAGTGGGCTAAGCACACGTGGCTTGAAGCAGAAGGACCGGCATGAGGATCCCGGTTCGAGCCCCCGGCTCCCCACCGGCAGGGGAGTCGCTTCCCAGGCGGTGAAGCAGGTCTGCAGGTGTCTGTCTTTCTCTCTCCCTCTCTGTCTTCCCCTCCTCTCTCCATTTCTCTCTGTCCTATCCAAGAATGACGACATCAACAACAGTAATAACTACAACAATAATGAAAAAAAAAAAAAGCAAGGGCAACAAAAAGGAAATAAATAAATAAATATTTTTTTAAAAAGCGAGAGGAAGGAAAGGAAGGAGGAAGGGAGGAAAAAGGACGGAGGCCAGAGTAGAGGTGCAGCCTGTTGAGTGCACATGTCCCCAGGCACAGAGACCCAGGTTAAGCCAGCAGGGAGGAGCTTCCCAAGTGGTGAAGCAGGTCTGCAGGTGTTTCCTGCTCCCTCATCTCCCCTTCCCTCTTGATTTCTATGGGTTTCTATTAAATAAGTAAATAAATTAATTAAAAAGCACAAATAACCTTTATAAAACAACAAAAGAAAAGAAAGAAAAGGTAAAGGGAAGGGAGGAGAGGGGAAAGAAGGGGCTGCCTCCAGAGTCCGGCGGTAGCACAGCAGGTTGAGCGCACGTGGACCGGCATAAGGATCCCAGTTCGAGCCCCCGGCTCCTCACCTGTGGGGTGTCGCTTCACAGGCGGTGAAGCAGTTCTGCAGGTGTCTGTCTTTCTCTCCCCTCTCTGTCTTCCCCTCCTCTCTCCATTTCTCTCTGTCCTATCCAACAACAACAACATCAATAACAATAATAACTACAACAACCATGAAAAACAACAAGGACAAAAAAGAGAAAATAAATAAAATATTAAAAAATAAGAAGAAGCTGCCTCACCTCCTGTGTAGGTGACCCACATGCCATCAAGGGCATAAACCCTCTCAGCACTGAGGGACCCCCATACAGGGCAGGGCAGCCACCCTGCTGGAGAAGGGCACAGGGAAGCCACACTCGCCAGCACACTAGGCCGACAGACAGGGTCACCCCAGAAACTGTGTCCCTGCGCAGCCGCCATGCCATGCCGAGTGGTGACCCTCCCTGGGAGGCTCCTTGGTTTGCTCTCCACAGCTAGATAGATCTCTGTCCTAGCTGAGCTGGGCAGTCCTCTCCACGGATAGAGAGATCTCTGCCCGAGCTGAGCTGGGGAGTCCTCTCCATGGCTAGAGATCTCTGCCCGAGCTGAGCTGGGGAGTCCTCTCCACGGCTACAGAGATCTCTGTCTGAGCTGAGCTGGGGAGTCCTCTCCACGGATAGAGAGATCTCTGCCCGAGCTGAGCTGGGGAGTCCTCTCCATGGCTAGAGATCTCTGCCCGAGCTGAGCTGGGGAGTCCTCTCCACGGCTACAGAGATCTCTGCCCGAGCTGAGCTGGGGAGTCCTCTCCACGGCTAGAGAGATCTCTGCCCGAGCTGAGCTGGGGAGTCCTCTCCACGGCTAGACATCTCTGCCCGAGCTAAGCTGGGGAGTCCTCTCCACGGCTACAGAGATCTCTGTCCTAGCTGAGCTGGGGAGTCCTCTCCACGGCTAGAGAGATCTCTGCCCGAGCTGAGCTGGGGAGTCCTCTCCACGGATAGAGAGATCTCTGCCCGAGCTGAGCTGGGGAGTCCTCTCCACAGCTACAGAGATCTCTGTCCTAGCTGAGCTGGGGAGTCCTCTCCACGGCTAGAGAGATCTCTGTCCGAGCTGAGCTGGGGAGTCCTCTCCATGGATAGAGAGATCTCTGCCCGAGCTGAGCTGGGGAGTCCTCTCCACGGCTACAGAGATCTCTGTCCTAGCTGAGCTGGGGAGTCCTCTCCACGGCCGGCTAGAGAGATCTCTGTCCTAGCTGAGCTGGGGAGTCCTCTCCACGGCTAGAGAGACCTCTGCCCGAGCTGAGCTGGGGAGCCCTCTCCACGGCTACAGAGATCTCTGTCCTAGCTGAGCTGGGGAGTCCTCTCCACGGCCGGCTAGAGAGATCTCTGTCCTAGCTGAGCTGGGGAGTCCTCTCCACGGCTACAGAGATCTCTGCCCAAGCTAAGCTGGGGAGTCCTCTCCACGGAAACCTGGCTCTCCTCCAAGGTGTGGTGAGGTGGGGCCTGTGATGTGACGCCATCTTCCTCTTGGAACCCCCCCTTCCTCCCAGGACTTCCATCTTTCTCCTGGGACCCCCACCTTCCTCCCTGGACCCCCACCTTCCTCCCAGGACCCCTGCAGCCTGACTCTGGCTGTGGGCTGAGCCCAGGCAAGGTGAGCCCTCAGCCCCTCACACCCGGCCTCTCAGGAGGCCAGAAAATCGGGCAGGGTCTCTGGGCTAAGAGAGCGCAGAGCAGGCTCCACAGCCCCCCTGCGCCCAGTCCCGCCAGGCCCGGCCACACAGGCCTCAGCTGCTGGTGGAGTGGGGTGGGGGAGCCGTGCCAGTCCCGGCAGGTTCCTGGCCCTCGCTGGGGCGACTGCTGGTGGCTCCCTTCTCCCGGCCCAGGCCTGTGACCCCTTCTCCCGGCCCAGGCCTGCGACCCCTTCTCCCGGCCCAGACTGTTAGGTGTAGTAGTTTTAAAGTTTTAAGTATAGTTGCTTTTCTGCTTAGTGTGAGATGGAAAATTCCTTGCCCTTTCCTCTAGAAACAGGACCTAATCATTAAGTCACTGGTTGTTTACCAAGACCCTGCAAACAGGCAAGGCTTATCAGGGCCTTTGCACAAGGAAATTATTTTCTAGGAAGGGGCAGCTGATGGCGGGAGGATGTGGTGACCCTACCTGGCTAGATTCTATTGGCTGTGTGATTTTGCAATGTTTGAAACCAGCCCGCGCTTTGCTTTGAATGGATCATGCTTTTACTAAGTTTGAAATGATTGGATTTTGCGTTTTCTATAGCCTGTTATTGGATATAGGTTGATAAGGTGATGTGTTCCCCCTCCCTGAGTGTATTCAGAAATCCTATAAATTGTGTGGTTTGAGCCCTGTTCGGGGTCGAGCTGGTGGACTGCTGTCAGTCACCACTCGGCCCGGATTCGAATTCGTGAATAAACATCTTTTGCTTCCTTGCAGTGGATGGTGGTTTGATTTTAGCTCACTAACACAGACCTGCTCCCCCTTCTCCCGGCTCAGACCTGCTCCCCCTTCTTCCGGCCCAGACCTGCTCCCCCTTCTCCACACCCAGGCCTGCTCCCCCTTCTCCCCCCCAGACCTGCTCCCCCTTCTCCCGGCCCAGGCCTGCTCCCCCTTCTCCCCCCCAGACCTGCTCCCCCTTCTCCCCCCCAGACCTGCTCCCCCTTCTCCCCCCCAGACCTGCTCCCCCTTCTCCCCCCCAGACCTGCTCCCCCTTCTCCCGGCCCAGGCCTGCTCCCCCTTCTCCCCCCCAGACCTGCTCCCCCTTCTTCCCCCCAGACCTGCTCCCCCTTCTCCCCCCCAGACCTGCTCCCCCTTCTCCCCCCCAGACCTGCTCCCCCTTCTCCCCCCCAGACCTGCTCCCCCTTCTCCCCCCCAGACCTGCTCCCCCTTCTCCCCCCCAGACCTGCTCCCATTTCTCCCCCCAAGACCTGCGACCCCTTCTCCCCCCCAGACCTGCTCCCCCTTCTCCCCCCCAGACCTGCTCCCCCTTCTCCCCCCAGACCTGCTCCCCCTTCTCCCCCCCAGACCTGCTCCCCCTTCTCCCCCCCAGACCTGCTCCCCCTTCTCCCCCCAGACCTGCTCCCCCTTCTCCCCCCCAGACCTGTGACCCCTTCTCCCCCCCAGACCTGCTCCCCCTTCTCCCCCCCAGACCTGTGACCCCTTCTCCCCCCCAGACCTGCTCCCCCTTCTCCCCCCCAGACCTGTGACCCCTTCTCCCCCCCAGACCTGCGACCCCTCCCTCCCTCCCAGCAGCAGCTTCTGAGGCCGCTGAGCACTGAGTGCTGTTCCTGAGACCGGGCTCGCTAGGCGGGCGGGCGGACACTCCCTAGTGCTGGGCACGCTCCTCTCTCTTCTCCCAAGTCCAGGCCTGCTGACAGGGCGCTGTCACCCGCCAGCGGGACAGAAACGGGCCCAGGGGAGGGTCCCCGCACGGAGGCCCGGGGCTCGGCCTGGATTCTCTCTCGCGCAGGACGCGTGTCTGTGTGGGGGCTGCACCCCAGAAGGGCCCGTTCCCGCAGGCGAGTCTGGGGGAGTCCGGGCAGCGGCCGCCGGGCTGGGGGCAGGGTCGCGGGGCCGGGCCGCTGAGTGGGCGTCTCCCCTGTGGCCGCCTCCAGGGCGTCACACGCCAAGGCCCCTTCGCACGCGCGGAGACGCGCCCAGACCCGAGAGAGAGAGAGCAGTCACTTCTGGGAAGCGCAGCCCAGGGCGGAAGGCAGGGCACCCGCAGCCCCCACCCGCAGCCCCCACCCGCGTGCCCCCAGCCGCGCCCACCCCACCCCACCCTACCCCCAAGGCCAGACACCCCTCCCCCGGCTCCCCACAGACACCCCTCCCCCGGCCCGCCACAGGGACCCCTCCCCCGCCTCCGGGGACCCCCACTCACACACACCCGCGGAGACCCCTCCCCCCGCACAGTTTCGTCAAGATTTGCGGAGGGGGGAGGGGAGCAGAGTACCGTCTGCGCAGGCGCAAGGCTTCTGGAGAGGCCGGTCCTCTGCCCGCTGCCCCACCTGGCCCTCGGGACGCCGCACCCCGCACCCCGGACGCCGCGCCCCCTCGCCCAGCCCCCCCCAGGGTCCTCCGTAGCTTCCCTGCCCCCCGCTCCTGTCCCACCGCGCGGGCTGCGCGCCCCCTGGCGGCTGCGGGTCGGAGCCCCTCTCCCCCGTCGGCCCACGGTCCCCAAAACAGAATCAGGCGGGTCCCCAGAATGCAAGGGTGCAGGGGAGGGGACCCTGCGGGGGGGGGGGAGGGCTGGCAGGGGGAGGGGACCCTGCGGGGGGCGGCTGGCAGGGGGAGGGGACCCAGTGGGCGGCTGGCAGGAGGAGGGGACCCAGTGGCCGGCTGACAGGGGGAGGGGACCCTGCGGGGGGGCGGCTGGCAGGGGGAGGGGACCCAGTGGGCGGCTGGCAGGGGGAGGGGACCCAGTGGGCGGCTGACAGGGGGAGGGGACCCAGTGGGCGGCTGGCAGGGGGAGGGGACCCAGTGGGCGGCTGGCAGGAGGAGGGGACCCAGTGGGCGGCTGGCAGGAGGAGGGGACCCAGTGGGCGGCTGGCAGGAGGAGGGGACCCTGCGGGGGGCGGCTGGCAGGGAGAGGGGACCCTGCAGGGGGGCGGCTGGCAGGAGGAGGGGACCCTGCGGGGGGGGGCGGCTGGCAGGAGGAGGAGACCCAGTGGGGGGCTGGCAGGGGGAGGGGACCCAGTGGGCGGCTGGCAGGGGGAGGGGACCCTGCGGGGGGGGGGGCTGGCAGGGAGAGGGGACCCTGCGGGGGGGGGGGCTGGCAGGGGGAGGGGACCCAGTGGGCGGCTGGCAGGAGGAGGGGACCCAGTGGGCGGCTGGCAGGAGGAGGGGATCCTGCGGGGGGCGGGGGGGGGCTGGCAGGGAGAGGGGACCCTGCGGGGGGGGGGGGGCTGGCAGGGGGAGGGGACCCAGTGGGCGGCTGGCAGGGGGAGGGGACCCAGTGGGCGGCTGGCAGGGGGAGGGGACCCAGTGGGCGGCTGGCAGGGGGAGGCGACCCATTGGGCGGCTGGCAGGGGAAGGGGACCCAGTGGGCTGCTGGCAGGAGGAGGGGACCCAGTGGGCGGCTGGCAGGGGAGGGGACCCAGTGGCCGGCTGACAGGGGGAGGGGACCCTGCGGGGGACTGGCAGGGGGAGGGGACCCAGTGGGCGGCTGGCAGGGGGAGGGGACCCAGTGGGCGGCTGGCAGGGTGAGGGGACCCTGCGGGCGGCTGGCAGGGGGAGGGGACCCAGTGGGCGGCTGGCAGGGGGGCGGGGACCCTGCGGGCGGCTGGCAGGAGGAGGCGACCCAGTGGGCGGCTGGCAGGAGGAGGGGACCCAGTGGGCGGCTGGCTGGGGAGGGGACCCAGTGGGCGGCTGGCTGGGGAGGGACCCAGTGGGCGGCTGGCTGGGGAGGGGACCCTGCGGGGGGGGGGGGCTGGCAGGAGGAGGGGACCCTGCGGGGGGGCGACTGGCTGGGGAGGGGACCCAGTGGGCCAGTGGGCGGCTGGAAGGGGCAGGGGACCCAGTGGGCGGCTGGCAGGGGGATGGAGAGGGTTAGCTGGAGGGGCAGGAAGGCTGGCTGGGGGCTCACCCCAGGCCTGACCCGACCCCCACTCTTGGTACAGGCGGCGCTAGAGGCCGTGCGGGACATGGGGCTTGGCCTCTCTGGCGGAGCTCAGGGCCCCTCGTGGAGAGCAGAGCAGCTGCACCCAGACTCTACTGCAGGAGCAGTGCGAGCTCCTGGCTGATGTCGCCTGCTTCAGGGTGCTCTCTGCTCCAGAACCGAGTAGCCCCCGCAAGCAGCCCGTGTCAGCCACGAAGATGGGGCGCAGCACTATGGGCACCCAGTTCAGGCCCCACCACCGCACGGCCGGTGCCGGACACCTCTGGCTCCCTGTCCTTTGTCTGCCGGTCAATACACACTTTGTTAAGGAAGTCTACTGGACATTAAAGAGACTGGAGCCAAGGTGGGTGAAGGAGAAAGGAGTTTATTCACGCAGACCGCGAGTCTTGACCACCCTGTGCACCCTGAGCAAGGGTCCAGTGCTAGTCTCGGAGCCCCTGGCACTGCAGAAGCTGGCCCTGGTTACAGAAGCAGGTGTGGCGAGTTAGACTGGCACTTTGGCCCTTTTTGCTGTGGCTGTCTGCCTGCAGGGTGTTTCACCTTGATAGCTTCGGGGGTAGAGATGTTCCTGAATCGCCCTAGGCTGGCATGGTCAGCTACAGATGTCTTCACCTGGGTAACAGTGAGAGTGGGCTTCTCTTTCTCCAGAGCTGGGAAGCAGGCGTCTTTTCACACTTAACAAATGCTCTTAGGGCCTTCCATAAATTTTCTATCTAAGCGTAGACACACTCTAAACAAACACACACTCTTGCTGAAGCACCTCACAAGTACAGTCAGGGGCTTAATTTTGGAGATCCTCTCTCATCATCAATCCAGCGGGCAGCAGAGAGCCAGGCTGTGCAGGCCAAGTGACCCCAGAACGCTCTCTTCACCCTGTTCAGTGCAATTATTTCACGAGCATGGAGAGTTAGCGCAGAGGCCAGAGCAGCAGTCCGGCACTTGGCCCCGGGTGGATCCTGGAACTGCGTGCTTGCAAGTCGGGAGCTCAGCCACCGCACCCCGGCTGCCAGACCGCTTGGTGCACCACCGTGCAGGCTGGGGAGACTGCAAGGGGCTTCCCCGCCTTGAGGCTCAGCGGTTCCAGACCCAGTCCCCCACACCACTGTAACCCACAGATCTGGGGCTGGGGGCCAGGGTGATGGGGAGCAGAGGTCAGGTTAAGGGGTTGGGGGGCCGGGGGCCAGAGTCCAGGGATTGGGGTGGGAGGCAAAAAGTTAGGGGGGATTGGGGAGCAGGAGCCAGGGATTGGGGGGCAGGGCTCTGGGGCAGGGGGGCTGGGCTCCCACTCCAGGTGACCCAGGTTCCAGCTGGTCCAAGTGGAGCCAAGCTTTACAAGCCTCAGCACCTGATTGGTCATCACCGTAACTCCCCACCAATCAGAACTGCACTGGTGGAGCCTCATTTGCATGAATAGGCTAGCTCCGTCCCCACCCTATAAAAGCCTTTGTTTCCACTTTGGAAGAAGCCACTGTTGGGGGGTCCCGGCTCCGGAGGGGACAGGTGGCCTCTCCTACCACCTGACACCGGTGTATGTTACTTTGCCCCAAACAGTGACCAAGAGACCACGACTCAGGTGAAGCAGTGTCACCAGCTGAAGACAAAATGACACAAAGACTCAGGCTGGGGGGCAGGGGCATTCCATCCTATTAAGCAGAAACATGTCTTTAACGTAGAAATTAAGCAAAGTTTTTAAAAGTGAGTGGGAGGAGCCAGGCGGTGGCACACCTGCTTAAGTGCTCACATTAGAGGGCACAAGGACCCAGGTTCATGCCCCTGGTCCCCACCTGCAGGGGGAAAACTTCACGAGTAGTGAAGCAGGGCTGCAGGTATCTCTCTCCCTAACTCCCCCTCCCCTCTCAATTTCTCTCTCTCCAATAAATAAATAAATAAATAAATAAAATATTTTTTAAGTGAGCGAGGCCAGCAAAATAGGTCACCTGGGTAGTGCCCTGCCTTGTCAAGGGCAAGAGCCATGTTTGAGCCTGGCCCCCACCACACTGAAGGACGCTTGGTGCTGCAGTCTCTCTCTCTTTTATGAACTTTATTCTTTTTTATTTTAAAATATTTTTATTTATTAAATAGACACAGCCAGAAAGCAAGAGGGTGAGAGAGAGAGAGACCTGCAGCACTGCTTCACCACTTGCAAAGCTTTCCCCCTGCAAGTGGGGACCGGAGGCTCAAACTCGGGTCCTTGCGCGTTGTAATATGTGCACTCAACCAGGTGCGCCACCACCCGGCCCCTGAACTGTATTTATTCTAATGATAAAAAGATACATAAATGATACAGAGACACCAGAGCCCTACTCAGCTCTGGCTGACGGTGGTGCTAGGGGATGGAACTGGGGCCTTGGAGCCTCAGGCAGGGAAAGCCATTTGCAGAACCATCGTGCTGTCTACCCTACCCACTGCGCTTTCTTTCACCCTTCTTTTGTCTCTGCCTGGCTGGCTCTATCTTAAAAATAAATACATTTTTAGGGAGTCAGGCAGTAGCACAGCGGGTTAAGCACATGTGGCGCAGAGTGCAAGGACTGGCGTAAGGATCCCGGTTCATACCCCCGGCTCCCCACCTGCAGGGGAGTCGCTTCACAGGCGGTGAAGCAGGTCTGCAGGTGTCTGTCTTTCTCTCCCCCTCTCTGTCTTCCCCTCCTCTCCCCATTTCTCTCTGTCCTATCCAACAACAATAAAACAACAAGGGCAACAAAAGGAAATAAGTAAATTAAAAAGAAAATTTTGAAAAAAAATAAAAATCCCAAAGGAAATACAAGAGAAAAGAGCATTGAATGATTAAAAATAAATAAATAATAAATACATTTTTTGAAATGATTCTAAAATCAGCCTCCTAGGTGCCATAAACCAATCAATAAATAAATAGTGCTGTGGCACAGGAGGGGGGTAGTGAATAAAACACTGTCCCAGCATCCCTTTCCTCACAGTGGTGCTCTGGTCCTCCCTCTTATTGTTGTTAATAAATCAATCTTTAAAACAAACTGATAGGGCCAGCAAAGTGGCCCACGTGGATAGTGGATTGCTTTGCCATGTGCATGTCCAGGTTCGAACCCAACCCCACCATGCTGGAGGAAGCTTTGGAGCTGTAGTTCATTCTCTCTCTCCCCCTCTGTCTCTACAAAAAGAAAAAGAAAATAAAGAAAAATAAATTAAACAGAAATGAATGCTGAGCCAAAAGGGAGGCTGCAGGGTAGTCAGATCCATGTCCTGTGTTAAGTTAGGGACTGTGACTCTGAAATGCTGTCAGGACAGATACACTGCACAGCCTGGCCCTCCACTCCCCACCGGCCCCCAGCCTGCACCCAGCACTGGTTCCAGACCAGCAGAGAAGGGCTGGCTGTGTATGCCATGCCACATCCTGGGACCTACTTTCCAGTGCCTGCTTTACCCCTCAGACACCACCTCCCTGAACAGTGGCCGCTCCGCTGCAGACTCCACCTCCACCACCACTCTCCAGTGTCCAGGGCTCTGACCAGGAGGAGGGTCTCCCAGGCTGCCCACTCTGCCCAAGCCTAGCCCTTAGCCAACTTTGCGTCCCGTCCACTAGCTGAGTGCGACACATGGCACAGAAAGAGGGTGTCTGGGGGAAACATAAGACTGGAGCTGGGGGTCTGGCAGTAGCGCAGCAGGATAAGCACATATGGCACGAAGCGCAGCGCAAGGACCAGCGTAAGGATCCCGGTCCAAGCCCCTGGCTCCCCACCTGCAGGGGAGTCACTTCACAAGCGGTGAAGCAGGTCTGCAGGTGTCTGTCTTTCTCTCCCCCTCTGTCTTCCACTCCTCTCTCCATTTCTCTCTGTCCTATCCAACAATGACATCAATAACAACAATAATAATAACCACAACAACGATAAAAAAAAAAAGGAAAAAACTTTTAAAAAGAAGACTAGAGCCAAGTGATGGCACACCAACAGAGCATACATGCACATCACCACCATGTGAGAAGACGCAGGTTCAAGCCCATGGTCCCCACCTACAGGGGTGGGGGGAGCTTCAGGAGCGGAGGAACAATGCTGCAGATGTCTCCCTCCTTTATCTATCATCCGCTATCATAGAAAAAGGAAAGTGGCTGCTGCCATGGCAGAATCACACAGGCACCAAACCACAGTGATAAGCCTGGTGACGAAAAATAAACTCAGCATACTGACGTATGGCACAGTCTATTAATACCATGCATGGAAGGCACACAGCTGGATCTGTAGTTCAACACGTGCATAGACAACAAATACGGAAAGTGAACCGGAGGAGGGACGCCTGAGAACCGGAGGTGATCGGGGTCCTGAAAATCAAGGACAGACCCCAGGGTGGCAATATGGCTCAAATCCAGGGCTTTCAGGGGCCCAGGCTCCCTCCTGGCCCTGCAGCTCTGCAGAGCCGTGACCTTGAGGCTCTCTGCCCTGGGGGCCCCAGGAGACACCACAGCCCACCAGGCCCAGTGGGCTGAGGGGCAGGAATGGCCTTGAGGAACAGCACTGTGGGGTGAGCTGACCTGATACCCTGCACCCCACCAGCTGAGTAAGACCAGCTCCACAGGCACAGACCCGTGAACTGGGCACCTTCCCGCACCGTCCGTTCACCTGCCCTCGCCCTCAGGTACAGGCTTCTGATGCCTTTGCCCCCGACCTCCTCTCCTCACTCGGAGTCCCACTCCAGGATGCTCCAAAGCCATGGCCTCTTACCGCATCCCCAAGCCCTGGGTGTCCCTTCCTTACACCTGTAGCCTCCCACGGTCCGATGGGCAGCTCCACAGGTGCACCCCCCACAACTGGCCACAGCCCCGCCAGAACGTGGGGGGTTCCCTGTGCAATGAGGGTCGCCCCCCACTCCGCCTGGCTCCCCAACCTCGTGCCTGGTCATTTGTCAAGAGTCCCCCATACCTGCTCCAGTCCCCACCGCCGGCTCCCAGATCCTGGGCCCCCTCCCTCCCCAGCTTGGCAGTCCCCACTATGTCTCCCAGCCGGTCCCCACTCCACAGCCCTCCCGCCTGGTCCCGCAGCCAAGCTCAGCGGCCCCCCCAGCCCCGCCTGGTCCCGCAGCCAAGCTCAGCGGCCCCCCACCCCGCCTGGTCCCGCAGCCAAGCTCAGCGGCCCCCCACCCCGCCTGGTCCCGCAGCCAAGCTCAGCGCCCCCCCACCCCGCCTGGTCCCGCAGCCAAGCTCAGCGCCCCCCCACCCCGCCTGGCCCCGCAGCCAAGCTCAGCGAACCCCAACCCCGCCTGGCCCCGCAGCCAAGCTCAGCGGCCCCCCACCCCGCCTGGTCCCGCAGCCAAGCTCAGCGCCCCCCCACCCCGCCTGGTCCCGCAGCCAAGCTCAGCGAACCCCCACCCCGCCTGGCCCCGCAGCCAAGCTCAGCGAACCCCAACCCCGCCTGGCCCCGCAGCCAAGCTCAGCGGCCCCCCACCCCGCCTGGTCCCGCAGCCAAGCTCAGCGGCCCCCCACCCCGCCTGGTCCCGCAGCCAAGCTCAGCGGCCCCCCACCCCGCCTGGTCCCGCAGCCAAGCTCAGCGGCCCCCCAGCCCCGCCTGGTCCCGCAGCCAAGCTCAGCGGACCCCCCACCCCTGCCTGGTCCCGCAGCCAAGCTCAGCGGACCCCCCACCCCGCCTGGTCCCGCAGCCAAGCTCAGCGTCCCCCCACCCCGCCTGGTCCGCAGCCAAGCTCAGCGGCCCCCCACCCCCGCCTGGTCCCGCAGCCAAGCTCAGCGCCCCCCACCCCGCCTGGTCCCGCAGCCCCCACTAGGACCCCCCCAGCTGACCCCCGCCCACCTGGCTCCCCCAGCCCCCCACTAAGTCCCGCAGCCAGTCCCTGTCCCCCCCACCGTGTCCCGAGTCTGTACCCAGCCCTCCCTCAGCTCTCCCACTAGGTCCCGCAGCCGGTCCCCAGCCCTCGCCTGGTCCCCAAGTCGACCCCCGCCCGCAGCAGCCCCAGACCCCGGCCCCCGGCCTCCGCCCCCGCCTCCGCCCGCGCCCAGGTGGATGCGCGTTGCGTGGAGACGCGGCCCGCCCCGCCCCGCGCCCCGATTGGCCGCCCGCCGACGGGCCAGGCCCGGATTGGCTGCTTCGGCCGCCGCTCACGGTGGCGCCTGCAGCGCGGAGGCGCGGGCCCAGCCAGCAGCCCAGGGCCGGGCGGGGCCCGGAGCCGCTCGCCGCCCACCGCCCGGCCTGGGCAGCGGGGCCTGGGCCGCGGGCCACGGACAAAGGGCCATGCGGGGCGGCGGGGGGCCGAGGCGCCGCTGAGCGCGGGGGGCGCCATGCCGCGGCTCCCGGTGAAGAAGCTCCGCAAGCAGGTGAAGCTGCTGCTGCTGCTGCTGCTGGTCACCTGCGCCGCGTGGCTCACCTACGTGCACCTGAGCCTGGCGCGCCCGGGCCGCGCGGGGCACCTGCGGCCGGGGGGGCGAGGTAGGGGGCGGGGCGGGGAATCTGGGGCGCGGGATGGGGGCAGGTGCGGGGGCGGGGCGGGGGGCCCCGGGAATCTGGGGCGGGGCGGGGCGGGGTGGGGGCAGGTGCGGGGGTGGGGACCTGGGGCGCGGGGACCTAGGCCAGGGGGCGGGGAATCTGGGCCTGGGGCGCGGGGTGGGGTTCTGGGGAGGGGGACCTGGGCCTGGGGCGGGAGGATGGGGTTAATTGGTCTGTGCCACCCCTGCCCCTGCTGGGGTCTCCGGCAGGCCCACCTCCAACCTCAGTTTCCCATCTTGTGACGGGAACCCCCAGGGCAGCCGGGTTGCTGACCAGGCCTCCTGGGGGCTGCGCTGGGAGTCAGACCAGCCCCGCAGCAAGGATGGGGGTGTCCTGGGGCCTCTCGCCCTGCTCTGGAGGATGTCCACATAGCAGCAGGCTGGGGGGGACCCCTTGAGGAAGGAGCCGCGCAGTGTGGCGGTCTGGGCGAAGGCCCCCACCCAGACCCAGTGTCCAGCTGTGGGGACTTGATGGGCGACCCCCAGGCCACTCTGGAGCGGAGGGTCTCCTTGTGGGGGGCGTGGGGAGAACAGTGAGACTCCCTTTCAGAGGCCCCGGCTCCAGGTGTGGCCCCAGGACAGGGCTGGACACTGGACCACAGCCGGGTAGGCAGGAACTTGGTGTGTGGCACGGTCCAGGGTCCTGACACTCCAGTGTGCCAGTGTCCTCTGCCCGGCTAGTGCCCGGCTGCAGACCACAGCAGTACACACCCCAGCCTTCACCTGCAGACAACAGAGCAGACTGTTCTTGTCACACTCTGCAGTCTGGGGGCCTGCCTGGAGGCAGAGTCACTGCCCAGCACAGGCAGACAGGTGTTTGTGTGGCCACATGCAGGGCTTCCCCCAGAGGGGTGTGTCTGGGCCCAGCAAGAAGAGTGTCCAGCCCTGGGCTCCTCTCCCACTGCTGCCTGTGGGCAGAGAGGAGGCCGGACCAGTCACCACACACCCTGCCATCCTCAGATGGAGAGAGGCTGAGCGGGGTGACCGACAGCCGTGGAGCCCAGGTGGGGCTATCCACACAGAGGACAGAGGACTCGAGTGAGAGCCATGAGGAGGAGCAGGTGGGGACCCCTGCAGACGCTGGGGAGGCATGAGGGCAGGGCTCTGGGTGAGTGTGGTGGGCAGGACACAGAGGGGCCTCTGCACTGGGGTCTCTGCACTGGGGCCTCTGCATGGGGTCTCTGCACTGGGGTCTCTGCACTGGGGCCTCTGCACTGGGGCCTCTGCACTGGGGTCTCTGCACTGGGGCCTCTGCATGGGGTCTCTGCACTGGGGCCTCTGCACTGGGGCCTCTGTACTGGGGCCTCTGCACTGGGGCCTCTGCACTGGGGTCTCTGCACTGGGGCCTCTGGATGGGGTCTCTGCACTGGGATCTCTGCATGGGGTCTCTGCACTGGGGCCTCTGCATGGGGTCTCTGCACTGGGGCCTCTGCACTGGGGCCTCTGTACTGGGGCCTCTGCACTGGGGCCTCTGTACTGGGGTCTCTGCACTGGGGTCTCTGCACTGGGGCCAATGCATGGGGTCTCTGCACTGGGACCTCTGCACTGGGGCCTCTGCATGGGGTCTCTGCATGGAACCTCTGCACTGGGGCCTCTGCATGGGGTCTCTGCACTGGGGCCTCTGCACTGGGGTCTCTGCACTGGGGTCTCTGCATGCGGTCTCTGCACTGGGGCCAATGCATGGGGTCTCTGCACTGGGGCCTCTGCACTGGGGTCTCTGCACTGGGGTCTCTGCACTGGGGCCTCTGCACTGGGGTCTCTGCTGCTGGCGTCCTGGGGCAGGTGTGCTTGGCAGGTGTGTGTCCTGTGTGAGTCTGAGTGTGTGTGCTTATGAGCCTGTCATGACACCAGTTATCATGTGCCCTTCACATGACTGAGCTTGCCGTGTGTGGTGCCATGTGTGATTAAGCATGTCCTGAGTGTGTGTGGCATGTCCTAAGTGTGTCCTCAGCATGTGTGTGTTCCCAGTGTGTACACATGTTCTGAGTATATGTGGCATGTCCTGAGAGTGTTTGTAGCATGTCCCGAGCTTGTGGGAGCATGAGTGAGGTGTGTCCTGAGTGTGTGGGAGCATGAGTGAGGTGTGTCCTGAGTATGTGGAAGCATGTACTAAGCGTGTGGGAGCATGATTGAGGCGTGTCCTCAGTGTGTGGGAGCGTGAGTGAGGCGTGTCCTGAGTGTGGGAGCATGTCCCAAGAGTGTGGGAGCGTGTGGCTGTGCCCTGCAGATCCCTCCCGTGCACGCTCTGACTCTGCTGTCCTTTTTCCAAGCAGCCTGAAGGCTCAGACCCCAGCCTTCACTTTCTGGGGGGTGCTGGCAGGCCAGCGGCCCTGAACCTCACACAGCAGGCACCCCCATGGCAGGAGGAGGTGAGCCGGGCACCCGTGCTGGGGGGGCAGGGCTGGGGGCTGAGAACTGAGGCCTGGTCCCCCAGTTCAAGGGCCAGGCCAACCTGCACGTGTTTGAGGACTGGTGCGGGGGCGCCGTGGGCCGCCTGCGCCGGAACCTGCATTTCCCGCTCTTCCCGCACGTGAGTGCAGCCGGAGTTGGGGGGTCAGAGGGCTGGGGGGCTGGGGCCTCCCGTCACAGGCTGCCCCCCCCAGACCCGTACCACTGTGAAGAAGTTGGCAGTGTCCCCCAAGTGGAAGAATTACGGACTCCGGATTTTCGGCTTCATCCACCCGGCGAGAGATGGTGCGGGGAGAGGCTGTGGGGTGGGGGGTGCGGGGGTGCGGAGACCTCACCCCCCTCCCTGAGCCCCGTCCTCTGCCCCAGGAGATGTCCAGTTCTCGGTGGCTTCAGACGACAACTCTGAGTTCTGGCTGAGCCCTAGCGAGAGCCCGGCAGGCGCCCAGCTCATGGCCTTTGTGGGCAAGGTACCCAGGCCACCCCCACCTCCTTGGCCGTGGGGCCTGGTGTCCCAGGGAGAGAGTGACCACTGCCCCCCATGTCCCTAGACTGGCACTGAGTGGACGGCGCCCGGAGAATTCACTAAGTTCAGCTCCCAGGTGTCCAAGCCCAGACGGTGAGTGACGGGCCCCTGCCTCCCTTCCCCCACCACCATTCCTGCACCTGTGCTGGCTGGGGCCTGCCTGGCCCGGCACCCAGGAAGTCACTGTCTGGGGGGCTGGGGACACCCTGACACCGTGTCCCCACTGCCCCAGGCTCCTGGCATCCCGCAGATACTACTTTGAGCTACTGCACAAGCAGGACGACAGGGGCTCAGACCACGTGGAAGTGGGTGTGAGTGTGCACAGCCCCGCACTGACCCTCCCTGCAGAAAGCAGACACTGGTCCCCACCTGCCACCAGGGCTCAAGGAGGCCGGGAAGTGGCCCCCATGGTCAGCTTCCAGGAGGCCCAGGTGGGAGCTAGGGGTCATTCCTCGTGGGCACGTGGTCTGGACGGACACAGGAGCAGACCCCAAGTCTCTGGAGACCTCGGGACCCCCAGGCTTGGTCCTGAGCAACAGCGTTTGAATCTCGGTGTCACTGTGTCCCCGAGACAAGGACGTGGGAAGGGAGATGATGGAGGGGACACTGGGGCCTGTGCACCAGATGTGAGGTGAGGGTCTATGAAGGGCTGGGAAGCATCACTTACCTGCCTGGTGACCCTATTTGGGGGATCACACTGATGGCTGACTGCCTGAATAACCAAAGCCCCCAGGCCAGGTGGCCCCCCTTCCTGCAGGCCATGTGTCCCATCCTATGACGCCCTCTCTCCACAGTGGCGCCCCTTCTTGCCTGGCCTGAAGTTCGAGGTCATCGGCTCTGCCCACATCTCGCTGTTCACAGGTGCGGCCCTGGGAATGGGGGGCTCACTGGGGGGGTCTGGCACTAGGGATGGCATCCCTCTGCCCCCAGATGTTCACAGGTGTGGCTCCGGGCCTGGGGGTGGTGGCTCTCTGGGGGCCATGGCACTCTGGGGATGGCATCCATCTGCCCCCAGATGTTCACAGGTGTGGCTCCGGGCCTGGGGGTGGTGGCTCTCTGGGGGCCATGGCACTCTGGGGACGGCATCCCTCTGCCCCCAGATGTTCACAGGTGTGGCTCCGGGCCTGGGGGTGGTGGCTCTCTGGGGGCCATGGCACTCTGGGGACGGCATCCCTCTGCCCCCAGATGAGTCCACCCTGAAGATGGACCATGTGGCCCAGGTGCCCCAGTCTCCCGCCAGCCACGTGGGGGGGCATCTGCCACGGGAGGAGCCTCGAGCCGACATGCTGCGGCCGGACCCCCGAGACACCTTCTTCCTCGGTGAGGGGGACACGGGATAGGGCGAGGGCGGGCGTCCCCCAGGCTGACTGCCCCGCGAGGGCAGTGTCCCCCAGGCTGACTGCCCCGCCATAGTCCCTCGGGTGGAGCCCTCGAGTCTGGAGGACGTGCTGGAGCCCTGCGCTTACGCCCCCACCTACGTGGTGAAGGACTTTCCTATTGCCCGCTACCAGGGGCTGCAATTCGTGAGTGTTCTCTGCTGCCCCCACACTGCCCAGCCCCAGCCACTGCCCGGCCCCCAGCCACTGCCCAGCCCCCAGACACTGCCCTGACCCCCAGCCACTGCCCAGCATCAGCCACTGCCCAGCCCCAGCCACTGCCCAGCCCCCAGACACTGCCCAGCCCCCAGACACTGCCCAGCCCCCAGACACTGCCCTGACCCCCAGACACTGCCCGGCCCCCAGCCACTGCCCAGCCCCCAGACACTGCCCAGCCCCCACACTGCCCAGCCCCCAGACACTGCCCGGCCCCCAGCCACTGCCCGGCCCCCAGCCACTGCCCAGCCCCCACACTGCCCAGCCCCCAGACACTGCCCAGCCCCCAGCCACTGCCTAGACCCTCAGACCTATGCCTAGACCCCAAACCCCTGAACCTACATCCAAACCCCAAGCCCCTGCAGCCCCTGAGCCGTGACTTCCCCCTAGACCCACTCCCCACATTCCTCGAGCCACAGCCCCCTTAACCCTGCTGACCACATAGGCCCTGAAGCCCCTCCCATCCCTCCCCAGCGCTAAGGCCTCTGCCCCCCCAGGTGTACCTGTCCTTCGTCTACCCTAATGACTACACCAGGCTGACACACATGGAGACGGAAAACAAGTGCTTCTACCGTGAGTCTCCGCTCTACCTAGAAAGGTGCGTGGGGCGGGGCCTTGCTGGTGGGCGGGGCCTGGTGGGCGGGTCCTTTGCGCGCGGACCGGTTTGGTTCTGGTGGTGGTGGGGTGGGCGGGGCCTTGCTGGTGGGCGGGGCCCTGCGGGGCCTGGTGGGCGGGTCCTTTGCATGGGGACCGGTTTGGTTCTCGAGGTGGTGGGCGGGCTCTTGCTGGTGGGCGGGGCCTGGGACACCAGTCCCGCGTGACGTCCCCGCCCCGCCCCCAGGTTTGGCTTCTATAAATACATGAAGATGGACAGGCCAGACGGGGAGGACGAAGCGGAGGAGGTGCAGCGTCGCGCCTTCCTCTTCCTCAGCCCCGAGGGTGAGACCCCACAGTCCCGGCGCCCGTGACCCCCCACGCGTCCCCAGAACCCCCCTGGACGCCTGACCCCGCTCGCCCTAGACTTCCTGGAGGACGAGGACGAGGGCGAGGGCGAGCTGCTGGACAGCCTGGAGCCCAGCGAGGCGTCGCCCCCGCAGAGCGGCCAGCAAGCACCCGCCGCCCCCACCGCGGAGACCCCCAGTGCGGCCCCTCCTCCCCGGCGCTCCCGGGCGCTGAGCTGGGCCGCGCCCCCGCGCCCCCTCTTCCTGGGCCGCGCCCCGCCCCCGCGCGCCCCCGCCGGGCCGCCCCCCAAGGTGTACGTGACCCGGGTGCGGCCCGGCCCGCGCGCCCCCCCACGGCCCCTCGGCCCCCGCTGGCCGCCCTTCCTCCTGCACCCCGGCCCCCCGCGCCCGCCCCGCGCCCCCCGCCGGCCGCCCCCGGCCCCCAGCCGGACCCTTGGACCCGCGCCTCCCACCACGGACCCCGACTCCTCCTCCGAGGCGGCGCCCGTGACCTCGTTCCTGAGCCTGTCCCAGGTGTTGGAGCCGCGGCCGCGGGGGCGGGCTGAGGCCGAGGCGGCCCCTGACGAGGCCTCGGAGGACAGCGCGGAGGAGGCGGTGCCGCAGGGCCGCTGGCGCGAGGAGGCCATCGACTGGCAGCGCACCTTCAGCGTGGGCGCGCTGGACTTCGAGCTGCTGCGGTCCGACTGGAACGACCTGCGCTGCAACGTGTCCGGGAACCTGCAGCTGGCGGAGGCCGAGGCGGTGGACGTGGTGGCGCAGTACATGGAGCGGCTGCACGCGCGCCAGCAGGGGTAGGGCCGCCCCGCCGCCCCGCGCCTGACCACCCTGCCGCCCCGGCACTGCCCGCTCACTGCACAGCTCGCTCACCGCACTGCCAGGCTCATGGCACTGCCCTGCTCACTGCACAGCTCGCTTACTGCACTGCCCTGCTCACTGCACAGCTCGCTCACTGCACTGCCAGGCTCATGGCACTGCCCTGCTCACTGCACAGCTCGCTCACTGCACTGCCCCGCTCACTGCACAGCTCGCTCACTGCACTGCCCTGCTCACTGCACAGCTCGCTCACTGCACTGCCCCGCTCACTGCACTTCTCTACTCGCTCTGACTGCCTCGCTCACTGCACTGCCCCGTTCACGGCACTGCCCTGCTCACGGCACTTCTCTACTCGCTCTGACTGCCCCACTCAGTGCACTGATCACTGCACAGCTCGCTCACTGCACTGCTGGGCTCACTGCACTGCCCTGCTCACGGCACTGCCTGGCTCACTACACTGCCTGCTCACTGCCCTGCCCTGCTCACAGCACTGCCCCGCTCACTGCACTGCTGGGCTCACTGCACTGCCTGCTCACTGCACTGCCTGGCTCACTGCACTGCCCGCTCACTGCACTGCTGGGCTCACTGCACTGCTGGGCTCACGGCACTGCCTGCTCACTGCACTGCCTGGCTCACTGCACTGCCCGCTCACTGCACTGCCCGCTCAGGGCACTGCCTGCTCACTGCACTGCCTGGCTCACTGCACTGCCCGCTCACTGCACTGCTGGGCTCACTGCACTGCCCTGCTCACTGCACTGCCCTGCTCACTGCACTGCCCTGCTCACTGCACTGCCCGCTCACTGCCCACAGGCGCTTCTCCCTGCTGCGAATCGTGAATGTGGAGAAGCGCCGGGACTCTGCCCGCGGAAGCCGCTTCCTGCTGGAGCTGGAGCTGCAGGAGCGCGGGGGCGGGCGCCGGCGCCTCTCGGAGTACGTCTTCCTGCGGCTGCCCGGGGCCCGCGTGGGCGACGAGGACCCGGACGCGGATGGGGACAGCTCCGAGCCGCCGCCCGCAGCGACCACGCGCCCCGACGGCCGCCCCGAGCTGTGCCGCCCGCGGCACCTGGCCTGGAGGCAGGACGTGATGGTGCACTTCATCGTGCCAGGTGTGTGCTGGGGCCGGGGCCACACCCCAGAGGTCAGCGCCCCGCAGGGTCAGTGCCCCGCAGGGTCAGCGCCCCGCAGGGTCAGCGCCCCGCAGGGTCAGCGCCCCGCAGGTCAGCGCCCCGCAGGATCAGCGCCCCGCAGGGTCAGCGCCCCAAAGGGCCAGCGCCCCGCAGGTCAGCGCCCCTCTCAAGGTCAGCACGACCCGATGGCTTAGCCCCCAGTCAGCAGCCCCTCACCCCCACAGTGAAGAACCAGGCCCGCTGGGTGGCCCAGTTCTTGGCGGACATGGTGGCGCTGCGCAGGCGCACAGGGGACTCGCGGTTCAGCGTCACCCTGGTGGACTTCGACAGCGACGACATGGACGTGCAGGGGGCGCTGCGCTCCGCGGGGCTGCCGCGGTAACCGGTGCCGGGCGCCCTGCCTGGGGGGCTCCTGACCGCATGCACCCGCCCCAGGGAGGGCCTGCGCCCCCACCCCTGCACCCGCCCCAGGGAGGGCCTGCACCCCCCACCCCTGAACCCACCCCAGGGAGGCTCTGCACCCCCACCCCTGCATCTGCACCCAGGGAGGGCCTGCACCCCCCACCCCTGCACCCGCCCTACCTTTGCATCCTGACCCAGGGAGGGCCCTGCACCCCCCCCACCTCTGCACCCGCCCCAGGGAGGGCCTGCACCCCCCACCCCTGAACCCGCCCCAGGGAGGGCCTGCACCCGCCCCAGGGAGGCTCTGCACCCCTACCCTTGCATCTGCACCCAGGGAGGGCCCTGCACCCCCCCACCTCTGCACCCGCCCCACCCCTGCACCCCCCACCCCTGCACCCTGCCCCAGGAAGGGACCTGCACCACCCCACCCTTGCACCCCGCACCCCACCCCAGGGAGGGGTCTGCCCGTCCCCATACACCCCTCCCCAAGTATGGGCCCGCCCCCTCCACCCTGCACCCCACCCCCTCCACCACCCTGCGCCCGCCCCAGGGATGGACCTGCCCGGTGTCCACACGTCCCCCACACACCTCCTAGCTGAGTTGTGACACCCCCACCCCAGGTACCAGTACCTGCGGCGAACCGGCAACTTTGAGCGCTCCGCAGGACTGCAGGCTGGTGTGGACGCCGTGCAGGTGGGGCGCGTGGCTGTGGGGTTCCCCGGTGACGGGGTGCCCAAGGCAGGGGGGCTCCCCGGGGGTGTCTGGGGGGGTCCCAAGCCACAGGGGCCCTTGCTGGGGGATCCCCGGAGAGAGGGGGTGGGAGGGGCCGCAGCCGGCGGTGGGGCCAGGCGCCTTGCCCCCCCAGGACGCCAGCAGCATCGTGTTCCTGTGTGACCTGCACATTCACTTCCCACCCAACATCCTGGACTGTGTCCGCAAGCACTGCGTGGAGGGCAAGCTGGCCTTCGCGCCCGTGGTCATGCGCCTGGGCTGCGGGAGCTCCCCACAGGACCCCCACGGTACGCCCCCGCCAGGGCCCCCGCACCCCGGCCACGAGGGCCCCCTGCACCAAGGCCACTGGGCTTCAGGATGGTGCCCCCAAGGGTCCTGGGAGGCGACAGGGCCGTTGAGGGGGCCCTCTCCCGTGCCCCCAAGGCCCGGGGCCTCAGCGTGTCTCAGCCCCACCGCCAGGGCCCTGAGAGGCTGTTGCCTGTCTGAAGGCCCCTCCACCAGACTGCAGGGCCTGTGGAGCCGAGCCCCCACCTCCTCAGGCTGCAGGATCTGATGAGCCTCCCCCTCCAGGGTACTGGGAGGTGAATGGCTTCGGGCTCTTCGGTATCTACAAGTCCGACTTCGACCGTGTTGGCGGCATGAACACGGAGGAGTTCCGGGACCAGTGGGGAGGCGAGGACTGGGAGCTCCTGGACAGGTCAGCTCAGCCTCGGGGACACTGGCCAGCTGCTTCTCCGATGGAGGGGGGAGTCCGAGGGGCCTTCCCTGCCCGCGGGTACCTCCCCCCATTGCCCCACAGTCCTAGAGAAACCTTAGCCACATGCACCCCACCAGAGCTGGGGGGCAGGGGAGGGGCCTTGAACCAGCGCATGGCAGAGGCCTGAGGTCCAGCCCCCAGGCCAGGGCAGCAGGAGCCCACAGCCCTGTGGTTGTCCGGGGCAGCCCTCTCTTTCCTTGTCCCAGGTTCTTTCGACTCAAAAAATCTTCAGGGATCAGATACACCCTCTCTCCCAGGGCCCCTGATAGTCCTCCCCTCAGGAACTCTGACTCCCCCCACCCCATCACTGCCTCCAGGGACCCTGATCTACCCCACCCTGATACCCTTCTACCCCAGGAACCTGAGCCCCATCTCCCACAGCCGTGGCCCCCCTGTCCTGACCCCCCGTAGGGTCCTACCTACGAGAGGCCTGACTACTCAGTGTCCTACCCCCACTAGCATCCTGGCCCTCCCTAGAGTCCGGCCCAACAAGAGTGTGACCCTTCAGAGTCCTGCCACCCCCAGTGTCCTCAGACCCCAGGTCCTGATAATGCCCAGGGTGCTGACCTCCACTCCCCCAGGGTCCTGACCACCACCAGGGTCCAGACCCCCCACCCCCCCATGGTCCAGAATACCACACCCCAAGGGCCCTGACCCCCCACTCCCCCAGGGTCCTGACTCCCATGCCCCCATGGTCCTGACCCCCACTCCCCCAGGGTCCTGACCCCCCACTCCCCCAGGGTCCTGATCCCCACTCCCCCAGGGTCCTGACCCCCCCACTCCCCCAGGGTCCTGACCTCCCCACTCCCCCAGGGTCCTGACCCCCCCACTCCCCCAGGGTCCTGACCTCCCCACTCCCCCAGGGTCCTGACCCCCCCACTCCCCCAGGGTCCTGACCCCCCACTCCCCCAGGGTCCTGACCCCCCCACTCCCCCAGGGTCCTGACCCCCCACTCCCCCAGGGTCCTGACCCCCCACTCCCCCAGGGTCCTGACCCCCCACTCCCCCAGGGTCCTGACCCCCTCCACTCTCCCAGGGTCCTGCAGGCAGGGCTGGAGGTGGAGCGTCTGCGAGTGAGGAACTTCTTTCACCACTACCACTCCAGGCGCGGCATGTGGACCCAAGGCCGCAAGGTGCCGCGTGGTGGGGGGGGACTGAGGGCACCCAGCCCGCCACTCCCTCAGGACGGGCAGCCTCTGCACCGACAGGCCCCCATGCCCGGGCGCTGATTTCTGTGAAATTTCGCTGTAGGATGACATTGTTTTCAGGATTTCTGAGAGTTCTGTCTGTTCTGTTTTTTATTCAAAATGAAATGAAATATTTTTTTTAGTTCTGACTCGTTCTCTGCCTGCTTATCTCAGGAAGGCAGCGATGGGACCCTGGAGGAGTCAGGCTGTCCGGTACCTGGGGGTGGCCCTGCAGGTGGGAGAGTGTCTGGCACCTGGGGGTGACCCTGCAGGTGGGAGAGTGTCTGGTACCTGGGGGTGACCCTGCAGGTGGGAGAGTGTCTGGTACCTGGGGGTGACCCTGCAGGTGGGAGGGTGTCTGGCACCTGGGGGTGACCCTGCAGGTGGGAGAGTGTCTGGTACCTGGGGGTGACCCTGCAGGTGGGAGAGTGTCTGGCACCTGGGGGTGACCCTGCAGGTGGGAGGGTGTCTGGCACCTGGGGGTGACCCTGCAGGTGGGAGAGTGTCTGGTACCTGGGGGTGACCCTGCAGGTGGGAGAGTGTCTGGTACCTGGGGGTGACCCTGCAGGTGGGAGAGTGTCTGGTACCTGGGGGTGACCCTGCAGGTGGGAGAGTGTCTGGTACCTGGGGGTGGCCCTGCAGGTGGGAGAGTGTCTGGCACCTGGGGGTGGCCCTGCAGGTGGGAGGGTTTCTGGTACCTGGGGGTGACCCTGCAGGTGGGAGGGTGTCTGGTACCTGGGGGTGACCCTGCAGGTGGGAGAGTGTCTGGTACCTGGGGGTGACCCTGCAGGTGGGAGAGTGTCTGGTACCTGGGGGTGACCCTGCAGGTGGGAGAGTGTCTGGCACCTGGGGGTGGCCCTGCAGGTGGGAGTGTGTCTGGTACCTGGGGGTGGCCCTGCAGGTGGGAGTGTGTCTGGTACCTGGGGGTGACCCTGCATGTGGGAGGGTTTCTGGCACCTGGGGGTGACCCTGCATGTGGGAGGGTTTCTGGCACCTGGGGGTGGCCCTGAAGTTGCTGGAAACAGCGCAGCTTACTCCAGAAGGTCTGCTTGTCTCACTTTTTCATGTAAGCGGGGCCCCAGCTGCCCAGCGTTCAGGCTCCTCAGCTCACCCTGCGCCATGGTCCTGAGGGTAGACACCCCACCTTGGTCCCGGGGATGTGCAGGACAACAAGATGTCACTGCAGTGAAGCAGTGGGGTCTGTCCTCTTTGTCACCCTCCAGAGAGGGAGAGAGGGAGAGGGAGTGAGGGAGCGAGGGAGGAAGGAGGGCCTGGGCAGCACAGGGGTTATAGACGCTCCTGCTGGAGGCTCAGAGGTCCCGGGTCCGGTCCTGGGTTTGGTCCCTGGTACAGCCGAGAGGCAGAGCTGAGCAGACGGCTGGTTACCTATACATGCCCAGAGGTGGTGCCGGGGCTGGAGCGTGGGTCTCGGAGGCTGAGGTGCCTAGCTGGCAGCCAGCATCACCCGTGCCAGTGATGCCCGGCACCCTCCTCATGAGCTGTGGCCCGCGGAGCCGTGGAAGGGGCGGCGTGCGCCAGCTCAGCCCCCGAGCAAGGAGCCCGTCAGGAGCCCAAAAGACACGTTGGAGGAAACCACAAAACACAGAGAAAGAGGATGGGAGTTGAGGCGGGGTGGGGCTCCTGTGGGTCAGGCCGCGTCCACGGCGAAGATGCTGCCCATGGGAGGGGCACACGCAAGCCCCAGCCCTGAGCCAGGGGTCTGCAGGGCTCAGAGCAGGTCCCGGGGGCCTGGGAGGCCTGGGAGGCCTGGGAGGCCTGGGAGGCAGCCGGCTGCAGAGCAGGAAGCCAGCTCGAAGCTGCACTGGGACAGGCGTGGGCTGGCAGGTAGAGGTCTGGCTTCCAGCCTGGCATCAGGCGAGCTAGAGCCCTGTCTGGTTCTCACCCCATTCCCTCATCAGGGAATAAATACTGTTTAAAAAGAGAACCAGGCTGGGGCCAAGTGGTGGCACACCTGGTTAAGCACTCATGCTACAGTGCGCAAGGACCTAGATTTGAGCCTGGTCCACACCTGCAGGGTGGCACAGCAGGGTTGCAGGTGTCTCTCTGTCTTTCTCCCTCTTATTTATTTATTTATTTATATTTATTCCCTTTTGTCGCCCTTGTTTTATTGTTGTTGTTATTGATGTCGTTGTTGGATAGGACAGAGAGATGGAGAGAGGAGGGGAAGACAGAGGGGGAGAGAAAGACAGACACCTGCAGACCTGCTTCACCACCTGTGAAGCGACTCCCCTGCAGGTGGGGAGCTGGAGGCTCAAACCAGGATCCTTACACGGGTCCTTGTGCTTTGCACCGTGTGCACTTAACCTGCTGCGCTCCCGCCCGACTCCCTATTTATTTTTTATATTTTTATGTTACAGCGTTACATGTTGACGGGTTTGCATCCACACCATTCTCACCAACAAAGTTCTGAATCTTCCCTCTCCCCACTGCAATCACCACAGTTCCCCTAAGGTTGCAGACATTGGCCAGCCATCTTCCCTACGACTATCTGTCCACATTTACACATAGTTGCCCCTTCTTTTTCTGATCCAGTCCTCTCTCCCCTCCAAGCCACTCCTGACATCATAACCACCCCCGTGTGTCCCTCTCCTCTCCTCCTGTCTCTCTGGTGCTGGTGGAGCTGAGCGCAGAGTCCTCTGACCTTCCTTCTGTCACTTCTCCCCCGCTGGGAGTGTGGACCAAGGTTGTTCATGGGGAGCAGAAGGTGGGAGTTCTGGCTTCTGTAGCTGCTTCTCCGCTGAGCATGGGCTCTGACAGGACAGGTGGACCCACACCCCCAGCCTGTCTCTGTCTCTCCCTAGTGGACCAGAGCTCTGCAGATGGGAGGGTCCAGGACACATGGGTGAGGTTGTCCGCCCAGAGAAGTCGGGTGTAACTTGGTGTCTGGAAGGCGGCAGGACCTCAGCTGAGACAAGATGGTTAATGAACAGGAGACAGAAAGTAGGATCAGAGCAGATGAGGTTGGGGATTTCAGTGTAGAAGAAAGCTAAGAGAACCATTTAGGCGTGTTCCTGGGGGCACACAGCTGTAGTCATTTTGCTTGAGTTTGGTAGCTAGCCTGAGGTTGGATGAGAATATTGTCTGAGAGAATGGTGTCAGAGTGGAGAAAAAGGTCTAGAAAGTTGGATTAAGTGAGATAAGTCAGAAGCAGAAGGATGAATATGGGATGATCTCACTCTCAGGCAGAAGTTGAAAAACAAGATCAGAAAAGAAAACACAAGTAGAACCTGAACTGGAATTGGCGTATCACAGCAAAGTAAAAGACTCTGGGGTGGGTGGGTGGGGAGAATACAGGTCCAAGAAGGATGAAAGAGGACCTAGTGGGGGCTGTATTGTCGTATGGGAAACTGGGAAATGTTATGCATGTACAAACTATTGTATTTACTGTTGAACGTAAAACATTAATTCCCTAATAAAGAATTTTTTTTTTAAAAAGTTGGATTAGGGAAGGGGGTAGCTCCCATTCTTATAAAAAAAATTCTGGGAGTCGGGCGGTAGCGCATCGGGTTAAGCGCACGTGGCACGAAGCGCAAGGACTGGCGTAAGGATCCTGGTTCGAGCCCCCGGCTCCCCACCTGCAGGGGAGTCACTTCACAGGTGGTGAAGCAGGTCTGCAGGTGTCTTTCTCTCCCCCTCTCTGTCTTCCCCCCTCTCTCCATTTCTCTCTGTCTTATCCAACAATGACAGCAATAAAAATAATAATAATTACAACAATAAAAAAGGCAAGAAAGGGAATAAAATATTTTTTTAATTCTGTGGCTAAAATTAACTACCTCCATCCACCTGCTCCAGGGCCCCTATGTAAATGCATATTTATATTCAGTGCCAGAGCCTGTGTGACCTCTAAGTCCCTACTGGTCTGAGCTTATAGCTCATGGTCTATTTCCCCGATCCCTTTCAAATTCTCTCTGTCTCTATCCAATAATAAAAATATTGAGAGAGAGAGACAACCAGGCCTGAACAGCCAGGGAAACTCAGCTGGAAGAGCAGCCCTGCAGGCCTGAGCCGCTGGATGGGGTGGCATCTGCCCAGCCCCACTGGCTGCTCCCCCATGTGATTTAAGTGATACAGGGGTCGGGCAGTAGCACAGCAGGTTAAGTGCACGTGACACAAAGCGCAAGGACCGGCATAAGGATCCCGGTTCGAGCCCCCGGCTCCCCACCTGCAGGGGCGTCGCTTCCCAGGCGGTGAAGCAGGTCTGCAGGTGTCTGTCTTTCTCTCCCCCTCTCTGTCTTCCCCTCCTCTCTCCATTTCTCTCTGTCCTTTCCAACAACAACAGCAATGGCAACAATAACAAGAGCAACAAAATGAAAAAAATAACTTCCAGGAGTAGTGGATTTGTAGTGCAGGCACCAAGCCCAGCAATAAGCCTGGAGGTAAAAATAAAAAATAACTACAACTTCGCTGGGGCTCAGTGCCTCCTCTGCTCCTGGGGGCCATTTCTCTTTCTTTCTTGCTTGCTTTTTTTTCATTTAACTGAACTGGACAGAGAGAAATTGAGAGAGGAGGGGGAGATAGAAAGGGAGAGACACCTGCAGACCTGCTTCACCTCTTGTGAAGAGTCCCCCCCCTGCAGGCGGGGAGCTGGGGGCTGGAACCAGGGTCCTTGCGCTTCATACTATGCACCACTGCCCCCCCCCGCACGTGAGGGACCAGCCCGCCAGGGGGCACTCTCGCGCTGTGCCTCTCCGCTGCCTTCTGAGTGAGAAAGGGGCCTGCCTGCCTCAGTGAAATCACACAAGTTCAGGACCTCGGTTCTGCCAGTTAGCCAAATAAAACAATTAAAATGGAAGCTGAGGAGACAGCATAGTGGTTATGCAAAAGATATATTGTTTTAATATTTTATTTATAAACACAGAGGGGAGGGGAAGCAGAGAGGGATCGAGATACCTGCAGTCCTGTTGCACCACTTACAAAGTTTCCGTCCTGCAGGTGGGGAGCAGGTGCATGAACCCAGGTCCTTGTGCATGGTGTACTCTACCAGGTACCCCCCAACCACACAAGACTCTCCTGCCTGAGGCCCTGAGGTCCCAGGTTCAATCCCTAGCACCACCAAAAGCCAGGGCTCATCAGGGCTTTGGTCTGTTTTTCCTTTATGTATCTCTCACTCATTTTTTAAAGTATTTTTTATTTATTATTGGATAGAGAGAAATTGAGAGGAGATGAGAGACAGACAGACAGACCTCTGCAGCCCTGGTTCAGCACTCATGAAGCTTTCCTCCTGCAGGTGGGGACCAGGGGCTTGAACTCAGGTCCTTGCACACTGTAATGCATGCGCCCAACCAGGTGCACCACCACCTGGCCCCCTCTCTCATTAAAAAAACGAACAGTGGTCCGGGAGGTGGCGCAGTGGTAAAGCTTTGAATTCTCAAGCATGAGGTCCCGAGTTCTATCCCCGGCAGCACATGTGCCAGAGTGATGTCTGGTTCTTTCTCTCTCCTTCTATCTTTCTCATTAATAAATAAAATCTTTAAAAAAACGAACAAATGAAATATTTTAAATATCTGGGGCCAGATGTCCGTGCAGCATAGACAGAGGCTGGGCAGTCACACAGGAACCCCCACAAGGAAGACATGCAGATTCAGGAATATTTTCTGCTTTTATCAGTTTCGACCTCAAAATATGTAAAATTTTAAAAATAAGATAAGATAAAATTAGGGACTGGAGGGAGTGCTGGCCCCATGAGACCCCATGTTCACCTGCCCTGTGCCAGTGAAGCTCTGGCTCACTCCCTTTCTTGCATCAGCAAAATCAATCATTTAAAAAAAATAGTATCAGGCAGCAGTAGACAGCATAATGGTTATGCAAAGAGACTCTCATGTCCGAGGCTCCAAAGTCCCAAGTTCAATCCTCCGCACCATCGTAAGCCAGAGCGGAGCAGGACTCTGGTAAAAATAAATGCATAAAACTCCTTGTTAATGGATTGGAGAGGCTGCTCGGTCCCGCGTGTTCAAGGCTCTGGGTCAGAGTGCATAACCAGCTGGCCCAGCGGCCCCCATGGGGTGACCCAACAGCCCCAGCCGGCACGGCCCTCACAGGTCTGCAGTGTCTCCAGGTGTGAGCCCCGTGCCCCTGCCCGTCCTGCACTGCCCGGCAGCAGCCCGAGGTGCCCTGGGACAGGAGACAGCAGGGGACAGTCACTGGGGGAAATGCAGGGGCTGACTGGGTGCTGGCCCCACCCCGGGGAGCCACAGGGCAGGGAGGGAGCCAGCACCCACCCACTAGCACCCAGACATAGCACCCAGAGCTGTCCTTTCGAAGTCCACAGCTCACAAGGGCCCGGGGCTGCCCTGTCTGCCACCCCATGCCTCCCGGGCCTCTGTGAAGGCCCCCGTGTGCCCCGAGACCCTGGGAGACCCCCACCCAAGGGGCTCAGGGTTGGAAGCCAGACACAGGCACAGAAGTCAAATGGGGGAGTCGGGTGGTAGCACAGCGGGTTAAGCGCTGGTGGCACAAAGCACAAGGACCGGCGCGAGGACCAGCGTAAGGATCCTGGTTCGAGCCCCCAGCTCCCCACCTGCAGGGGGATCACTTCACAGGCGGTGAAGCAGGTCTGCAGGTGTCTGTCTTTCTCTCCCCTTCTTTGTCTTCCCCTCCTCTCTCTATTTCTCTCTGTCCTATCCAACAACGATGACATCAGTAACAACAGTAACTACAACAACAAAACAACAAGGGCAACAAAAGGAAATAAAATTAAAAAAAAAAAAAAAAGAAGTCACATGGAGCTAAGGCCAGTGTGGCCTGAGGCCACTCCACACCTGTCCCCCTGGCTAGGAGTCCCCTGTCCTCCAAGCTGGGTGTCCCCACACCAGTCCCCAGGATCGGTGTCCTCACCCATGTGGCATACCAGACCCCATGTCAGGCGGTATGGCCTCTGTCCTTGTGACTCTGCAAGGACGGGGCTTTGCTGAACCAGCCGCCCAGCCACATCAGGCTGGCCTCCACCCACTGTGAGCCCCCTCCCCAAGAGCCCCCTCCCCAGGAGCCCCCTCCCCAGGAGCCCCCATGTGAGCAAAGCAGCCCTGCCCCCCACCCCTGCTCTTCCAGAGACTGGAACAGCTGTCCAGGTCCCCCTCTGTCCTCCGGCCATAAGGTACCCAGAAACAAGCCCCAGTATGGGGCTCACTCACCTGGGAGGCTCAGCGGGGGAACTGACCTGAGGGGCTCACCTGAGGGACTTACCTGTAGGCCTGCGCCTTGGCTGCACACAATGCCTGGACTAGCCTCCTCCTTCAGGTGAGTTCTCACTGGGCTGAGGGGCTCCAGGCCGGGCGTCCTGTCCCAGTGAGGCTGTGCCTGCTCCCACCCAGCCTGCACCTGGGAGGCTTCCAGCACGGGGCCCCGGGGCGAGGGCGGGCGGGCCGAGCATGGCTCAGACTTGTCTCCCAGGATGTTCCACAGGAGACACGTCCAGGGAGCAACCGGTCGGATGAGCAGCAGTTCCCGGCCCACCCCCCGCATCCCCACAGCCCGTCCCAGACGCCAGCGATGGAGCCCAGGACACCTCGGCCCGCCACCCTGGGCCCAGCCACCAGCCCTTGCAGCGCCAGCCGGGTAGGCCCCCGCCCACGGGACCCTCTGCCCGGCAGCCCCACACCTCGGGGACCTTCCCCTCCACCAGTGACCCCTGACCCCCATCCTTCGGGCATGGCCCCGGGCCCCACTCTGACCCTGACCGGTGACCCCTGACCCCCACCCTGCCCGGCATGGCCCTGGGCTGCCCCCTCCCGGCCCCACTCTGGCCCCGACCAGCCGGTACCTGCCCAGCTGGCCAGGCTGACTGAGAGGTTGTCTCAAGGGGCGGGGAGAGCAGGCCACTGGGAGGGAGGGGAGGCAGCGGCTTACTCCCAGGGGCTTCCACTCAGCCCCTGTCCTAGGCTCAGTCTCTGTGGGTCCTGGGTCCCAGGTCCCAGTCAAGCCTGCCTGGGAGACCTGGGCTTTGGGGTCTGGGCCCCCGACTTGTTCTTCTCCCCGCACACTCCAGCCCCCTGTGGGGTAGTGGGGCCCCTCCTCATCAGGTCTGACTCGCATGCTGTGGGGTGGGGGGCAGGAGCCTCTGGGGGGGACTTCTGGGGTCATAGGCCAGGAGGGCTGGCTGTCCACAGGCCCCTGGGGTTTCACCGTCAAGAACAGGACAGCCACCACCCCACCACCCCACAGCTTCCATCCGTCCTCAGGCCAAGGCCTTGCCCTCATGGATTCCTGGTGTCCTACCCTCCACACTCACACACTGATTCCAAGCTCACTCAGCCTTCCCACGATGCTCCAGTGGGGCCACCCAGACCGTTCCCCAAGCCCACGGGAGCAAAGGCCAACCTGGCCCCTGCTGGGCCCTTGCCGTCCTGTCCCCTCTGTCTGTCCTCCTGAAGGGTGGCCGCCTCCACGAAGCCTGCTCTTCCTCTCCGACTCAACTCCACGTTGGCAGCAGCCCCACCCTCCCACCTGGCCAGGTGTCCCCGCCCCCATCCCCCGTGGGTGGGGCGGCCGTCTGTGTCTGGGCCAGCCCTGGGCGGGGCGGGGGCCTGGGACGCCGCCGAGGACGAGCCTGGGAGACAGTGGAGGCAGTGGCCGGAGCCGCCATGCGGGACGGTGACTTCCTGCTGTCGGCCCTGCAGCCCGAGGCCGGAGTGTGCTCCCTGGCGCTGCCCTCGGACCTGCAGCTGGACCGCCGGGCAGCCGAGGGCCCCGAGGCGGAGAGGCTGCGTGCGGCCCGAGTCCAGGAGCAGGTGCGGGCCCGGCTGCAGCAGATGGGCCAGCAGGGGCGGCTGAACGGGCCCGAGCCGGAGGGGGCAGCCGAGGGCCCCAGAGGTAGGTGGACACGGGGAGGCACGGCGGCAGGGCAGTCGCGGGCAGGGAGCAGGCACGGAGGGCCTGCCAGCAGCCCAGGCGGGGGCTGAGGGCCAGAGGCCGAGGCCAAGGCTCCTGACTCACAGGCATCTGAGTCAGCCGCCCCACCCACCACCCGTGGGTGGGGCTAGCCTCCCACCCAATGAGGCCCCCCCAGCCCTGGCCCCATCCTGGGGTCCACTGTGGAGGAGGGTAGGGGGCCCAGCATTGTGCTCACCTTGGTGTCAAAACAGAATGCACATTCGGGACAGACGCCCATAGAGACACCCTCACACAGAGACACCGCCCGGGGCAGAGACACCGCCCTGGGAGAGACGCTAGCCCCAGCGTGCCCCCACCTCCGGGGGGAGAGCAATGGGGGGGGTGGGCCTGGACCAGAGCCAGGGGGCCTGTTTGGGCCTGGCCCTTAGGGGGTTGGGGGGGCGTGTGACCCAGAGCTGCCTAGCTGCCCTGTTGTGGGGGGGGGGGCGTGTGTGTGTCGGGCGACTCTGTGGGCATTGGTGTGCCATGGGGGAGCCCTGGGACAAGTGCAGGTGAAGACCTCCAGACCGGGAACCTGGCATCACTCCTGCCTGCCAGCCTGCAGGGCCAGGCCAGACACCGCAGTGCACTGACCCTAGGTCAGTGCTGCCCACCCCCATCAGCTCAAGACTGATTCCCAGATCAGGGCTGACCCCCCCCCCCCCAGTTCAGGGCTCACTCCCCAGATCAGGTCCCCTCCAGGTCATGGCTCCCCAGGAAGCAAGCCCTTCCCCAGAACCAGGAAGGGGACTGGGGTGGGGGCAGCGGGTGGCCTGAGGAGGGAGCAGGGGGGGTCATTACGCCCTGGCCACTCTGCCAATTAGGGGGAAGAGGATTATAATTTGGGGGTGTGGTGGGTCCCGCGGGGGCGTGCCCCGGGGCTGAGCGGCGTTCAGAGGGTTAATCGCCCCACAAAGCCTCATTAAGTAGCCGGTCCTGGGCGCCCTGCCTGCCCCACCTTGGGCCCCTGCATCCTGCCCCCATCTGGGCAGCCCGGCCGCCCTGTCCCTACCCAGCTGGGCCCTTGCTGACCACACTGCTTAGGGCTCCTCTGTGTCCACTCATCATCCTGCCCCGCCTCACCCTCTGTCCAGCACCAGCCCTGGCCCACTGCTCTGTCCATGTGCGTCTGTCCAGCTTCCACACACACACACACACACACACACACACACACACACACACACTGGTGTGCCCAGATTCTGCTGTGGACAGGGAGTGCCCCCTTGGGTAGTGTCCACGCCGGGCAGTGGCCAAGGTCAGCCCTGTCCCTGTCCAATTCCTCAGGTGTCAGCCGCGGCCAGTACCACACCCTGCAGGCCGGCTTCAGCTCCCGCTCACAGGGCCTGAGCGCTGACCATGCGGTGAGTCGGGCAGGTGACCATGGGGTGCCGGGCAGGGGAAGGAAGGCGGGGAGGGCATCCACTCACTCTGACTGCCCCCACCGCAGACCCTCCGGCCCATGGCCAAACCAGCCTGCATCCCCCCATCCTGGTCCTCACGCTCTGCTGTGGACCTGAGCATCTCCCGGAGACCCAGCTCGGCCCACAACGGAGGCGGCGCCTTCGGGGGACCCCTGCCCGCCGGCCCCCCGCCCGGGCGGCCCCTGTCCTTCCACGAGCGGGCAGCAGGCGCCCGTGGAGACTACGACACGCTGTCCCTGCGCTCGCTGCGGCTGGGCCCCGGTCTGGATGACCGCTACAGTGTGACGTCGGAGCAGCTGGAGCCAGCCGCCTACCGCGCCTTCGCCTTCGAGCGCCAGGCCAGCGTGGGCTCCGGCCGCATGGGGGGCCCCGATTGGCCCGAGGCTCCCGAGGGCGCCCCCAGCCGCACCATCCGCGCCCCCGCCATGCGCACGCTACAGCGATTCCAGAGCAGTCACCGCAGCCGGGCCGTCGGCATGGCGGCCGGGCCAATGGAGCCAGTGGGCCGGGCTCTGGAGCCCACAGGCCGGGCGCCCTCCGTGCGCAGCCTCAGCCTGGCCGACGCGGGACACCTGCCCGATGTGCGTGGGCTGGACAGCTACGGCGGGCAGCGCACCTTGCAGCGGCTGAGCAGCGGGTGAGGGCCCGGCCGAGGGGACACCCGCCGCCTGGGCCGGCCTGACCGCTGACCGCTGACCCCCGACCCCCGACCTCCGCAGCTTTGACGACATGGACCTGGCCTCGGCCGTCAAGTACCTCATGGCCTCCGACCCCAACCTGCAGGTGCTGGGCGCCGCCTACATCCAGCACCGATGCTACAGCGATGCCTCGGCCAAGAAGCAGGTGACCGCTCCGCGCCCGGGACCCGCCTCTGGCTGAGCCCTGAGGTGCCCGCCGGGGGCTCCCCCTCCCCCACCTGGGCCCCGAGGCCCCTGGCTGACCCGCCTGCTCCTGGGGCCTCCCACACCCCACGCAGCCTGCACGCCCGCTCACAGCCCCGCACACCCGCTCACAGTCGCCCACACCCCACGCAGCCTGCAGCACCCGCTCACAGCCCCGCACACCCGCTCACAGTCGCCCACACCCCACGCAGCCTGCAGCACTCGCTCACAGCCCCGCACACCCGCTCACAGTCGCCCACACCCCATGCAGCCTGCAGCACCCGCTCACAGCCCCGCACACCCGCTCACAGTCGCCCACACCCCACGCAGCCTGCAGCACTCGCTCACAGCCCCGCACACCCACCCACACCCACTCACAGCCCCACACACCCGCCCACACCGCTCACAGCCCCGCACACCCGCCCACACCACTCACACCCGCTCACAGCCCCACACACCCGCCCACACTGTTCACAGCCCTGCACACCCGCCCACACCGCTCACAGCCCCGCACACCCACCCACACTGTTCACAGCCCTGCACACCTGCCCACACCGCTCACACCCTCCCGCCACCTGTCCCGCAGGCCCGCAGCCTCCAGGCAGTGCCACGGCTGGTGAAGCTCTTCAACCATGCCAACCAGGAGGTGCAGCGCCACGCCACGGGAGCCACGCGCAACCTCATCTACGACAACGCGGACAACAAGTTGGCGCTGGTGGAGGAGAACGGCATCTTCGAGCTGCTGCGGACGCTGCGGGAGCAGGACGATGAGCTGCGGAAGAACGTCACAGGTGCCCCCGCCTGCCCCGCCCCCTTGGTGGCACTGCCCTGGTGGCTCTGTGGTGGCATCACAGGTGCCCCCGCCCGCCCCCCCTTGGTGGCACTGCCCTGGCAGCTCTGTGGTGGCGTCACAGGTGCCCCCGCCCGCCCCCTTGGTGGCACTGCCCTGGCGGCTCTGTGGTGGCATCACAGGTGCCCCCGCCCACCCCCTTGGTGGCACTGCCCTGGCAGCTCTGTGGTGGCGTCACAGGTGCCCCCGCCCACCCCCCCTTGGTGGCACTGCCCTGGCGGCTCTGTGGTGGCGTCACAGGTGCCCTCGCCTGCCCCCTTGGTGGCACTGCCCTGGCGGCTCTGTGGCGGCTGGGACCCCACTGCTCCTGAGGGGGAGCTGGAGGTGGGGGCTGCGGGGTGCTGAGCGGTCCCACCCCCAGGGATCCTGTGGAACCTGTCATCCAGTGACCACCTGAAGGACCGCCTGGCCCGTGACACGCTTGAGCAGCTCACAGACCTGGTTCTGAGCCCCCTCTCAGGGGCAGGCGGCCCACCTCTCATCCAGCAGAACGCCTCGGAGGCCGAGATCTTCTATAATGCCACCGGCTTCCTCAGGCACGCAGGGACAGTGTGGTGTGGGGACAGTGCGGCGTGGGGACAGGTATAGGGACAGGCTGTGGGGACAGGCTGTGGGGACAGTGCAGCATGGGGACAGGCCATAGGGACAGGCTGTGGGGACAGGCCCTCAGGGGCAGCGCAGCGTGGGGACAGGCCGTAGGGACAGGCTGTGGGGACAGTCACAAGAACAGAGCTGGAGAAATACAGGCGTGAGGTGAAGCCATGGAGAACATCAGGGCCAAGAAGCTGGGAGAATGAGACTCAGTCTGAGGTCTGAGCGACCAGCTTGGCCAAGGGAAGTGGACAGAGCAAGCAGAGCACAGAAGGTGGACACAGGTGCCCCCAGAGGCCACCAGGCAGAGGCCGACAGATGAGATGCTGAGGTTGCAGGGGGTCCCCAGACACCAAGAGAAATGGGTGTGTCGCGGGCCAGGAGTGACCAGCAGGGGCAGGAATGACCAGAAGGGACTGGGAGTGACCAGCAGACATCAGGAATAATCATCAGATCCAGGAGTGACCAGCGGGCATCAGGAGTGACCAGCGGGCATCAGGAGTGGCCAGCGGGGGTCAGGAGTGGCCAGCGGGGGCAGGAGTGGCCAGCGGGGGTCAGGAGTGGCCAGTGGGGGCAGGAGTGACCAGTGGGGGGCAGGAGGTATTGGGAGTGACCAGGAGGTGCAGGGGACAGGATGTTGTGCTCAGTCTTTGGCCCTTGGATCTAAGGTCCCTCTGTCTGCACGTCTCTGGGGAGTCTCTGTGAGGGCTCTCCAGAGGGGTTTCCACAAGGGTGGGTGGTCTCCAGGGGGGTCTCTGTGGAGGGTGTCTAAGGGCTGGGGTTTCTCTGTGGAGGCCTGGGAAGTCTCTGCAGGGGTCTCTGCTGGGCCAGGAGAAGTCTCCACAGGGCCTCTGGGTGGAGGGGGCATCTGTGTGGGTCTCTGACCACCGTCCTTCATGTCCTTCACAGGAATCTGAGTTCAGCCTCCCAGGTCACCCGCCAGAAGATGCGTGAGTGCCATGGGCTGGTGGATGCCCTGGTGACCTACATCAACCACGCCCTGGATGTGGGCAAGTGTGAAGACAAGGTGAGGGGAGCCGAGGCCGGGAATGGGGTCTTGGGCGGCTGTAGGCTGGGGGCTGGAGTGCTGGGAGTCAGGGCTTACCAGAATAGGGGGCAGGGGTCCTGGTTTCCTGGGGTCCTGAGTCCTGGGGCCTGAATCCTGGGGCCTGGGGATCAGCATCCTGAATCCTGGTATCCTAGGATCTTGGGATCCTGAGTCCTGCGTCCTGGGGTCCTGGGGTCCTGGGATACTGGGGTCCTGAGTCCTGAATCCTGGGGTCCTGGGGCCTGAGTCCTGGGGTGCTGGGCCCTGAGACCTGGTGCCTGAATCCTGGCATCCTGGTTCCTGGGGTCCTAGGATCTTAAGGTCCTGAGTCCTGAATCCTGTGGTCCTGGAGCCCTGAGTCCTAGGATGCTGTGGTCCTAAGTCCTGGGGTGCTGGTCCTGAGACCTGAGTCCTGGATGTGAGCCACTGATCTGTGTCCACAGAGCGTGGAGAATGCAGTGTGTGTGCTGAGGAACCTCTCCTACCGCCTGTACGATGAGATGCCGCCATCCGCCCTGCAGCGGCTGGAGGGCCGGGGCCGCAGGGACACGGCGGGGGCACCGGTCGGCGAGGTGGTGGGCTGCTTCACGCCGCAGAGTCGACGGCTCCGTGAGGTGGGCCAGGCCAGGTGGGTGGGTGGCCGGGGGTGGGCACCCTGGAGCGCAGCTTACCCCCCGCCCTCCCTCAGCTGCCCCTGACAGCTGACGCCTTGACCTTCGCGGAAGTGTCTAAGGACCCCAAGGGCCTGGAGTGGCTGTGGAGCCCCCAGATCGTGGGGCTGTACAACCGACTGCTGCAGCGCTGTGAGCTGAACCGGCACACCACGGAGGCCGCGGCCGGTGCCCTGCAGAACATCACCGCTGGGGACCGCAGGGTGAGGGGCAGGGTGACGGGGAGCGGAGGGGCAGGGGCGGGGTGAGGAGACAGGACCCCGGGCAGCAGCAGAGAGCTGGGCCCCTCGGGTGCTGGAGCTCTCTGCGCCTCGCCTCCGCAGTGGGCAGGCGTGCTCAGCCGCCTAGCGCTGGAGCAGGAGCGCATCCTGAACCCCCTGCTGGACCGCGTCCGCACCGCTGACCACCACCAGCTGCGCTCGCTCACAGGCCTCATCCGGAACCTGTCCCGGAACGCCAGGAACAAGGACGAGATGTGTGAGTGGGGCCTGAGCAGGCCCGCACCACAGGGGCAGAGGGCAGGAGGGAGGGCGAGCCCTTCGGGGGCACAGGGCAATGGGCAGAGGGCAGGAGGGAGGGTCATCCACGGCCAGAGGGCAGGAGGGAGGGTCATCCATGGCCAGAGGGCAGGAGGGAGGGTCATCCACGGCCAGAGGGCAGAGGGCAGGAGGGTCATCCATGGCCAGAGGGCAGGAGGGAGGGTCATCCATGGCCAGAGGGCAGGAGGGAGGGTCATCCACGGCCAGAGGGCAGGAGGGAGGGTCATCCACGGCCAGAGGGCAGAAGGGTGGGTCATGGCGCGGTCACAGGGCAGTGGGCAGAGGGCGTGACACTAACCCTCTCACTGCGGGGCAGCCACCAAGGTGGTGAGCCACCTGATCGAGAAGCTGCCGGGCAGCGTGGGGGAGAAGTCGCCACCCGCGGACGTGCTGGTCAACATGGTGGCGGTGCTCAACAACTTGGTTGTGGCCAGCCCCATCGCCGCGCGAGACCTGCTGTACTTCGACGGGCTTCGCAAGCTGGTCTTCATCAAGAAGAAACGGGACAGGTGAACAGGGCCACGCGCATACCTGCAAGCCCCGCCCACCCAGCTTCAGTCCACGCCCACAGCACAACCACCGGGTCCTGGTCACGCCCACACCAGAGGATGTCCGGTCCAGCTGGGCCACGCCCATATTCAGTTGCCCCGCCCCAGCGAGCTCTGGGCCACGCCCACACCCCATTGGTCCTATCGGCCACGCCCACGACCTAACTGCCCAGCCACGGCCACGCCCACACTCCGTTGCCCCGCCCAGCTCTAGGCCACGCCCATGGCCTCCGCAGTCCGGGCCACGCCCCAAGCCCAGCCTCCACCATGCCCCGCCCCCACCCTCCCCCCATCACCCCAGCCCCGCTGACCCCTCTCTCCCTCAGCCCAGACAGTGAGAAGTCCTCCAGGGCAGCCTCCAGCCTCCTGGCCAACCTGTGGCAGTACAGCAAGCTGCACCGCGACTTCCGGGCGGTATGGTGGGCTAGGGGCCCTGGGGGGAGTGGGGGATGGGAGGGGCGAGGCAGGCCAGGTATGTGGGCTGTTTCTGCGTGGGGAGGTTGTGTCCACGGGGAGGACAAGAGGGCGGGCTGTGTCCACGGGCTGGGGGAGCCATGTCCACAGGGAGGATGGCCTTGGGGGCTGTGGGTCTGACTCAGGTCCCTCTTCACTGCAGAAGGGCTACCGAAAGGAGGACTTCCTGGGGCCATAGCTGGAGGCCTTCCTGGAAGAGGAGGAAGACGCAGGTGCTCTAGCGTCCCAGGCACAGGCCCAGCAGGGCTGTTTAGTGGTGCTCAGAGGAGGAGGCCACCAGGCCCAGGGTTGTGTCCTGTGGAGTCCTCAGAGGACCTGGGCCACCAGGGAGGGGCGCTTTGGATGGGGATGCAGCTTTGCAGGCAGGGGGCGGGCAGGGCTTGGCTGCCTGGGTGAGGGGGTGGAGCCGGCGGGGCCCCGGGGTGCTGGGAATAAAGATGGTCGCACTTGGGTGGTGTGCTTGGAGTGTTCCTCACAGCCCCGCTGCCCCAAGGACTGTCCTGGGCTCACACGCTCGCCCTCAGGTCAGGTCCCGGGGAGGGACAGCTGACACGGCAGGCCCTGCGGGACAGCAACGGCTCCTGGCTTTGGTGTTGCCCAGGGCTGTGTTCCCGGCTGACGCAGCCTCGCCCCGGGCCTCACACTGTCCACCCAGGATCGGACCGGTCACCGCAGGACCCCTCCCCAACTTGCTGGGTTGGCTATCCGACTGTGAAGCTGCATCACACGTCTACACAGGGCCCTGACCCTCCTGGCCAAGACACTGGGCCCCCGTTGTTACCCGGGACAGCACCCCCTTCTTGTCCAGGACAGCCCCCCTTCCCACCGGGGTCAGTGTTCAGTGCCCACTCCCCCCCACAGGATACTGTGCCCACTTCCTGCTGGGACAATGCACTCCTTTTTGCCCCGGGGAGAACAGGTCCAGACAGGATCCAAAACACATTTATTTCCTGGAATGTGGGGCCTGGCAGAGGACACCCCCCCCAGTCACCCAGCCACCCCCCCACCCCGGGCTACATGTCTTCCTTGGACACCAAGCAGTAGAAGTCTGTGCGGACACTGTAGTTGCGGGAGCCCAGGTCCGAGACGTCCATCTCGCCGCCCCGGCCCTCTCCCAGCGACGCCCCATTTGCGGGCAGCGGGGCCGGGGCCGACAGCTCCCCAAAGACAGGACCCCGCACACCTGGGGAGGAGGCCAGAGCTGAGGCTGGGCCTTTGCTCCCCGTGACCCCGCCCAGGCCACGCCCACGTCAGGCCCAATCACAGGTCGCTTTCCCGAAGGACACGCCCACTCAAGCCACGCCCACGCGCAGGCCCCGCCCCGCTCACCCAGGTCTCCCTCGGGATCAGGGTCCCGCTCTGGGCCCCGGGCGCGCCCATCCCGGGTTCCCACGGTCAGCATAGGGTCCTTGTCGTCCTGCAGCTGGGTCTGGGGGTCCCCCTCCTTCGCTCGGTACTGCACTTTCCTGGGCAGCGCCAGCTGCAGCTCCTTCCAGAAGTCCGAGGAAGGCGTCTGGGGAGAGGGGACAACTGCAAGCCTGGGCCGCCACCCAGAACACCCCCACCGGAGGGAGACCTGAGCCCCCCGCCCGCCCCTACCAAGAGCGACCTCGGGCTCACCCCCAGGTGCGGATGCCTGGTCACGTCCCAGGTCTGGGACCCCCTGCTTCCGTAGCCTCCCGCCCAAGCCCTTGGGTCCCCCCACGGCTTCCGCCCCCGCACCACTGAGCCGGGCCTCCAGAGCAGCAGGGTGACCAGGTGGCGGTGCTGGCGCAGCAGGCGCAGAGCCGGGTGTGCGGGCTGGCGCTTCAGGTCGAAGGTGATGAAGATGGGCCGGCGAGTGAGCTCCAGCAGCCGGCACAGCCCCTCCCTGCGGGGACAGCCAAGGGGACAATGGGACAGTGTCATCAGGGGACAGTCAGGGGGCAGTGGGACAATGTCATCGGGGACAGTCAGGGGACAGTGTGACGATGTCATCGGGGGACAGTCAGGGGACAGTGGGACAATGTCATTGGGGGACAGTCAGAGGACAGTGGGACAATGTCATCGGGGGACAGTCAGAGGACAGTGGGACAGTGTCATCGGGGGAATCGGGACAGTGGGACGATGTCATCGGGGACAGTCAGGGGACAGTGGGACAGTGTCATCGGGGGTCAGGGGACAGTGGGACAATGTCATCGGGGGACAGCCAAGCGGACAGTGGGACAGTGTCATCGGGGGACAGCTAAGCGGACAGTGGGACAATGTCATCGGGGACAGTCGGGACAGTGCGACAATGTCATCAGGGACAGTCAGTCAGGGGACAGTGGGACAATGTCATCGGGGGAATCAGGGGACAGTGGGACAATGTCATCGGGGACAGTCAGGGGACAGTGGGACAATGTCATCGGGGACAGGGGACAGTGGGACAATGTCATCGGGGACAGTCAGGGGACAGTGGGACGATGTCATCAGGGGACAGTCAGGGGACAGTGTGACGATGTCATCGGGGGACAGTCAGGGGACAGTGGGACAGTGTCATCAGGGGACAGTCAGGGGACAGTGTGACAATGTCATCAGGGGACAGTCAGGGGACAGTCAGGGGACAGTGGGACAATGTCATCGGGGACAGTCAGGGGACAGTGGAACAGTGTCATCGGGGGTCAGGGGACAGTGGGACAATGTCATCGGGGGACAGCCAAGCGGACAGTGGGACAGTGTCATCGGGGGACAGCTAAGCGGACAGTGGGACAATGTCATCGGGGACAGTCAGGAGACAGTGCGACAATGTCATCAGGGACAGTCAGTCAGGGGACAGTGGGACAATGTCATCGGGGGAATCAGGGGACAGTGGGACAATGTCATCGGGGACAGTCAGGGGACAGTGGGACAATGTCATCGGGGACAGTCAGGGGACAGTGGGACAATGTCATCGGGGACAGTCAGGGGACAGTGGGACGATGTCATCAGGGGACAGTCAGGGGACAGTGTGACGATGTCATCGGGGGACAGTCAGGGGACAGTGGGACAGTGTCATCAGGGGACAGTCAGGGGACAGTGGGACAATGTCATCAGGGGACAGTCAGGGGACAGTGGGACAATGTCATTGGGGGACAGTCAGAGGACAGTGGGACAATGTCATCGGGGGACAGTCAGGGGACAGTGGAACAATGTCATCGGGGACAGCCAAGGGGACAGTGAGGGCAGTCAGGGGACAGAGGGAAAGTCAGGGCGACAGTCAAGGGGACAGAGGGACAGTCAAGGGGACATGGGACAATGTCATCAGGGGACAGTGGGGCAGTCGGGAACAGTGGGGACAGTCAAGGGGACAATGTCATTGGGGACATAAAGGGGACAGTAGGGGCAGTCGGGGGACAGCGGGACAGTCAAGAGGACAGAGGGACAGTCAAGGGGACAGTGGGGGCAGTCAAAAGGATAGAGGACAGTCAGGGGGACAGCCAAGGCGGAAGAGAAGTGGGTGGGGATCTGAGAGGGGCAGAAGGAGGCCAGCGCGTAGCCCCCACACACCGGAAGCTATGGCTGCACCAGGCCCGACCTAGGAAGGCCTCTGACAGGACCACGATGAGGCGCCGGCAGCGGCTCAGGTTCACCAGCAGCTCAGCGGAGGGCTCTGAGGGCGGAGAAGCAGGGTCGGCGGGGCGGGGGCGGAGGAAGACGGGGCGGGGCCTACGGAGAAGGGGCGGAGCTTGAGGGCGGGGCCTAGCGTGGACGGGCGTGTCTATGGCGGGCGGGGGGGCCTGTGGGGGTGGGCGGGCCCTGTGGGTGATGGGCGGCTCTTGTGGGGGGTGGGCGGGCCCTGTGGGTGGTGGGCGGCTCCTGTGGGTGGTGGGTGGGCCCTGTGGGTGGTGGGCGGGCCCTGTGGGGTGGGCGGGCCCTGTGGGGGGTGGGCGGGCCCTGTGGGGTGGGCGGGCCCTGTGGGTGATGGGCGGGCCCTGTGGGTGATGGGCGGGCCCTGTGGGGGGTGGGCGGGCCCTGTGGGTGATGGGCGGGCCCTGTGGGTGATGGGCGGCTCCTGTGGGGGGTGGGCGGGCCCTGTGGGGGGTGGGCGGGCCCTGTGGGTGATGGGCGGGCCCTGTGGGTGGTGGGCGGGCCCTGTGGGTGGTGGGCGGGCCCTGTGGGTGATGGGCGGGCCCTGTGGGTGGTGGGCGGGCCCTGTGGGGTGGGCGGGGCTGCGCACCCCCACGTGGCAGGAGGTCCCGATTGTCCAGGAAGAGCCTGTATCCGCGCCGCCGCTCCAGGTGGGGCTTGAGGATGAAGTTGACGAACTTGTGGTCCTCAGGGCTGTCGTAGTAGGAGATGTAAGCGTCATACAGCTTTCCATCTGCGGACAGCGGAGCTCAGCATGGCTGCCACGCCACGTCCCCCCAGGCCTCCCAATGCCCACCGGCCCATCTTCTGGGGCACAGGCCCCCGTGGCCCCAGGAGCCAGCCAGCACCCCACCCCCAAGCCTCTCACAAACCCCTGCACTGTGGGCTCAGCCCCACCTCCCTGTCCACCCCCGCAGGCAGGGCAGCCACCCACCCAGAGCTGAGCTGGGCCAGCCCCAGAGCCCACGCACCGTTCACCTCCACCTCCCCATAGGTGTCTTGGTACCAGAGCAGCACAGGGAGCCGGCACCTCACGTAGAGCAGCGCCACCAGGAGCAGGGACAGCAGGACCAGCAAGGAGGCCAGCACCGCAGCCACGTGGCCTGCGCGGCCTGGGGACAGAGAGACCTGAACCCCTGCCCCTGCCCAGTACCCTCCCCTCCCAGCCCCCCACGCAGCCTCACCGGCTCTCCAGAGAGTGAAGGTGGCAGAGCTGACATTTCTGATGGAGCAGGAGAAGGCCCCGTAGTCCCCCGTGCCCGTCACGTTGACCCCCAGGATGCTGGACAGAAGCACCATGGACGAGTTCTCCTGGACCCTGGGGAGCAGCCCCACCCTGTCACCAGGAGCTGGGCGCATGCTGGGCCTGCGAGTGAGGAGGCTGGCTGGGGTCACCCTGCTGGTCACTGCCCCTGGGCGCCCCAGCTTCTCACCAGTCATCTTCGTGGAGGCTGTAGTGGCTGCTGTCGTCCAGCGGCAGCCCGTCCTTCAGCCACTGGATGGAGGCGGAGGGACAGGCTGGCCCGGAGGCCACCCAGGCCGTGCAGTTCAGAGTGACCACACTGCCCAGGGCAGGCCCCAGGTCCCGGCTTCCCGGTGGTGAGAGGAAGTCGGGGGCCCAGGCGCAGGCATCTGTAGAGAGAGCCTGGCTCAGGGGTCAGCCCTGCTGGACACTGCCCGACAGCGTGGGGGCCAGGGAGAGCCGCGGCAGCACCCTGTGTGACTGGACCCCAGACCCCCAGCATGGATCCCTTCCCCCAGCAGCTGCCTCTGGAAGTGCAGCCCTGTCTGCAGAGGCCACAGCCAGATCCCAGGCCAGAGTCCACCTGACCACCGGCCCTCCAGGACATGCCCCCCCTTTCTTTTCTTTCTTTTTCTCTCCAGGGTTATCGCTGGGGCTCATTGCCTGCACTATGAATCCACTGCTCCTGGAGGCCATTTTTCCCATTTTGTTGCCCTTGTTGCTGTTATTGTTACTGTTGCCGTTGCTGTTGTTGTTGGATAGGACAGAGAGAAATCAAGAGTGGAGGGGGAGATAGAAAGGAGGAGAAAGGGGGGGTCGGGCGGTAGCGCAGCAGGTTAAGCGCACGTGGCGCAAAGCACAAGGACCGGCGTAAGAATCCCGGTTCGAGCCCCCGGCTCCCCACCTGCAGGGGAGTCGCTTCACAGGCGGTGAAGCAGGTCTGCAGGTGTCTGTCTTTCTCTCCCCCTCTCTGTCTTCCCCTCCTCTCTCCATTTCTCTCTGTCCTATCCAACAACGAATGACATCAACAACAACAATAACCACAACAAGGCTACAACAAGGGCAACAAAAGGGGGGGAGAATAAAAAGGCCTCCAGGAGCGGTGGATTCATGGTGCAGGCGCCGAGCCCAGCAATCACCCTGGAGGGAAGAAAAGGGGGGAGAGAAAGACAGACACCCGCACACCCGCCTGGGAAGCGACTCCCCTGCAGGTGGGGAGCCGGGGGCTCGAACCGGGATCCTTACGCCGGTCGTTGCGCTTCGCACCGTGTGCACTTAACCCGCTGTGCTACCACCGGGCCCCCTACGTTCCCTTTATCTTCCAGGGTCTCTTGCCACTGCCCCAGGAGCCAGACAGTGGGGGGAGGGGAGGTGCTGTGGGGCCTGGCCAGACCTTCCCCCTTTACTGAGACCTGGAATTTCTGGGCTTTCAGTGGATGACGGGTGGCGAATCAAGAGAGACTCGGGTCGGCCAGGTCTCGAGCAGCCCACCAGGCCCACTCCACAAGCAGGGCCTCATGGTCCCCGTGCCTGGGCAGCGGGGGCCCTGCCGGCAGGGGAGGGTGAGAAAGGCAGAGGCAAGAGTGGGCAGGCGTCCCTTTCGCCTACCTGCCATCATCTAGAAGGGTTCCTCGGCTGTGGCCGGCTGGGCACTGGCTCCGTGGCGCCCCTTGGCCGAGTAGACTGGGCCCCTGGAGGCGCTGGACTCACTGTCCTTGTGGCCGGCCGGGCCGGCTGGGCACCCAGATGGGTCAGAGGCTGCCGCCATGCCCAGAACAAGTTAAACAAGAACAGGCTGAGTTAACGGATAACCTGCCTTGCAGGCTGTGGCCACCTCCCCGCCCCGGGACCCAGCAGGCCAAAGCGGACCCTGGGGCCGGGGCCCCAGCTTGGGGCCCCACACCCCACCCAGAGTAGGGCCTTGTTCCAGACAGGCGTATAGGGACTTGGACCAGCACTCAGTGCAGAGAGGGACGGGGCAGACGGGCACCAGTGCCCACCGTCTGGTTTCTGTGCCCAGCGGACTTCTGTCCACATTGCTGGTCACCTTCATCGGAGGGTCCACCCACCCTCATGCCCACACACACACCTTCCAGCCTGGAGCCCACTCCCCAGTGCCCCTCTGGCCTGCCCACTGACGCTGGCCTCCCAGCATGGAACTGCTGAGGGCCGGAGTCTGAGGCCTGGGGCTGTATGTTCCCAGCTATGCTCTCCACTCAGGCCCCGGCCCCTACACCATGTCCTGGCCAGTCTCCACCCCAGCATCCAGGTCTGTGACTGGATGGGAACACCTTTGGGTCCTTCTAGAACCCTCAAAGTAGAGGTGGTCGGGGACAGTCCCCCAGACAGGAAAGCCAGCCCCCGAGAGGCTCTGGGGTACAGCCTCCTCCCCCAGGGTGGCCAGGGTGGCCTCTGCCCAGCAGGTCACTGACAACTCCTGCGGCCACCTCCCCTGCGAGGTGGCTTGCACACCCTCCTGGCCCCAGCACGAAGGCCACAGGGCACTGCCCAGCACCCAGCACCCAGCACCCAGCACCCAGCAGGAGGACGTCCACATGCTTGCAGAGCCCCCAGAGTGCACTCACTCCCGCAGCCCCGCCCGCACAAGGCACACACATGCCGCCCTCAGCCAGGCCCCGGGGTCACCTGGGTCTGGCTGCCCCGGCCTGGGGGCAACACCAGCCATCGGGCAGTGCTGGGGGGCACAACTGCCAGGCAGGCCCCCGCGCCATGGCCGAGCGGGTGAGTGCTGTGTGCTCTGAGGCGTCTGGGCTTCCTGGCTGCAGTCACATCCTCCCTGGCAGACCCACCCAGCGCCCCCGCCCACCGGGCTTCCTGCATCTGACTCAGGCTGCTCCTTCCTCTGGGCCCCTCACCCCAGCCCTCGCAGAGGGGTGGCCAGGTACCCCAGCTAGAACCCATGAGGACACCCCCGCTGCTGCCCACAGGAGGCTCGAGACAGTGCGGACCCACGGCCATCATGGGCCTGGGCAGCTCTGCAGCTCTCACCCAACGCTGGTCGAGCCCCCACAGGTGAGCAATTGGGGGAGGGGGTGTCCTGGAAGTGGAGAGCCCCCTTTTCCACAGAAAGAATCCACCAGGATGTCCCTGCAGGGGCCTGAGCTCAGCGGGGCAACCCCAGTGGTCAGTACTGCCGCCCAGACCACATGGGCAGAAGGACCCAGCAGCAGGTGAATGGCGGGTGCCACAGGCCTGGGTCACAGGGCATCAGCTCAGCCCACCCTCGCCCCCACACAGGGTTCAGCCCCCCAGAATTGGAGGATCCCTGCCACCCGTGTCCTTCAGGCCAGGCCAGGCCACCCCACTGAGGCACTGGGAGCCCTCCCGGAAGGTCCCCCCCATTGGGTGCACGCTGACCCCGCCGGCTGGCTGCCCCTCAGAGCTCCTGCAGGACTGTCCCCTGCCTGTGCCATCTTAGGGGACACCCCCAGGTCCAGTGCCTGACCCACAGGCCTCCTCCCGACACATGGGGTTGCAAAACTGCTTCCCACGGCAAAAATAAAATAAAATAAAACCGGCTCTTGTGTGAGACAAGTGTCTGCTTCTGCCTGAGTCCGATAGCAGGGTGCTAGATGGCCCCCACAATCGGGCTGCTGTCCCCAGGTCCAGGTGGGTGTCCCAGCTGCTTAGCTCCTGCATCTCAGGGCCCCCTCGTCCCCCTGCAGGTCCCCCACCAGCCCCCAATCCTGCAGCGCCTGGCGTGGAGGGCGCTGTACCGGCCTTAATACCCCTGCTCCAGCAGGTGCGTGGGGAGGGTGCCTCAGGCCCACCTGGCTGTGAGTTTGAGGACCCAGGGCCCACACTCCCCGCCCCAACAGGACGTGCCCAGCACACTGGCTTCCGGGCAGGCAGCCACTTCCTGCCGCCTCACAGGGCAGGGGCGCACCCACCCCTGACCCCCACCGGCCCCAGGCCTTCCACTGCAAGCTGCGCCTCCCCCTCCCCGGTGCCCCTCCCCCACACCGTTCTCACCTGTCCACAGGCCCAGCTCGAGAGGCAGGGGCCGCTCACCTGGCCAGGTGCGGGAGCTGAGTGGCGGCAGGTGCAGCCCCGCCCGAAGGCCTGGGGGCGGGGAGTTCAGCTCAGTCCCGGGCTGCTGCCACTGGGGCCCAGGCAGAAGGCAGACCGCCAGCCCCAGCCCCCCAGGCGTCTCCGCGGCCCCACCCTTCAGGAAGCCTGCCCCCCCCAACCCCCAGCCCAGGTGCAGGGAAGACAGGGCTGGGGGCGCCACTTGCTGGGGCCATGGAACACCCGCCTCAAGGCCTGGGCCAGCTGGCTCTAGAACATTGCCTTGTTTCCCCAGCCCTGAGAGCAGGCACAGCTGTGACCAGGAACCCTTAGTTTCACTTTATTATCAAAGGGGGGTACTTGGGACCCAGAAATCTGGGACACAGGAAACAGCTGCGAATAAGTGAGAAGCTTCCACAGTCAGGGAGAGGGGCTCCCTCAGGCCAGGCTGTGCTGTGACTAAACCAGAGTGTGCCCTTGGCCTCAACACAGCTTCCCAGGCCCCCACATGTGCTCTCAGCCCCCAAGCACACGTGTCTCCAACCCCCTCATACACACACATGTCCCCAGGCCCCTCACATACACACGTGCCCCAGGCCCTCTCATATACACACATGTCCCCAGCCCCCCTCGTATACACACATGTCCCCAGGCCCTCTCATATACACACGTGTTCCCCACCCCCATATACACACATGTCCCCAGGCCCCTCATATACACACGTGTCCCCAGGCCCCCATACACACACGTGTCCCCAGCCCCCTTCATACACACACGTGTCCCCAGGCCCTCATATACACACGTGTCCCCAGCCCCCATACACACACGTGTCCCCAGGCCCTCTCATATACACACGTGTTCCCCACCCCCATATACACACATGCCCCCAGGCCCCTCATATACACACGTGTCCCCAGGCCCCCATACACACACGTGTCCCCAGGCCCTCATATACACACGTGTCTCCAGCCCCCATACACACACGTGTCCCCAGGGCCCTCATATACACGCGTGTCCCCAGGCTCTACATGCACCCACATAGATGCCACACTGGCCGGAGGGCTCTGCTGCCTATACAGCTGTGCTCCTGAGGCTGCAGCTGGGGGGCAGGGGGGAGCCGGGAGGTCTCTGCAGCCCTGGTCTCATCATCTTTCGGAGCCGCTCGTACTTCTGCTCCAGAACCTTGTTCTTGACTGACTGAGGGACGTCAGGCACGAACCAGGCAGCAATGAGCTTGATGCACAGGGCCACGTGCTGGGGACAGGGTGGGCTTGGGTTAGGAGGGCGCAGCTGGGGACAGCTGTGGGGCAGAACAGGCCCAGCTGGGGAGGGGCTGAGGGCAGGATAGGGTGTGCTGAGGTGAAGACTGGCTGGAGTGGTCTGCAGGGGACAAGATGGGGTCATCTGGGGACAGAGACAGCCTGGGAGCCACCAGGCCTGACCCACCTCGAAGAGGATCAGGAAGGCCAGGCGGATGGCCAGGAGGACCCAGAACTGCTTCGAGAAGTTGTAGTTATGGGAGTTGCGGTAATCCCGGTACCTGGGGGTGGGGCTGGGGTCAGCCGTCAGGGGTACAGGGGGGTGTTGGGCGCTGGGGTCAGCAGTCAGGAGTACAGGGGGTGTTGGGGGCTGGGGTCAGCAGTCAGGGGTACAGGGGGTGTTGGGGGCTGGGGTCAGCAGTCAGGGGTACAGGGGGTGTTGGGGGCTGGGGTCAGCAGTCAGGGGTACAGGGGGTGTTGGGGGCTGGGGTCAGCAGTCAGGGGTACAAGGGGGGTGTTGGGGGCTGGGGTCAGCAGTCAGGGGTACAAGGGGGGTGTTGGGCGCTGGTGTCTGCAGTCAGGGGTACAAGGGGTGTTGGGGGTTGGGGTCAGCAGTCAGGGGTACAAGGGGGGTGTTGGGGGCTGGGGTCAGCAGTCAGGGGTACAGGGGGCTGTTGGGGGCTGGGGTCAGCAGTCAGGGGTACAGGGGGGTGTTGGGCGCTGGTGTCTGCAGTCAGGGGTACAAGGGGGGTATTGGGCATTGGGGTCAGCAGTCGGGGTACAGGGGGTATTGGGCACTGGGGTCAGCAGTCAGGGATACAAGGGGTGTTGGGGGCTGGGGTCAGCAGTCAGGAGTACAGGGGGGTGTTGGGCGCTGGGGTCTGCAGTCCGGGGTACAGGGGTTTGTTGGGGGCTGGGGTCAGCAGTCAGGCGTAGAGGGGGGTGTTGGGGGCTGGGGTCAGCGGTCAGGAGCACAGAGGGCGATGGGGTCAATGGTCAGCAATGCAGTGAGAGCTGGGGCAGGATGGGGCCAGACCTGCATTCCGTCACATTCTCGTTCTCAGTCCCTTTGATGCTGATCGGAAGGTCCTTGGTGTGGAAGACAGACAGACTGTGGTTGATGTAGCCAGTGAGGCAACTGAAGGATGGGAATGCAGGTCAGGGGTACCCAGGACACAAAACAGCCCTCCCCAGTTGGACAAGGCCCTCCTGGAAGGACACAGAGCCCTCCTGGCTGGACATAGAGCCCTCCTGGCTGGACACAGAGCCCTCCTGGATGGACACAGCCCTCCTGGCAGGACACAGAGCGCTCCTGGATGGACACAGCCCTCCTGGCAGGACACAGAGCCCTCCTGGCAGGACACAGAGCCCTCCTGGATGGACACAGAGCCCTCCTGGATGGACACAGAGCCCTCCTGGATGGACACAGAGCCCTCCTGGATGGACACAGAGCCCTCCTGGAAGGACACAGAGCCCTCCTGGCTGGACACAGAGCCCTCCTGGATGGACACAGAGCCCTCCTGGATGGACACAGAGCCCTCCTGGATGGACACAGAGCCCTCCTGGATGGACACAGAGCCCTCCTGGATGGACACAGCCCTCCTGGCAGGACACAGAGCGCTCCTGGATGGACACAGCCCTCCTGGCAGGACACAGAGCCCTCCTGGATGGACACAGAGCCCTCCTGGCTGGACACAGAGCCCTCCTGGATGGACACAGAGCCCTCCTGGATGGACACAGAGCCCTCCTGGATGGACACAGAGCCCTCATGGCTGGGCACAGAGCCCTCATGGCTGGACACAGAGCACTCCTGGATGGACACAGAGCCCTCCTGGCAGGACACAGAGCCCTCATGACCGGACATAGAGCCCTGCTCAGCTAGACAGTGCCTGCCCAAATGGACATGGAGCCTCTCCAGCTGCAGCTGGACAGAGCTCTCCTGGCTGGACACGCCACATTAAGGCCCTTACTCCAGGCCAGGTAGGGTGCCCCTGCGGCAGGGCCCATAGTGATACTTGTAGACCACGCGGGGGATGAAGTCAGACGTGAAGGCAATGACCATGCCGTTGGCGATGACCGCCAGCACCCCGATGATCTCCAGCACCTGCAGCCACGTCCCTGAGGGGGGGGGGAGCGGATCAGGAGGCCACCTCCTTCAGCCACCCAGCTCAGAGCAGAGGGTCCCCGGTTTCTGCCCCGGCCACGGCTATGGCTGTCTCTGTCTCCAGGGCCCACAGCCCAGGGCAGCACCGTTCCCTGGCTAAGGGTTTCAGGGTTTCCCCTCAACCAGGTCAGCTCCTCAGACCACCCTGCACGGGCCCCAGCCCGGCCCCCACTCGCCCAGTCCTCAGCTGACCTATGTCCTTGGCCTTGCGTGGGACCAGGCACCGCTGCAGCCTCAACATCTTGATGGCGTCCAGCCGAGTCTCCACCAGGTTGCTGAAGAAGGCCAGCAGAGGGGCGAGCGGGAAGGCGGCCACAAAGATGGTGGTGAAGCCGTACTGGATCACTGCGGGGAGCTGCTGTTTGGCCGGTTCCAGGAAACCCACCTCCAGGAACCACGGCTCCCTGAGACCCCAACCTCCATGGACCCCCACCTCCTGGGACACCCACCTCCAGGAAAACCTACCTCCTGGGGAACCCAGGCTCCTTGGATACCCGCCTCCTGGGACCCCAACTCCTGGGACACCCACCTCCTGGGGACACCCACCTCCTGGGACCCCCACTTCCTGGGACACCCACCTCCTGGGACCCCCGCCACCTGGGGACCCCAGACTCCTTGGACCCCCGAATCCAGGGATCCCCACCTCATGGGACCCTCACCTCCTGGGGACCCCAGACTCCTTGGACCCCCTCCTGGGACAACCACCTCCTGGGACCCCCAACTCATGGGGACCCCCACCTCTTGGGACCACCACCTCCTGGGGACCCCCAACTCCTGGGGACCCCCACCTCCTGGGGACCCCCACCTCCTGGGACACCCACCTCCTGGGACCCCCACCTCTTGGGACCCACAACTCCTGGGACACCCACCTCCGGGGACACCCACCTCCTGAGGACCCCAGACTCCTTGGGATCCCACCTCCTGGGACCCCCACCTCCTGGAACACCCACCTCCTGGGGAATCCAACCTCCTGGGATCCCCAACTCCTGGGACAGCCACCTCCTGGGAACCCCGCCACCTGGGGACCCCAGACTCCCTGGAACCCAGCCTCCTGGGACCCCCACCTCCTGGGACCCCCACCTCCTGGGACCCATGCCACTGGGGGACCCCAGAATCCTTGGAACCCCGCCTCCTGGGATCCCCACCTCCTGGGACCCCCACCTCCTGGGACCACCACCTCCTTGGACCCCTGCTTCCTGGGACCCCCACCTCCTGGGACCCCCACCTCCTGGGACCCCCTCCTCCTGGGACCCCTGCCACCTGGGGACACCAGACCCCTTGGACCCCCGCCGCCTGGGATCCCAACCTCCTGGGACCCCCACCTCCTGGGGACCCCCTCCTCCTGGGACCCCCACCTCCTGGGGACCCCAGACTCCTTGGACCCCCGCCTCCTGGGGACCCGACTCCTTGGACCCCCGCCGCCTGGGATCCCAACCTCCTGGGACCCCCACCTCCTGGGGACCACCACCTCCTGGGACACCCACCTCCTAGGACCCCACCTCCTGGGGACCCCAGACTCCTTGGACCCCCGCCTCCTGGGACACCCACCTCCTGGGACCCCCACCTCCTGGGACCCCCACCTCCTGGGACCCCCACCTCCTGGGGACCCCAGACTCCTTGGACCCCCGCCTCCTGGGGACCCGACTCCTTGGACCCCCGCCTCCTGGGACCCCCACCACCTGGGGACCCCAGACTCCTTGGACCCCCGCCTCCTGGGACCCCCACCTCCTGGGACCCCCACCTCCTGGGACTCCCCCCACCTCCTGGGAGCCCCAGCCCTGCACCCCCTGGCTCCCGGGACCCCCCAGCCTAGCCCCCACTCACTCATCTCCATGAACTCATCAAACAGGCTGAAAGTGTAGACTGAGTTGAGTCGGTAGTTCTGCCTCCAGACCTGCAGCTCAGGGTCCGCTGGCCGGTCCCACCTGGCTTGCATGGAGCGCCACTTGAGGGTCAGCCATCTGGGGTCAGAAGGGGACAGGGGATGCTGGGGGAGGGGAGGAGAGGAGGAGGAGATGGGGGCACGGAGGAGGCAGGGGGAGGGGCACTGGGGGAGGCGAGAAGGCCGTGGGGCCAGAGGCCCTGTGCTCTGGAGCCTGGGGGTGGGAAGGGCGTCTCTGGGGGACAAGGGGCTGAAGGGGGCTGTTTGGGGCTGGGGGTGGGAGGAGGCGCTCTGGGCCTGGCATCTGAGAAGAGTGCTCAGGGATGGGGTGCCTAGGGGCTGGGGCAGGAGGGGCTTCTGCGGCTGGTGCGCCCTAGCTGGGGCGCTGCAGGACACACTGGGGGTGCTCAGCTCACGGGCTCAGGTACTCCACACAGTTGCTGAGTGTCTGCTTCAGTCCCATGATGACGGCCATCTGCACGAACAGGTCCATCATGCAGCCGCTAAGGTGGCACTAGGGTGGGGGGACACAGAGCTCTGTGGGACATAGGGCTGGGGGGCTTAGGGGCTGGGAGGGGGTCCTGGGCCCACTCAGGGACAGGGCCACAAGGCTTCCAGGACTGACCTCCTCCAGCTTCCACTGCCCAGCCAGGCGCACAGACTTCCCAGGGTGACCGTTGATCCTAGAAGGACATGAGGCGGGGCGACACCGCCGGGGAGGGGGCTGGGGTCAAGGTGGGAAAGAAGAGAGACCTGAGGGAAGGACTGTGGGCAGGACTCAGCCCTGGATGCCCCTCCTCACACATGCACAGGCACACCCAGCACAGATGCACACACATACACACACACACAGCCACAGAAACACACGTGCGTTCAAACTGTGCACACCTCACAGACGCTCACATGCATGCAGGCGGACGCTCAGCTGTCTTGGCTCTGAACCCCATTCTGGACAGGACCTGGGGTCCCCAGGGTGGGAGGACACAGCACCCTGGGGAGCAGGGCCACCAGGCCTCTGAGCAGTTGGGTGGCTCCTGGAAGGTTCTGGTGAGGAGCTGGGTCCCCGGCAATGTGTGCACAGCTTGCAAAGCAAAAGCACACGCGGAACGGAGGGGGTGGCTTTTCTTTAGCAAGATGAGAAAACGTTACTTGAATTAAAAATCAGAGAGGGTGGTGGGGGAGAGACAGCTCAGCTGGTGAGGCTTAGAGGCTCCTGGTCCTGTCCCTGGGGCCGCACGCCCTAGAGTGCGTCTCTGGCTCCAAGCTCCCCCTCTCCCTGTCTCTCAGCTGGATTTCATACAAAGTGAATAAAATGCACTTCTTAAAAAACAAAAAAAGCAAATTCCAGCAGCACTTAACTCGGTTCTAAAAACAGGGATTCAGGGGCCAGGCAGTAGCACCTTAGAGTGAACATTACAATGTACAAGGACCCAGGTTCAAGCCCCTGCTCCCCACTTATGGGAGCTTCATGAATGTGGGAGCAGGGCTGCAGGTGTCTCTTCCTCTCTACCTCCTCCTTCCCTCTCGATTTCTCTCTGTCTTTATCCAATAAAACACACACACACACACACACACACACACACACACACACACACACACACACACGGCCTACAGGGTTATCGCTGGGGCTCAGTGCCTACACTACAAATCCACTCCTCCTGGAGGCCATTTTTCCCATTTTTGTTGCCCTTTTTGTTGTTATTGTTATTATTGTTATTGTTGTAGGATAGGACAGAGAGAAATCAAGAGAGGAGAGGAAGACAGGGAGAAAGACACCTGCAGTCTTACTTCACTAATTGTGAATCGAACCCCCTGCAGGTAGGGAGCCAGGGGCTCAAACTGGGATCCTTGTGCGCGTCCTTGCATTTCATGCCATCTGTGCTTAACCTGGGACTCTACCTACTGGGACCCCCGCCTCCTGGGGACCCCCTCCTCCTGGCCCCCAAATAAAATATTTTTAAACTTGTATTTAAAAAAGAATGACCTTAGGGGCCAGGTGGTGGCGCACCTGGTTGAGCGCTCGTGTTGCAATGCGCAAGGACCCAGGTTCAAGTCCCCGGACCCCACCTGCAGGGGAAAGCTTTGCGAGTGATAAAGCAGGGTTGCAGGTGTCTCTCTGTCTCTCTCCCTCTCTGTCTCTCTCTTCCACTCGATTTCTGACAGTCTCTATCCAATAAACAAATAAAGGTAATAAAAAGAATGACCAAAAAAGAATAATGGCAATAACATAATCTCTCATCAAGCAAGTGTGAGCAGACCGCGTCTGGGTGTGAACAGCGGGCACAGTTATCCCCAGGGATAATCCGCAGGCCTGTGGCATGGAGTGTGGACGAGCATGGGAGGGCCCAGCACAGGACAGCAGCACCACCAGTGCATGGGGCTGGAGGCAGGCTCGCTGGATGGCCTCACCGGCCTTCGAGCACATTTTAAAAAATTTTTTAAAGAATTTATTTATTTATTCATGAGAAAGATAGGCAGAGAGAGAGAGAATCAGACACCACTCTGGCACATGTGCTGCCGGGGATTGAACTCAGGACCTCGTGGTTGAGAGTCCAGTGTTTACCCACTGCGCCCCCTCCCGGACCACGCACTCGAGCACATTTCTTTTCCCTTTTTTAATATTTATGTATTCCCTTTTGTTGCCCTAGTTGTTTTATTGTTGTTGTCATCATTGTTGGATAGGACAGAGAGATTGATGTCGTTGCTGTTGGATAGGACAGAGAGAAATGGAGCGAGGAGGGGAAGACAGAGAGGGGGAGAGAAAGACAGATACCTGCAGACCTGCTTCACCGCCTGTGAGGCGACTCCCCTGCAGGTGGGGAGCCGGGGCTCAAACCGGGATCCTGACACCGGTCCTTGCGCTTTGCACCACGTGCGCTTCACCCGCTGCGCTCCCACCCGACTCTCACTCGAGCACATTTCTGTGTTCTGAGCCCAAACAGTTCTAGAAATCAGGAGGGGCAGCCCTGGAGGTGGCTACTTAAGCCCTCAGAATGCGAGTGTATGTGCCAGTGTGACGCTCTGGCTCTCTCCTTCTCTCATCAGTAATATCATCAAGTCTTAAATGTGAACACATAAAATTAAAACTAAGCTAAAGTAAGAAGTGGCGCCAGGAGATGGCTCCCCCAGGGAAGCACACTTTCCTGCACACAGCCCAACTCTGAGCCCCTAACCCACATAGGAGCACCTGGCAACAAGGAGCTTCATGATGGTGGAGTGGGGCCATGACATCTTCCCCCCCACTCTCCGTCTGTCTGTGCAGCCATGGAAATGGCTCAAGACCTGGAGCCCAGGGACTCTGTGCTGCGCTTCCAGTCTGTTATTGCTGGGGCTCGGTGCCTGCACTACAAACCCACTGCTCCTAGAGGCCATTTGTTTGCATAGAACAGAAATTGAGAGGGGAGGGGAAGACAGAGAGGGAGAGAGAGAGAAAAACAGACACCTACAGACCTGTTTCACCACTTGTGAAACAACCTCCATCCCACCCCCACAGGTGGGGAGCCAAGGGCTTGAACCGGATCCTTGGGCAGGTCCTTACGCTTTGTACTATGTGATCTTAACCCAGTGTACCACCAGCTGGCTCCCTCTCTCCCTCTCTATCTCCCCTCCTCTCTCAATGTCTCTCTGACTTGTCTAATAAAATGGAAAAAATGGCCACCAGGAGCAGTGGATTTGTAGTGCCAGCTTGAAGCCCCAGTGAGCACCCTGGAGGCAAAAGAAGGAGGAAGAGGAGGAGAGGGAGGAGGAAGAGGGGAAAGAATCCACCAAGAGCAGGCGATGGACTCCTGCAAGTGAGGCGCCCAGAGAGCCCCCAGAGCGAGGGTGTCCCCGTGGGGGCAGCACCTCACCTGCCCAGGATGAAGGCGATGTAGATGAGTGAGGAGAAGTGAGCAAAGAATTGCAGCGTGAAGAACTTGATGGTGAACTTGCTCTCGCGCTCAGAGAAGGTCCGCGGTTGCTCTGGAAGGACAGGAGGTGTGGCTGCCGTGGCCCCAGCCCCCGTGGCTCCCACTGGCACAGGGTCCTCCCGTGCGCCCAGGCTCACCCAGGTCACAAAGCTTCAGAGCCACGTATTTGTTGAGCTGCAGGAGGGAGGGAGGGAGAGAGGGCTCAGCAGGGCCCGGGGATGCACCCCGCCCCCCGTCACCCACCTTGGTCATGATGAGGATCATCATATAGTGCACCAGCGCCCCAGTCACCACCACGGCTGTGGTCACCTGCAGGAAGGGCAAGTCTAGGGAGCCGAAAGCAGCGGCAGCCAGCACACGGTAAACCACCAGCAGGTGGGCCATGCCAATCATTAGGCAGATCTGCAGGGGTGACAGGAGGTGGGCAGGGTTAAGGGATGTCCCTGCACCCCAAGCTCACTCCATAACCAGGACAGGAGCAGGGTCACTGTGCTGCAGGGGCAGCCCCTACCATGAGCAGGGACAGGAGCAGGGTCACTGTGCTGCAGGGGCAGCCCCCACCATGAGCAGGGACAGGAGCAGGGTCACTGTGCTGCAGGGGCAGCCCCCACCATGAGCAGGACAGGAGCAGGGTCACTGTGCTGCAGGGGCAGCCCCCACCATGAGCAGGACAGGAGCAGGGTCACTGCTGCAGGGGCAGCCCCTACCATGAGCAGGACAGGAGCAGGGTCACTGTGCTGCAGGGACAGCCCCCACAATGAGCAGGGACAGGAGCAGGGTCACTGTGCTGCAGGGGCAGCCCCCACCATGAGCAGGACAGGAGCAGGGTCACTGCTGCAGGGGCAGCCCCCTACCATGAGCAGGACAGGAGCAGGGTCACTGTGCTGCAGGGGCAGCCCCTACCATGAGCAGGACAGGAGCAGGGTCACTGTGCTGCAGGGTCAGCCCCCACCATGAGCAGGACAGGAGCAGGGTCACTGTGCTGCAGGGGCAGCCCCCTACCATGAGCAGGACAGGAGCAGGGTCACTGTGCTGCAGGGGCAGCCCCTACCATGAGCAGGACAGGAGCAGGGTCACTGCGCTGCAGGGGCAGCCCCCTACCATGAGCAGGACAGGAGCAGGGTCACTGTGCTGCAGGGGCAGCCCCTACCATGAGCAGGGACAGGAGCAGGGTCACTGTGCTGCAAGGGCAGCCCCTACCATGAGCAGGGACAGGAGCAGGGTCACTGTGCTGCAGGGGCAGCCCCTACCATGAGCAGGACAGGAGCAGGGTCACTGTGCTGCAGGGGCAGCCCCCTACCATGAGCAGGACAGGAGCAGGGTCACTGTGCTGCAGGGGCAGCCCCCTACCATGAGCAGGACAGGAGCAGGGTCACTGTGCTGCAGGGGCAGCCCCCTACCATGAGCAGGACAGGAGCAGGGTCACTGTGCTGCAGGGGCAGCCCCTACCATGAGCAGGGACAGGAGCAGGGTCACTGTGCTGCAGGGGCAGCCCCCACCATGAGCAGGGACAGGAGCAGGGTCACTGTGCTGCAGGGGCAGCCCCCACCATGAGCAGGACAGGAGCAGGGTCACTGTGCTGCAGGGGCAGCCCCCACCATGAGCAGGACAGGAGCAGGGTCACTGCTGCAGGGGCAGCCCCTACCATGAGCAGGACAGGAGCAGGGTCACTGTGCTGCAGGGACAGCCCCCACAATGAGCAGGGACAGGAGCAGGGTCACTGTGCTGCAGGGGCAGCCCCCACCATGAGCAGGACAGGAGCAGGGTCACTGCTGCAGGGGCAGCCCCCTACCATGAGCAGGACAGGAGCAGGGTCACTGTGCTGCAGGGGCAGCCCCTACCATGAGCAGGACAGGAGCAGGGTCACTGTGCTGCAGGGTCAGCCCCCACCATGAGCAGGACAGGAGCAGGGTCACTGTGCTGCAGGGGCAGCCCCCTACCATGAGCAGGACAGGAGCAGGGTCACTGTGCTGCAGGGGCAGCCCCTACCATGAGCAGGACAGGAGCAGGGTCACTGCGCTGCAGGGGCAGCCCCCTACCATGAGCAGGACAGGAGCAGGGTCACTGTGCTGCAGGGGCAGCCCCTACCATGAGCAGGGACAGGAGCAGGGTCACTGTGCTGCAAGGGCAGCCCCTACCATGAGCAGGGACAGGAGCAGGGTCACTGTGCTGCAGGGGCAGCCCCTACCATGAGCAGGACAGGAGCAGGGTCACTGTGCTGCAGGGGCAGCCCCCTACCATGAGCAGGACAGGAGCAGGGTCACTGTGCTGCAGGGGCAGCCCCCTACCATGAGCAGGACAGGAGCAGGGTCACTGTGCTGCAGGGGCAGCCCCCTACCATGAGCAGGACAGGAGCAGGGTCACTGTGCTGCAGGGGCAGCCCCTACCATGAGCAGGACAGGAGCAGGGTCACTGCGCTGCAGGGGCAGCCCCCTACCATGAGCAGGACAGGAGCAGGGTCACTGTGCTGCAGGGGCAGCCCCCTACCATGAGCAGGACAGGAGCAGGGTCACTGTGCTGCAGGGGCAGCCCCCTACCATGAGCAGGACAGGAGCAGGGTCACTGTGCTGCAGGGGCAGCCCCCTACCATGAGCAGGACCACTGTGCTGCAGGGGCAGCCCCCACCATGAGCAGGACAGGAGCAGGGTCACTGTGCTGCAGGGGCAGCCCCCTACCATGAGCAGGACAGGAGCAGGGTCACTGTGCTGCAGGGGCAGCCCCTACCATGAGCAGGACAGGAGCAGGGTCACTGTGCTGCAGGGGCAGCCCCTACCATGAGCAGGACAGGAGCAGGGTCACTGCTGCAGGGGCAGCCCCTACCATGAGCAGGACAGGAGCAGGGTCACTGTGCTGCAGGGGCAGCCCCTACCATGAGCAGGACAGGAGCAGGGTCACTGCTGCAGGGGCAGCCCCTACCATGAGCAGGACAGGAGCAGAGTCACTGTGCTGCAGGGGCAGCCCCTACCATGAGCAGGACAGGAGCAGGGTCACTGTGCTGCAGGGGCAGCCCCCTACCATGAGCAGGACAGGAGCAGGGTCACTGTGCTGCAGGGGCAGCCCCCTACCATGAGCAGGACAGGAGCAGGGTCACTGTGCTGCAGGGGCAGCCCCCTACCATGAGCAGGACAGGAGCAGGGTCACTGCTGCAGGGGCAGCCCCCTACCATGAGCAGGACAGGAGCAGGGTCACTGCTGCAGGGGCAGCCCCCTACCATGAGCAGGGACAGGAGCAGGGTCACTGTGCTGCAGGGGCAGCCCCTACCATGAGCAGGGACAGGAGCAGGATTGCTGTGCTGCAGGGGCAGCCCCCTACCATGAGCAGGACAGGAGCAGGGTCACTGTGCTGCAGGGGCAGCCCCTACCATGAGCAGGACAGGAGCAGGGTCACTGCGCTGCAGGGGCAGCCCCTACCATGAGCAGGACAGGAGCAGGGTCACTGTGCTGCAGGGGCAGCCCCTACCATGAGCAGGACAGGAGCAGGGTCACTGCGCTGCAGGGGCAGCCCCTACCATGAGCAGGACAGGAGCAGGGTCACTGTGCTGCAGGGGCAGCCCCTACCATGAGCAGGACAGGAGCAGGGTCACTGCGCTGCAGGGGCAGCCCCCACCATGAGCAGGACAGGAGCAGGGTCACTGTGCTGCAGGGGCAGCCCCCTACCATGAGCAGGGACAGGAGCAGGGTCACTGCTGCAGGGGCAGCCCCTACCATGAGCAGGGACAGGAGCAGGGTCACTGTGCTGCAGGGGCAGCCCCTACCATGAGCAGGACAGGAGCAGGGTCACTGCGCTGCAGGGGCAGCCCCCACCATGAGCAGGACAGGAGCAGGGTCACTGCGCTGCAGGGGCAGCCCCTACCATGAGCAGGACAGGAGCAGGGTCACTGTGCTGCAGGGGCAGCCCCTACCATGAGCAGGACAGGAGCAGGGTCACTGCGCTGCAGGGGCAGCCCCCTACCATGAGCAGGACAGGAGCAGGGTCACTGCGCTGCAGGGGCAGCCCCCTACCATGAGCAGGACAGGAGCAGGGTCACTGCTGCAGGGGCAGCCCCCTACCATGAGCAGGACAGGAGCAGGGTCACTGCGCTGCAGGGGCAGCCCCTACCATGAGCAGGACAGGAGCAGGGTCACTGCGCTGCAGGGGCAGCCCCTACCATGAGCAGGACAGGAGCAGGGTCACTGTGCTGCAGGGGCAGCCCCCTACCATGAGCAGGACAGGAGCAGGGTCACTGCGCTGCAGGGGCAGCCCCCTACCATGAGCAGGACAGGAGCAGGGTCACTGTGCTGCAGGGGCAGCCCCCTACCATGAGCAGGACAGGAGCAGGGTCACTGTGCTGCAGGGGCAGCCCCTACCATGAGCAGGACAGGAGCAGGGTCACTGTGCTGCAGGGGCAGCCCCTACCATGAGCAGGACAGGAGCAGGGTCACTGTGCTGCAGGGGCAGCCCCTACCATGAGCAGGACAGGAGCAGGGTCACTGTGCTGCAGGGGCAGCCCCTACCATGAGCAGGACAGGAGCAGGGTCACTGTGCTGCAGGGGCAGCCCCTACCATGAGCAGGGACAGGAGCAGGATTGCTGTGCTTCGCAGGTACGAGTGCTGTTGCTGCTTCAGCTGGTAGTGGGGGCTGTTGATGAGGGCCAGCGCCATCTCCTCCTGCAGGAGGGCCTGGGCTCAGACCTCACGACGCTGGACACATGGCGGGCAGAGCCCAGGCTGGCCGGCTTACCTCCTCCTCGTCCCACCCGTACAGGTCCCAGTGCTGGACCACCTGGGCACGCTTCCGCTTCCAAAACTCCAAGAACACGGTGGCTGGGGTGGGAGCAAGGAGGCGTCAAGCTGGCAGCGGGGTGTCACCGCCTGGGCTCACGCCGCCCCCAGACTCACCCCACAGAGCCATGAAGATGGCGAAGGCCACCGTCCCCTCGTTGTCAAAGAGGTGGGTGAGCTGTGGGCAGGGCGGGTGGTCAAGGACAGGCCTGTCGCCTTCCCTGAGGGCCAGGGAGGCCTGGCTGCAAGGAGCCAGGCCTCTGACCCCTGGGTTTCTCCAGGACAGGCCGGCCTCCCAGGTGGGCTGGCTGCGAGGGAGGCCGACCCCAAGAGCAAACCTTGGCAAAGGTGCAGGTGTCGGAAAGCCGCTGGAACTTGTGACTGTGGTCGCCTCGCGGGCACATGAAGATGTCGTGGGCACTGCAGATTTCCTTGCTGGGGTGCGGGGGGCAGGGGCCAGGCCACCACTGCGGTGCAGGAACCCAGCGGCTGCGCTCCGCCCTGTGCCGGCCCCTCCCCAGACCCGCCCCTCGCACTGGCGCCGCCCCCACCGCTGGCCGGGTGACTAGGGGCTTCCAGGTCCCATCGCCTCCTCCGCCCTGGCCATGCAGAGCCCGCCCCGCCCCTTCCTCGCCCCAAACCCGCCCTGACCCGCCCACCGGCGACAGCCCCGCCCACCGACCCGACTCGCCCCGCCCCTTACCTGTCCACCCCACCGCCCTACCCGCCCCTTCCTCGCCCCAAACCCGCCCTGACCCGCCCACCGGCGACAGCCCCCGCAACACGCCCCTTCCTCGCCCCGCCTCCGCCCCGCCCACCGTCATCCGCCTCGCCCCGCCCCTTCCTCGCCCCGCCTCCGCCCCGCCCACCGTCACCCGCCTCGCCCCGCCCCTTCCTCGCCCCGCCTCCGCCCCGCCCATCGCCATCCGCCTCGCCCCGCCTCCGCCCCGCCCACCGGCCCGTGTCCGGCCCTCCGCCCCTTCCTCGCCCCGACCCCGCCCCGCCCCACCCCTTCCTCGCCCCGACCCGCCCCCGCCCGCCCCACCTGATCTGGCTGGCATTGAAGTGGAAGAAGCCGCTCAGGAAGATGAGGAGGCCCGCCCCGGCCGCGGGGATCAGCATGCAGGTGTACCAGCCCAGCCAGGCGAAGTACAGCGCCACCTTCTCCCCGAAGTAGTCCCTGTGGGCACAGCTGTCCGTCAGGGCCACCACACTGGGCACCCTAATGGGACCAGGCTAAGGGTTCGCGACCATAGTGTCTGTGACCTTAGTCACAGATGGTGCAGGGTGTCAGGGCACGGGCATGTCTGGGGACACGGGTGTGTCGGGGGGCACAGGAGCATCAGAGGCACAGGAGTGTCAGGGGCACAGGAGCGTCAGGGGCACAGGAGTGTCAGGGGGACAGGAGCGTCAGGGGCACAGGTGTGTCAGGGGTACAGGAGTGTCAGGGGCACAGGTGTGTCAGGGGCACAGGAGCGTCAGGGGGCACAGGAGCATCAGGGGCACAGGAGCGTCAAGGGCACAGGAGCGTCAGGGTCACAGGAGCGTCAGGGGCATAGGAGCGTCAGGTGCACAGGTGTGTCAGGGGCACAGGTGTGTCAGGGGCACAGGAGCGTCAGGGGGCACAGCAGCATCAGGGGGCACAGCAGCATCAGGGGCACAGGTGTGTCTGCAGGGGCACAGCAGCATCAGGGGCACAGCAGCGTCAGGGGCACAGGTGTGTCTGCAGGGGCACAGCAGCGTCAGGGGCACAGGTGTGTCTGCAGGGGCGCAGATTTCCTGTCAGTGCCCAGGTGCCTTCTCTTCTGCGTTACCTGATACTGTCAATCGGCTGTTTCTTGGCACACAGCTGTGTCCAGCACGCCCATTCCTTCTTCAGAAACTTTTTTTTCTCCTCCTGGGCACAGGGCAAGTCAGAGCCCCGGCCTCCAGTCACCCCAGCCCTCTCCCAGCCGGCCAGCCCTCACCTGGTGCAGGGGGAAGCTGGTCTCAAAGACCCCGCACTTCACCAAATCCTGAAACGTGTCTGGGGGTGGGAGGCACAGGGGTCTCTGGTCAGCAGGGATGAGAGACACAGGCCCCCACATGCCCTGGCCCACTCCCCACCTGGCAAGCTGCTCGGGCCACTTGTCCCTCCTGTCCTTACCTGTGAATCCCAGCTCGCTGTTCAGGATGAAGTTGAAGATGCGAATTCTGTAACGAGAGAGCCCGCTCACCCAGTGACCACAGCCCCCAGCGTCATCCAGCTGTGCTGGAAGGCCAGGAGAGGAAGGTCTGGGCAAGCCGTGTCCACAGCCCACCCCACCTCTGCATCTGCCTCCACAACCCTCAAACTTTGGCATGCTCTCAGCTGTGAGACAGGGAAACGGAGGCCCTGGCTCTCGGGGCCACAGTGGGGCAGGGGTCCTCTCACCTGGTGGTGATGGGGGTGGCCTCCTGGGTCTCTAGGAGCATGCAGTACTGCTCGGAGACACTCTTCTCTGCCCAGATGCCAAAGAACACCTTCTTCCCGTCCTCCACCTCCTGGAGGGGAGCCACATGGACCTTCTGAGGACCCCCTTCCTCCCTGACCACTGGCCTGGACCCTCAGCTCAACCTGTGTGCCACCCACTCCATGCTCCTAGGCCCTAGGTCCCCATCAGCACCACCCACCCCTGCCCTAGGCCCCCACTCAAGGACCCCTGCCCTGAACCCACCCCCACCCCGGGGCCTCCCTGTCCCAGGTCCCTAGAATCCTCAGCCACCCGCAGGCCCTGCAGCCCCAGCCCACAAGCCACCAGCCCTCCATGCACGGCCCGCCCGTGCCCCACTTCAGTCCCCAGGGTTCCAGCCCAGCCCACCTTGACCCGAAAGCCCTTCATTCTGAGCTCCTTCAGGAACTGCTGCTGCTTTCTGGCCAGGCCCGGCTTCCTCCGGGCAGCTGTGTTGGCCACGAGGACATAGTCACAGTGCTCAGGGTCTTCATGGTGGGGCCCAGGGCCAGGCACAGGGGAGGACAAGCTGCAGCACAGCCAAGACTGGCCCAAGTGCATGCCCACCCCACGGCTCTTCATGGGCAGGGCACTGTCCCCTTGTGTCCCCGCAGAGAACAGGGCCCTCTCTTCATCCTGGGGGGAGGGGGACAGGACGCTGCATCCTGGGCCAGGAGCTGCACACCATGCGCTTGAGCAGGACACAGTCAGAACAGGAACCAGTGGGCGTGTGATCTGTGCCCAGAAAGGACAGGACAGGACAGGGCAGGACAGCAGGGATGCCCAAGGCCAGGCACAGGCCACCCACTGTATGGGGAAACACAGAGCTCATTAAACCCTGAAAAAAGAACAGGCTCACATGGCCACAGGTGTGTGCAGAGCTCCCTCCTCCAGGCGCCCAGGTGAGAGCATGGCTGCAGGTGTGCTCAGGGCTCCTCCCCCCAGGCGCCCAGGTGAGAGCATGGCTGCAGGTGTGCTCAGGGCTCCTCCCCCCAGGCGCCCAGGTGAGAGCATGGCTGCAGGTGTGCTCAGGGCTCCTCCCCCCAGACGCCCAGGTGACAGCATGGCTGCAGGTGTGCTCAGGGCTCCTCCTCCAGACGCCCAGGTGAGAACATGGCCGCAGGTACACACAAGGCTCCCAGACACCAGGTGACCATCATCTTAAGAGAAGCAGGGACTGGCTATCAGGGACACCTGACCAGGACAGGTACAGATGGCATCTTCAGCCACTGGGATTGGCAGCACTGCAGCTTGGATGGTTTGGCAGAGCCCTGCCTGTGTCACAGGTACACAAGCTGAGGACCAGACCCTCATGGGGTTGCCTGCAGCCTGGGCCCTGACCAGGGGCCATGAGGGGTGCAGCCTGGGTCCAGACCAGGGGCCATGGGGGGTGCAGCCTGGGTCCAGACCAGGGGCCATGGGGGGTGCAGCCTGGGTCCAGACCAGGGGCCATGGGGGTGCAGCCTGGGTCCAGACCAGGGGCCATGAGGGGTGCAGCCTGGGTCCAGACCAGGGGCCATGGGGGGTGCAGCCTGGGTCCAGACCAGGGGCCATGAGGGGTGCAGCCTGGGTCCAGACCAGGGGCCATGGGGGGTGCAGCCTGGGTCCAGACCAGGGGCCATGAGGGGTGCAGCCTGGGTCCAGACCAGGGGCCATGGGGGGTGCAGCCTGCGCCCTAACCAGTGTCATGGCAGGTGCAGCCCGGGCCCTGACCAGACGCGGGTGAGGAGAGGTCACACAGCCTCAGGCCACATGTGATGGGAAGGGGTCCCCAGCATCGCAGCTAGCAGGGCCCCCTAGGGAGGGATAGGGACCCCACAGTGACCAGGGCCAGAGTCTGTCCCCCAGCAGCATCCCACCTCACCCTACTGGGCTGGCAGGTGTGGGCACCACCACCCCACTTGGCACCTGCGGCCCCCACACACCATCTGCAGTCACACCCAACCAGCACTGTCTGTCCTCCCCTCCTGCCCACTGGCAGGCTGTGGCCAGTCTCCTGATTGCTCCCCAAGTACATTCCTGCTGCCTCCCCCAGGGAGCCTCCCAGACTGCCCCAGCCAGTCTGCCCATGGCTGCCAAGAAACAGGAGTCTCCTCACAGTCTGCGCTCAGCCAAGAGCATCCCTGTTTGTGTGAGAGCCCACTTACAGGGTGTCTGCTCTTCATTCTGCTAAACACAGTCCCCCACCCCACCCAAAGAAGCCAAGACAGAAGCTAGGGCTTCAGGGGACAGCCCCCAGCCTCCTCACTCTGCCAGCCAGGCTCTATACCTGGGCTCCCAGAATTCAGCCTCCTGCCAGAGGGGACATGCCTTCATGGGGGGGGGGGTCAGGAGCCAGAGCAGGCTAGCCCCCCTGTACTGGCAAGCATGGGCTCGGGCTTGGGGATCAGGAAGCGTGGTGCAGGGTGGAGGGCAGAGGGGCAAAGCTGACCCTCAGAGCTGCTCTCCCACCCTAGAGGCCCGCTTCCTGGCACCAGGGACCCAGCCTGTATCAGAGGCAGAACAGAGACCTCAATGCCAGTGGGGAGCAGGGAGTGGGAGCTGAGGGCCAAGCAGGCTGCGACTGCCAGGCCAGGATGCAAGCCCGGGCACACTGAGCCAGTATTCGCTGGGCAGGAAACCCCGTCACAGGAGGAGGCTTGGGGACCCAGTGGACAGTCCCAGGCTGGACCTGGTGGGGCTGGGAGCCCCTCACCCAAACACACGCGGAAGTCCTGGGAGCCGGGGGGAGGCTGGTTTCGCTCCTTGCTGCTTCTCCACGCCACCCACCTCTGACCTGATCAGCCCACGGAGTAATGCTGCCCTCCCAGGTCAACACTGCTCTCCCAGCTGCATCCCGCAGCCCCCAACCCCAGCTGTAGCCCAAAGCTCACAGCTGGGGCCAGCCCCTGTCCTCAGCCACAGCACCCAGACCCCAGCCCTAGCCCTCAGCCCCGGCCCCCAGCCCCCAGAGACAGCTCCCAGCTCTCAACCACAGCCCCCAGCCCTCAGCCACAGCCCCCAGCCCCCAGCCACAGCCCCCAGCTACAGCTCCCAGCCCCCAGCTCTCAGCCACAGCCCCCAGCTACAGTCCCCAGCCCCCAGCCACAGCCCCCAGCTACAGCTCCCAGCCCCCAGCCACAGCCCCCAGCTCTCAGCCACAGCCCCCAGCTACAGTCCCCAGCCCTTAGCCACAGCCCCCAGCTCTCAGCCACAGCCCCCAACCCCAACCCCAGTCCCCAACTAACCCCATCCCCAAGCCAAAGTCCCCAGCCCCCAGCTCCCAGCCCCTAGTCCCTTCTGCCTGGCTACTGACCCCTCCACTCTGCTTCCCAGGGGCATCTGTAGGTGGGCTGCATCCTGGGGTCCCACCTGGAAGCAAGCACGCCCAAGGGTTGGATGGGGATCCACAGACCCCAGCTGGGGTGCCCTGCCCTGGTGGGGTTGCAGATCCCAGGCAGCCTTCCAGATGAGGCTAGGCAGTGGGCAGGAGGTGGGCAGTGCCAGGGCAGTTAGAGGAAGGCCCTCACCTGCATGCTGGCTGGTTGCCGGAGAGTTCCCGGGAGTGGGGGTCGGCTGACAGCAGACTGACACCAGGCAGGCAGAGTGTGGCCGGGTGGCCACTGTCCTGACTTCCGCGTGGGGCACCTCCTGCTCCCGCCTCCCGCCTACTCCGTCCTTGCCACGCCCGGGCGCAGTCCAGGCACCCAGCAGGCCAGCCCCTCCCTGCATCTGCACACCTGAGGCCACCTGTGCCTGCCGAGGCCCCTGATGTGGGGGGCTAGTGCTGCCGGGGGCACAACCTCCCCAGGCACCCCTGTTCCCACGCGGCACCGTGGGGGGCACCTCCCCCAGGGACTCTTCCACACGGTCACGTCCCCCTGGCTAACCCTCAACCACTTCCCCAGGACCATCTCCCCCAGACCACCTCCCCCAGGCCACCTCTCCAGACCACCTCCCCCAGACTACCTCCCCCAGGCCACCTCCCCCAGACCACCTCCCCCAGACCACCTCCCCCAGGCCACCTCCCCCAGACCACCTCCCCCAGACTACCTCCCCCAGGCCACCTCCCCCAGGCCACCTCCCCCAGGCCACCTCTCCCAGACCACCTCCCCCAGGACCATCTCCCCCAGACCACCTCCCCCAGACTACCTCCCCCAGGACCATCTCCCCCAGACCACCTCCCCCAGACTACCTCCCCCAGGCCACCTCCCCCAGACCATCTCCCCCAGGCCACCTCCCCCAGGCCACCTCCCCCAGGCCACCTTCCCCAGGCCACCTCCCCCAGGCCACCTCTCCCAGACCACCTCCCCCAGGACCACCTCCCCCAGACCACCTCCCCCAGACTACCTCCCCCAGGCCACCTCCCCCAGACCACCTCCCCCAGGCCACCTCCCCCAGACCACCTCCCCCAGACCATCTCCCCCAGGCCACCTCCCCCAGGCCACCTCTCCCAGACCACCTCCCCCAGGACCATCTCCCCCAGACTACCTCCCCCAGGCCACCTCCCCCAGACCATCTCCCCCAGGCCACCTCCCCCAGGCCACCTCCCCCAGGCCACCTTCCCCAGGCCACCTCCCCCAGGCCACCTCCCCCAGACTACCTCCCCCAGGCCACCTCCCCCAGACCATCTCCCCCAGGCCACCTCCCCCAGGCCACCTCCCCCAGGCCACCTCTCCCAGACCACCTCCCCCAGGACCATCTCCCCCAGGCCACCTCTCCCAGACCATCTCCCCCAGACCACCTCCCCCAGGCCACCTCTCCCAGACCATCTCCCCCAGGCCACCTCCCCCAGGACACCTCCCCCAGTCCACCTCCCCCAGACCACCTCCCCCAGACCATCTCCCCCAGACCACCTCCCCCAGACTACCTCCCCCAGGACCATCTCCCCCAGACCACCTCCCCCAGACTACCTCCCCCAGGCCACCTCCCCCAGACCATCTCCCCCAGGCCACCTCCCCCAGGCCACCTCCCCCAGGCCACCTCCCCCAGGCCACCTCCCCCAGGCCACCTCTCCCAGACCACCTCCCCCAGGACCACCTCCCCTAGACCACCTCCCCCAGACTACCTCCCCCAGGCCACCTCCCCCAGGACCATCTCCCCCAGACCACCTCCCCCAGGCCACCTCCCCCAGACCACCTCCCCCAGACCATCTCCCCCAGGCCACCTCCCCCAGGCCACCTCTCCCAGACCACCTCCCCCAGGACCATCTCCCCCAGACTACCTCCCCCAGGCCACCTCCCCCAGACCATCTCCCCCAGGCCACCTCCCCCAGGCCACCTCCCCCAGGCCACCTTCCCCAGGCCACCTCCCCCAGGCCACCTCCCCCAGACTACCTCCCCCAGGCCACCTCCCCCAGACCATCTCCCCCAGGCCACCTCCCCCAGGCCACCTCCCCCAGGCCACCTCTCCCAGACCACCTCCCCCAGGACCATCTCCCCCAGGCCACCTCTCCCAGACCATCTCCCCCAGACCACCTCCCCCAGACCACCTCCCCCAGACCACCTCCCCCAGACCATCTCCCCCAGACCACCTCCCCCAGACCACCCCAGGGTCCCTCCAGAGGACTCAGTCTTCCAGCTCCATGTCCAGTTTTGCTTCCTCAGAGGAGAGTGTGGATGGGAGGTGGGGTGACACCTGAGCCCTTGTAGCCCTGGATGGGGCCAGCCAGTGCTCCTGAGGACGTGTGTAGCCTATGGCCCAGGAGCAGTGGCTGGGCAGACCTGGACTGTGGGAGTGACCACCCAATCCTGAGGGTGGTATCAGTGACCCACAGGGAGGGGGGAGTTGGTTCGGACAGGATCTCCACGGTGCAGGGCAGGGGCAGAAGGGGTCCACTGGACATGGGGCCTGAGTCACTGGGGCAGGGACAGAAGACTCACACAGACACATCTATTTATTTTCCTGTGACAGAGGGACGGGGTGGGGAAGAGACAGAGACACCTTGCTCAGGGTGTGGGGCCCTGGCTGATGGTTGTGCCCGGGATGGAGCCTGGGCCTCAGGGTCTATACCTGACACATTGAACTGTCTTCCTGGCCCCCTTTCATATTTCAGATAGAGGGGAAGGGAGAGGGAGAGGGAGAGGGAGAGGGAGAAAGAGAGAGAGAGACACACATCATAGCACTGCTCCACCATCCATCGACCTCCCCTGGTGCAGTTCCCAGTACTCCTGTGTGGTGCTGGGGCTTGAACCCAGGGCCTCATGCACAGCAAAGCACCAGCTCCCTACTGGGCAAGTGGCACATCCATCCACTTATTCCCCAATTGGAGGTGTCCACCCACCCGGGTTCTCATTCAGCTCCATCCTTGCAGGCACCCTGAGCCCTGGCCCTGCCCCTTCCTCCTCCGACTGCAGAGCTGCCCTCCTTCCTCCTTCCGGGGCAAAGTGCAGCAGGAGGAGGCTGCCCTGCCAGGGCTCCCCCCACCCCCTAGCTCAGGAGAGTCACAGGCTAGAGGCCCCCACTCCTGGGCAGGACACCTTCTGCCCCCTTCTCCCTCAGCAGGACCGAACCGGCTGACCTGCGGCTGGCTCTTAAAGGGCCTGCCTTCCTTGGAGTGACAGCTCCACATGTGGATGTGTTCTCCCGACAGACAGACAGACACGCTGTAATAAAGCCAGCCCTCTTTATAGCAGACACTGTGCAGGTGCTTGAGTGGGTAACCAGGGGCCTGCAGGGAGGGTGAGAAGCAGCCATCACTCCATAGTCCACACTCCCCAGGGACAGCTGCTAGGGGAAGGGTGTTCAGGGCTGTGCAGTTGCCCCAGTCCATTCACAGCATTCTCATCATCCCCAAAGAAACCCAGTGTCTTCAGCAATCCCCCAGCCCCCAGTGCCCACTCCCCAGCCCCACTGCCCAGCCCCAGTGCCCAGCTCCCAGTCTCAGTGACCATCCACCAGCCCCCAGTGACCACATCCATCCTCCACCCCCAAGCACCCAGTGAACAGCCCCAGTGAACAGCCCCAGTGAACAGCCCCCAGTAAACAGCCCCAGTGACCAGCCCCCAGTGACCAGCCCCAGTGACCAGCCCCCAGGGACCAGCCCCAGTGACCAGCCCCCAGGGACTAGCCCCAGTGACCAGCCCCAGTGACCAGCCCCCAGGGACCAGCCCCAGTGACCAGCCCCCAGGGACCAGCCCCAGTGACCAGCCCCAGTGACCAGCCCCAGTGAACAGCCCCAGTGACCAACCGCAGTGACCAGCCCCAGTGACCAGCCCCAGTGAACAGCCCCAGTGACCATCCCCCAGTGACCAGCCCCAGTGAACAGCCCCAGTGACCAGCCCCAGTGACCAGCCCCCAGTGACCATCCCCCAGTGACCAGCCCCAGTGACCATCCCCCAGTGACTAGCCCCAGTGACCAGCCCCAGTGAACAGCCCCAGTGACCAGCCCCAGTGACCATCCCCCAGTGACCAGCCCCAGTGACCAGCCCCAGTGACCAGCCCAGGGACCAGCCCCAGTGACCATCCCCCAGTGACCAGCCCCAGTGACCAGCCCAGGGACCAGCCCCAGTGACCAGCCCCAGTGACCAGCCCCAGTGACTATCCCCCAGTGACCAGCCCCAGTGACCAGCCCCCAGTGACCAGCCCCCAGTGACCAGCCCCAGTGACCAGCCCCAGTGACCAGCCCCCAGTGACCAGCCCCAGTGACCAGCCCCAGTGACCATCCCCCAGTGACCAGCCCCAGTGAACAGCCCCAGTGACCAGCCCCAGTGACCATCCCCAGTGACCATCCCCCAGTGACCAGCCCCAGGGACCAGCCCCAGTGACCATCCCCCAGTGACCAGCCCCAGTGACCATCCCCCAGTGACCAGCCCCAGTGACCAGCCCCAGTGAACAGCCCCAGTGACCAGCCCCAGTGACCATCCCCCAGTGACCAGCCCCAGGGACCAGCCCCAGTGACCAGCCCCCGCCCCTTCCAGCCCGGTGGCCAGTATTCCGGTGGCCAGAGAGCAGCTTTGTCTCCGGGACCGGCCTGCTCTGGACCGTTCATGCCACTGTGGCAGCAGACACGTTTGCGAGCGTGAACGAAACATCTTTTCTTTATTATTTATTTTGTCCCCGGAGCTTCTCAGGGAGCTGGGTCAGGGAGGCCGAGGGTCCCGAGGGGAACCCGATGACCGGGTCCCAGCCGCTCCCAGGAGCCACCCGCCATCCGCGCCTGCGGGCTCCTGTTGCCTAGCAACCCGGCTCCGTCGCCTAGCGACCGGCCGGCGGCCTCCTCCCAGCCAGCCCCGCTCGGCCCGGAAGCGCCCAGCACACCCCGCGGCGGACTACAAGCCCCATGGTGCCCCGCGCGCCCTCCTCGCCGCCGCCCAGCACACCCCGCGGCGGACTACAAGCCCCATGGTGCCCCGCGCGCCCTCCTCGCCGCCGCCGCCCTCCGGAGACCCCGCCGCGCGCCCCCTTCCCGGCGCGCCCCGCGCGTCCCGTGACCCCGTGCGCGGGGTCGGCTCGGGGTCGACGCGGGGGTCAGGCGGGCGGCTCGGGAGCCATGCGGAGGGGCGAGCGCAGGGCCGTCGGGGGGTCGCGGCCGGGGTCCCCCGAGCCCGCACGCTGGGCCGCGCCCCGGGAGCCGCTGGGCCGCCGCAGCACCGAGTCCGAGGTCTACGACGACGGCACCAACACCTTCTTCTGGTGGGTGCGGGCCGGGGCCGGGGCGCGGCAGGCTGAGGGGACGGGGTCGCCGGGGGCGGGGGTGAGGGGACGGGGTCGCCGGGGGCGGGGAGGCTGAGGGGACGGGGGCGCCGGGGGCGGGGGAGGCTGAGGGACGGGGTCGCCGGGGGCGGGGGAGGCTGAGGGGACGGGGGCGCCGGGGGCGGGGGAGGCTGAGGGGACGGGGGCGCCGGGGGCGGGGGAGGCTGAGGGGACGGGGGCGCCGGGGGCGGGGGAGGCTGAGGGGACGGGGTCGCCGGGGGCGGGGAGGCTGAGGGGACGGGGTCGCCGGGGGCGGGGGAGGCTGAGGGGACGGGGTCGCCGGGGGCGGGGGTGAGGGGACGGGGGCGCCGGGGGCGGGGCTGAGGGGACGGGGGCGCCGGGGGCGGGGGAGGCTGAGGGGACGGGGGGCGCCGGGGGCGGGGGAGGCTGAGGGGACGGGGTCGCCGGGGGCGGGGGTGAGGGGACGGGGTCGCCGGGGGCGGGGGAGGCTGAGGGGACGGGGGCGGGGGTGAGGGGACGGGGTCGCCGGGGGCGGGGAGGCTGAGGGGACGGGGTCATCGGGGGCGGGGGAGGCTGAGGGACGGGGTCGCCGGGGGCGGGGGAGGCTGAGGGACGGGGTCGCCGGGGGCGGGGGAGGCTGAGGGGACGGGGGCGCCGGGGGCGGGGGAGGCTGAGGGGACGGGGTCGCCGGGGGCGGGGGTGAGGGGACGGGGTCGCCGGGGGCGGGGAGGCTGAGGGGACGGGGTCACCGGGGGCGGGGGAGGCTGAGGGACGGGGTCGCCGGGGGCGGGGGAGGCTGAGGGGACGGGGGCGCCGGGGGCGGGGGAGGCTGAGGGGACGGGGTCGCCGGGGGCGGGGGTGAGGGGACGGGGTCGCCGGGGGCGGGGAGGCTGAGGGGACGGGGTCACCGGGGGCGGGGGAGGCTGAGGGACGGGGTCGCCGGGGGCGGGGGAGGCTGAGGGGACGGGGGCGCCGGGGGCGGGGGAGGCTGAGGGGACGGGGGCGCTGGGGGCGCGGCAGGCTGAGGGGACGGGGTCGCCGGGGGAGGCTGAGGGAAGGGGGTCGCTGGGGGTTGAGGGGACAGGGTCACCGGGGGAGGCTGAGAGGACGGGGCTCCTGAAGGGACGGGAGTGGAGATGAGGGCGTGAGGCTGAGGGCCGGGGTCGCCTGAGGGCGGGGCTGCGGTCACCTCAAGGCCGCCCCGACGGCTCTGGTGGGGTCCGCAGAGCGCGCCCGCCCGCCGGGTCGAGACCCCGGAGCCCTCCTGGCAACGGGCCGGGGTGAGGTGAGCAGGTGGCCCCGGGGAGCACGACTCCTGGTGGCGCCGCCCGCATCCCCGCGCCGCGCCGCGTCCCCAGAGGCGGCCGTCCTTCCCGGCCTCGGCTCCCCGCTCGGCCGCCGCCTCCTCGCCCCGACCGCTGGGCACCGTGCCCGGGCGAGAGCCGGCGGCTGTGGGCTTTGGCCCTGCCCGCACACCAGGGCCGCTGAGCCTCCTGCGCCTGGGCGGGCGGCCGGGTGTGTCTGGGCAGCTGGGGACCCGGGGCCGCGGCTGAGCGTCCTGTCCTGTCCTGTCCTGTCCGTGTCCGCCGCAGGCGCGCCCACACGCTCACGGTGCTCTTCATCCTCACCTGCGTGCTGGGCTACGTGACTCTGCTGGAGGAGACGCCGCAAGACACGGCCTACAACACTAAGAGGTGAGTGGGGCCTGCGGAGCCTCGGGGCCCTGGGTTGGGGGAGGGACCGTAGCTGAGTCTCGCGTCCCTTCCAGAGATGGACGAGCCTGCCGGCCAGCGCTCTGCTCATCCTATGTGCTGCCAGTCAGACCCGCCGCTTCCTTTCCTGCCCCGGGAGCCCCTTGTGGTCCTCTGGTCCTGGGACCCGGTGGGGGGACCGTGGGAGAGGAAGCCTGGTATTGGTGGGGACCTCGGCCAGCTGTGGTCATGGGGGGTGGACAGGAGCTTTTCATTTTCTGAGGCCCCAGCACAGCGAGCTGCCCCCCCCCCCCTTGCAGCACAGCCCTGCCTGGAGAGCATGGGCTTCTGCCTCACCTCAGCCCCCAGCCCAGACCTGGCTGCCACCAGCCCTGCTCTAGGCTTTACGCCTTCTCTAGAGCCTCTGTGGATCTCTGTCTGTGGATTCTCAGGCCTCTGCCTGCTGGGCCCAGTTCCCTCAGCCACAGAGGCCAGGCAGCGCATCCTGGCATGGACCCACCTTAGAGCGTGTGGGGGTGGGGTGAGGGGGCATTCTAGGACTTGGCTTTTTCTGTGGTTTTGTCATTGGCTGCTGCTGGGGAGGGCCTAAGACCCCTGGGAAACACTGACAAAATTGAGGTCTAAAACCACTGGCAAAAAAATGAGCCTGGTCATACCTCTGAAGTGGGTATCTTGTCACCAGGCGAGGGTGGCCCACATGGCCTGGGGTGCCTCAGGGTGTCTGTGTCAGGGTGGCTTTGATCTCCTGTCACCTTGGGGCCAGCAGCTCATACTCCAGAGGTGGAAGGCTGACTGACCGAGGGACCCCACACTACCTTGTAGCTATGTGAATGGGGACACTGGAAACATCACGATGGTGGCCTATCCTTTGGCCTATGCGTTTGGGCGGGGGGCGGGGTCAGTGGCTGTGCTGCATCCCCGGGACCTTTAATGCCGCTGCCTCAGTCCATAGTCCTCAGGTGCACCTGCATCCCCCAGAGGGTCCAGAAGTTTCAGATGGGGGTTAGACACATGGACAGACTTTGTGCTGCCATATCACATGCTGCCACCTGCTCAGAGTGGCCACAGGCTGCCCCACAACCACAGTGCCAGGAGACCTGGAGGGACCACAGGCTGCCCTACCACTACAGTGCCAGGAGACATGGAGGGACCACAGGCTGCCCTACCACTACAGTGCCAGGAGACATGGAGGGACCACAGGCTGCCCTACCACTACAGTGCCAGGAGACCTGGAGGGACCACAGGCTGCCCCACAACCACAGTGCCAGGAAACCTGGAGGGACCACAGGCTACCCTACCACTACAGTGCCAGGAGACCTGGTGGGACCATAGGCTGCCCCACAACCACAGTGCCAGGAGACATGGAGGGACCACAGGCTGCCCCACAACCACAGTGCCAGGAGACATGGAGGGACCACAGGCTACCCTACCACTACAGTGCCAGGAGACCTGGTGGGACCACAGGCTGCCCTACCACTACAGTGCCAGGAGACCTGGTGGGACCATAGGCTGCCCTACCACTACAGTGCCAGGAGACATGGAGGGACCACAGGCTGCCCTACCACTACAGTGCCAGGAGACATGGAGGGACCACAGGCTACCCTACCATTACAGTGCCAGGAGACCTGGTGGGACCACAGGCTGCCCTACCACTACAGTGCCAGGAGACATGGAGGGACCACAGGCTACCCTACCACTACAGTGCCAGGAGACATGGAGGGACCACAGGTTGCCCCACAACCATGGTGCCAGGAGACCTGGAGGGACCACATTGAGGGACCACAGGCTGCCCTACCACTACGGTGCCAGGAGACATGGAGGGACCACAGGCTGCCCTACCACTACAGTGCCAGGAGACATGGAGGGACCACAGGCTGCCCCACAACCACAGTGCCAGGAGACCTGGAGGGACCACATGCTGCCCTATGACCTCAGCACTGGGCCACCCAGAGTGACCGCAGGCTTCTCTATGATCCCAGCACCACGGGACCCAGAGTGGCCACAGTGACACAAGGCTGTTGTGGGAACTCTCCCTTACCACCAGTGGAAGAACATGGCTGAAAAAGGATATGACTGGGTGGGTGTGCTGTGCTGGAAACTGGGTGCTGATCTCATCCCCAGGGCCTCTGCGAGCCCTTGAGCAGCCCTACAGCTCCATCCTGGACCCAGGTGTCGCTCCTCACAAAACACATGCTCTCAAATGACCCAGTACTCCTTCAGCTGTCAGTCCAGGTGCATCAGAAACTCAGGTCCCCAGAACTCAAGTCACAGTGAGATATCTCTCCAGGAGGTGGGCAGACTGCAGGGCGCTGCCTGGTGACGAGCCCTGAGTTGTGAAGTGTGTACGTGCCAGAAGCCAGTCAGAAAGGCAGCATGAAGACCAGCTCTTGACGTACCCAAATAGCCCATGTTCCAGGGCCTGGGGTGAGGGTGGGATGCAGGATGCTACTGGTCCAATGCTTTGTGGCAGGTGGGGGGCATTCTGTGTCATCACACACCTCAGATCACAGCCTGAGGACAGGCAGTGTCTGCAAAGTGCAGTCACTGGGAGCTCAAGATGCAGGAGGGCAGCAGAGGGACGTGGAAACCAGGAGGCACAACCTCACCCTGAGGGGATAGCTCAGTGGGACAAAGGTGTCCCTGGCCATGGCCCACATACCCTGTGGCCACACAACCAGCGAGGGCAGGGCCAGTGCTCTCTGCTCTGACCTCTTTGGGCTAGTGGGGATTCCCTCAGCTTCCTTCAGCCTGCTTTGCATGGATATGGTTTGGGGTTGCTGAGGTGTGGCTGCCTGGCCCACACTTGTGTCAGCCCTGGGTGCTTTGCATGGTGGCACCGTGTGTCCAGTGTCCATGTGGCGTGGCATGCTGCAGGGATTAAAGTGGCCCTACCTTGTGGCCCCCCAGCCCCAGTGCCTTGGGTCCCCAGTCCCGCCTGCTCTGCTCACGGTCACAGGCTGACACTCAGGGCTGTTTGTTCTTTGTTTGCAGAGGTATTGTGGCCAGTATTTTGGTTTTCTTATGTTTTGGAGTCACACAAGCTAAAGACGGGCCATTTTCCAGACCTCATCCAGGTAACGTGCCATTTCTCCCCATCAGTCAGGCTCCTATCCTGAGCCGCCCGTGAGTGTCCTGGGCAGTGGTCAGCGCCCCCTGGCTGCACCATCAGTTGAGGGCCCTCCCCTGGCCCCTAGCACTCTGCACTGGGGTCTCCTGCCCCCCACCCCAAGCTTAGACAGTTTCATCATGTTCTTCCCCTGCCCTTCTGAGTGCTCTCCCAAACCTACCTGCTCCACCTGCTTCCCCCCCCTCAGCCTGAGTCTTTGGGGCTCAGGCCAGAGGTCCCAGAGCTGGTCGTACCCCAGGCCAGAGAGTGGTGTGCTCCTTTAGAGTTTCAGTAGGAGGTGGGATCACTGTGGGTGGTGGGAATCAGCAGAACATCTAAAAAATTACATGGAAACAAGCAGCCCTGTTGATACCCAAGAGCCTGTCCATTTACACTTGGCTGTCTGTCCTGTTCATACATACTTGCCACCTGGCTTCAGGGCTGCAGTGGCCGCATGTGCCGGCCCAGCTCACTGTCCATGCATGTGTGTGGAATGACTTCCCCAGGAGCCCTGGGCAGAGTGACTTTCCCTTGACTGTGTCTGGGCATATAACTGACGCCCTGGGTGCGGTGGCCTTGGGACAAGTGGCCAGCCCAGGCATGGGAGGAGCGCAGGGCTGTCCCAGAGTAGCTGTGAACCCACATTCAGTCACAGCCTGGCTGGTCCAGGCCTGCCTCATGGGTTTGGATGCCTCACCTGAGTAAAGGGTGTGGGGGGGTGGTGGTCCTGTTTCCAAACCACTAGCCCCAGCACAAGCCGGGCTCCCAGTCATCGGGAAATATGGACAGAAGTGAGGAAAGTTGGGTGCTGGTGGCTGGCCACACTTCTGTCCTGGCACAAAGGATCCCATAATGTGGATCCCAGGATAACAGATCTCCACCATGGATCCCAGGATAGCAATCGCCACACAGCAGATCCCAGCATGGCAGACTCCCATGGCACAGCCAGGCACAGTCAGTCACTGGTGAGCTGGCATTCTGGAAAGACAGGTGTAGGATGCAGCCAACGGCCTAATCTGAACATCAGTCAGTTCTGTGCTTTAGGAGACTCCGATTCTGTCTAGGAGCCCCAACTGCTGACATGACACAACTTCTGCCATGGTACCTCCCCTGTGGTCAGGCATTCATCTTGCTCTGGGCCTCTCCTGGAGCAAGCGTGCACTGCTCTGAGCCACACTGGAGGCAGCGTCCACCCTGCTCTGAGCCTCTCCTGGAGCAAGCGTGCACTGTTCTGAGACACACTGGAAGCAGCGTCCACCGTGCTCTGGGCCTCTCCTGGAGCAAGTGTGCACTGTTCTGAGCCACACTGGAGGCAGCGTCCACCCCGCTCTGGGCCTCTCCTGGGGCCAACATCCACTCTGCTCTGAGCCTCTCCTGGAGCAAGTGTGCACTGTTCTGAGCCACACTGGAGGCAGCATCCACCCTGCTCTGAGCCTCTCCTGGAACAAGTGTGCACTGTTCTGAGACACACTGGAGGCAGCGTCCATCCTGCTCTGAGCCTCTATTGGAGCAAGCGTGCACTGTTCTGAGACACACTGGAGGCAGCGTCCACCCTGCTCTGAGCCTCTCCTGGAGCAAGTGTGCACTGTTCTGAGCCACACTGGAGGCAGCGTCCACCCCGCTCTGGGCCTCTCCTGGGGCCAACATCCACTCTGCTCTGAGCCTCTCCTGGAGCAGGTGTGCACTGTTCTGAGACACACTGGAGGCAGCGTCCACCCCGCTCTGGGCCTCTCCTGGGGCCAACATCCACTCTGCTCTGAGCCTCTCCTGGAGCAAGTGTGCACTGTTCTGAGCCACACTGGAGGCAGCATCCACCCTGCTCTGAGCCTCTCCTGGAACAAGTGTGCACTGTTCTGAGACACACTGGAGGCAGCGTCCATCCTGCTCTGAGCCTCTATTGGAGCAAGCGTGCACTGTTCTGAGACACACTGGAGGCAGCGTCCACCCTGCTCTGAGCCTCTCCTGGAGCAAGTGTGCACTGTTCTGAGCCACACTGGAGGCAGCATCCACCCTGCTCTGAGCCTCTCCTGGGGCCAACATCCACCCTGCTCTGAGCCTCTCCTGGAGCAAGCGTGCACTGTTCTGAGCCACACTGGAGGCAGCGTCCACCCCGCTCTGGGCCTCTCCTGGGGCCAACATCCACTCTGCTCTGAGCCTCTCCTGGAGCAGGTGTGCACTGCTCTGAGACACACTGGAGGCAGCGTCCACCGTGCTCTGAGCCTCTCCTGGAGCAAGTGTGTACTGTTCTGAGCCACACTGGAGGCAGCATCCACCCTGCTCTGAGCCTCTCCTGGAGCAAGCGTGCACTGTTCTGAGACACACTGGAGGCAGCGTCCACCCTGCTCTGAGCCTCTCCTGGAACAAGTGTGCACTGTTCTGAGCCACACTGGCAGCAGCATCCACCCTGCTCTGAGCCTCTCCTGGAGCAAGCGTGCACTGTTCTGAGACACACTGGAGGCAGCATCCACTCTGCTCTGGCCTGTGGGGCCAGTGTCCACCCTGCCTTGAGCTGCAGTGAGGATAGGGAGCCTGTGGTGCAGCTGGAGACCCCTCTGGCCCTGAAGGGGGCTGCTGGGGGAGCCGCCTCTTGGAAAAGGCTATAGTTTCAGACGCCAGTGGAGAAATGTCCTTCACGGGAGACTGGCCTTTCCAGGTTCTTTGTGGGCCAGCAGCAAGCTGTTCCCATGCTGGGGCATGTCAGACCTGAAGTTAGGGGTACAGGGAAGGGAGGGAAATCTGGGGAGACTCGGCAGCACCCATTAGGCAGCTGAGCTTGGGGTCCCCGAGGTGCCAGCCACCAGGCTGTGCCAGGTGGACTCCCAGTCTTCCCTAGAGGCCATGACAGTAGGTATGTCCCCTCAGCTGTGGAACTGGTGCCCTGCTGGTTCCGTGGGACAGACGTTTCAGTGGGTCTGCCCCACGCCATGCTGCAGTCAGTTAAAGCAGAGGCTTCCCAGAACAAGGGTGGGTGTTGATCTCCCAGTGCCCCGGGCAGGCCACCGCCTGCCTTCAGAGACTTAACAGGGTTTGAAGCATGATGTGGGTGTGGTCTGGCACCTCCTGCTGTCATCCTGTGGCCTCTGAGTGACACTTGAGCACATGCCAAAGGGCCCAGCCCCCACCCAAGTGTCCTGCTGTCAGCTGCACTGCTGACTGGGCAGTCGTGGTGTCTTGAGAGAAATGTGTGGGAGTTGAGTACAGCTCCCTCAAACTTTGCGTGTCCCTCCAGTCCACAGTGTGAATGATGCAAGGCCTCTGTCCCTGTGGACAGATGGAAGGAGAGGACAAGAGGAGCAACTGGCTGTGGGGCAGCTCTGGGTGTGTGTGTGTGTGTGTGTGTACACAGGGAGAGCCTTGGGTTCAGACCTTGGCACCATGGGTGTCAACTGGAGGTGAGGGACCAACTGCTGGGGTCCCTCACCTCCCCCCAAACAAAGTCGAGTGTAGGGTGGTGTGCTGGGCACAGCCAAAAGGACCTGGGTCCTGCCCTGTGTGCCACTCCCGGGCCTGGGCCAACCCTCTGCCCTGTCTTGCAGCCTACTGGAGGTTCTGGCTGTGTGTGAGCGTGGTGTACGAGTTATTTCTCATCTTCATCCTCTTCCAGGTGAGCAGGTGGGCCCAGGTGAGGGGATGCCACGGGTGTCTGGGTCAGCTCTCTCGGCCCCCGCCAGCACACAGGCGTCAGTGGTCTGCTTGATCCTCGGGCAGGCGCGCACCGTGTTTCAGGCCTTGTGTTTAACCTCCAGGCGGCCAAGCGGGTGCCTCAGCTCGTGAAGCTGCTGTCTGGGTTCTGAGTAGCCTGATGGCTCCTTTTTCAAGGCTCCTATTTTATGAGCTACTGAGAGAGACCCATGCAGCACAGTGCTATTGGGGGTTGAACCTGGGCCTCAGGTTGTGGGCCTGGCTCCTGGTTGCAGATGGCCTCCTGGGAAGTCCCCTGTGGGAGGGTTTCCTCCAGTCGTTGCTCTTCTCTGTCCATGTACTGCAATTTTGATGTGGTATCTAAGATTACCGTATCTTTCAGTGCCAGCACTATGAGTCCACTGCTCCCCCTTGTATCTTGTCTGATAGGACAGAAAGAAATTGAGAGAAACACCTGCAGACCTGCCTCACTGCTCGTAAAGTTTTCCCCCTGCAGGTGGGGAGCAGGGGCTTGAACCCAGGTCCTTGAGCATACTGGTGTGTGCACTCAACTAGGTGTACCACTACCGGTACTAATGATGTCCCTTATTTTATTGCCACCAGGCTTATCAATGGGGCTCCATGCCGGCACTACAAATCCACCCCCTCCTGGTGGCTGCTTTTTTTTTTTTTAATTAGAACAGAGAGAATTTGAGGGCAGAGATAAGCCAAACACCTGCAGACCTGCTTCACCACTCATCAAGCTTCCCCCTTGCAGGTGAGGAGCAGGGGCTTTTGAAGCCAGGTCCTTGTGGACTACAATGTGTGCGCTTAACCTGGTGCGCCCTCTTAATACTTAGTTTCCCTTTTGTTGCCCTTGTTTTTCATTGTTGTAGTTATTTTTATTGTTATTGATGTCATCATTGTTAGATAGGACAGAAAGAAATGGAGAGAGGGGGAGAGAAAGACAGACACCTGCAGACCTGCTTCACTGCTTGTGAAGCGACTCCCCTGCAGGTGGGGAGCCAGGGGCTCGAACCAGGATCCTTACGCCGGTCCTTGTGCTTTGCGCCACATGTGCTTAGCCCGCTACACTACCGCCTGACTCTTTAAGACCCCTTTAAATGATAAACCAAGCCAGCATCTACTCTTGCATTAGGTGGTCCCTGGCCTGGTACCTGTGCCGCCCACTGTGAGGCTGTCCAAACGCCCAGACCTCCTCACCGCTGCACACTGTCCACAGAGCCTGCAGGCCCTCGGGGAGTCACGGCAGGTGTGGCTGTGCACAAGGCTGCCCTGTTCCCTGCAGGGCCTGCACAGCACCCGGCCAGGGCCCTGGCTGCCACCCCACCCCAGGCTCAGATGGTCTGAATGCTGGCCCTTCTGTCTACTCATCTGTCGGTCCACCCCCCACCCCCACCCCCACCCCCGGCCATCTCTGGGGATCACCCTGCTGTGGCTCGTGCTGGGTGTGGTCACATGGGGCTCCTAGTTCCCTCTGCGGCTGCCGTGCTGTCCTGTGGCTGGTCACGTGGGAACACCTGGGGACAAGGGCCTCTGACCCTGCTGACCAGCTGCCCCTGCAGACTGTGCAAGATGGCCGGCAGTTCCTGAAATATGTTGACCCCAAGCTGGGGGTCCCACTGCCTGAGAGGGACTATGGGGGCAACTGCCTTCTCTACGACCCAGACAACGAGACTGACCCCTTCCACAACATCTGGGTGAGGACTCTGGGCTCCTGGGGAGGGAGGCCTGCCGGACTCACTCCCTCACACCCACACCCTGCGGGCAGGGAGGGGTGGGGACAGGTAGGTGGGTGCGAGTCTGAGCTGTCACTGCAGGACAAGATGGACGGCTTCGTGCCTGCACACTTCATTGGCTGGTACCTGAAGGTGAGGGCTGAATGTGGGGGCGGTCCGGGGTCCTGAGGCAGTCCCTTGGGGCGTGTCCAACCTGCATCGTGCCCTCCTGCTGCTGCCCCGCAGTTGCCTGTGTGTCCGTCTGTCCGTCCCCCCCACCCTGGGCCCCACGGCCCGTCCCAGCATCCTCTCCGCAGACGCTGATGATCCGGGACTGGTGGATGTGCTCCATCATCAGCGTCATGTTCGAGTTCCTGGAATACAGCCTGGAGCACCAGCTGCCCAACTTCAGCGAGTGCTGGTGGGACCACGTAGGTGTCCTGGCCATGTGCCCCCGGGGTGGGGTGTAGGGTAGGGACAGGGACCCGGCCGGCGCCCACCACTCGCATCCCCACCCCACCCCCACCGCAGTGGATCATGGACGTGCTGGTCTGCAACGGGCTGGGCATCTACTGTGGGATGCAGACGCTCGAGTGGCTGTCCCTGAAGACCTACAAGTGGCAGGGCCTCTGGAACATCCCCACCTACAAGTGGGTGCGCGGCCCCCTCGGCCCGGGGTGGGCGGGCCCGGCCTGAACCTGCGGCGCCCCCACGACCCCGCCTGTCCCCAGGGGCAAGATGAAGCGCATCGCCTTCCAGTTCACACCCTACAGCTGGGTGCGCTTCGAGTGGAAGCCCGCCTCCAGCCTGCGCCGCTGGCTCGCCGTGTGCGGCATCATCCTGGTGGTGAGCAGCGCCCCGGCCCTCCTGCCCTGCGTCTCCCCCGCCCTCCTGCCCTCCTGCCCTGCGTCTCCCCCGCCCGCCTCACCCCGCCCCGCCCCACCCCGCGGCAGTTCTTGCTGGCGGAGCTCAACACCTTCTACCTGAAGTTCGTGCTGTGGCTGCCCCCCGAGCACTGGCTGGTGCTGCTGCGCCTCGTCTTCTTCGTCAACGTGGGCGGCGTGGCCATGCGGGAGATCTACGACTTCCTGGATGACCCGTAGGGCAGGGGGGCCGGGGGCCGGGGTGTGGGGGGGCGTCAGGCAGGGCGGCCCTGGCAGCCCCCTGCTCCCTCGACCTGCAGGAAACTGCACAAGAAGCTGGGCCAGCAGGCCTGGCTGGTGGCGGCCATCACGGCCACGGAGCTGCTCATCGTGGTCAAGTACGACCCGCACACGCTCACGCTGTCGCTGCCTTTCTACATCTCCCAGTGCTGGACGCTCGGCTCTGTGCTGGCGCTCACCTGGACAGCCTGGCGATTCTTCCTGCGGTGAGCGGAACCCCCGACTCCTGGCCCCGTCGCCCCGCCCCTGGCACCCCAGCCCCTGACACCCTCTCCCCACAGGGACATCACGCTGCGTTACAAGGAGACCCGGCGACAGAAGCAGCGGAGCCGGGGAGACGAGGGCGGGGTGGGCAACGGCGAGGGGCACCTGTCCGGCCCGGAGGGGTCTCTGGGGCCCGAGGCCTCCGAGGGTGAGGGTGTGCCGGCTCCTCACTGAGCGCAGCCCCCGCCCGAGGGAGCCCCGCCAGTCCACCAAGGTCTCCTCCCAGCCAGCTGAGGTGGCCGGTTTAGGAGTGTGCCCCCACCACCCTCAGGCCTGGCCCTGAAGGGGAGGTGCCGTGGCCACCCCCAGGGCCCAGGGCATTCATGCCGGGCAGCCCGAGAGAGGAGTCTAGGGCCCCCCAGACAGCTGGGAGAGGTGGGGCCAAGCTGTCAGCTGTCTCCCCACCCGAGAGCAAAGAACAAATCACACGCATTGGACCAGTGACCAGTGTGCTGCCACTCCACTCGGCCACAGAGGCAACAAATAAAGCCGTGGTTGAGCCCAGCCAGCGCTTCCTTTCTGGCACAGCCTCTGTGTGTGTGGGGGGGAGGGGAGCACAGCACCCCTGCAGTAGGCCGCACACGTGCTGCAGTCCCCCAGGTCACCTCCAGGGCTATACTGGGTCAAACTGGACGAGACCGGCCCCAACATGAAGCCCCACACACCACAGGCATCCCCCACCCTCTGCCTCTAACACGAGGGGGCATCCATAGGTCCCAGCTGAGGGCCTTGGGCAAGTGGGTGGCTGGAGCAACTTCCAGCCCAACCCTGGGGGGTGGGACTCCAGTGGACCCTGGACCGAGCCCTCAAAAAAACCCGCAGAGCCACGCCGTCCAGAAAGCACTTTAATGCCGGCCAGCGCCCAGGGTAGGCCTAAGGCAGGGGCTGCCCGTGGCGGGCGGCCCGGCACCCTCAGTAGACGATCTTCAGGCTGGGGCGCCTCTGCTCCAGGGCCTGCAGCTGCTGCTCCACGGCCTCCGTCCAGTAGATGTCGTAAAGGCTGCGTGCGGAGGGGCTGCCGGTGAGCACCCGCCCACCCCCTCCGGGGCGCCCGTCCCCCCGCCGGCCGGACACTCACACAAGCTGCTCCAGGGGGCACTCGGGCCGCTCCAGGCAGCCCAGCAGCAGCAACACGCCCGCGTCGCCCAGGCCGTTGTTGCTCAGGTCCAGCTCTCGCAGGCTGCGGGTATCCCGCAGGAGGGAGGCCAGGCTCTCGCAGCCACTGTCGGTCACCTCGCAGTCGCCCAGCCTGTGCGGGGGGGAGCGGGCGTGGGAGCCGGGCCGTGTAGGGGCCTGCCGACCGCCCCCCCCACTCTGCTCACCACAGCACCCGCAGCGTGGCCCCTGGCTGCCCCAGGGCCTCGCACAGCTCCCGCACGCCCGTGTCCCCCAGTCGGTTGCCGCTGAGCTGCAGCTCCTGGAGCTTCTGTGTCCGCGTCAGCACCGAGGCCCAGGCTGGACAGCTGGCTGCCGTCAGGCCGCACGACTTGACCCTGTGGCAGAGGGGCGCTGGGAAGATTCTCTGCGCGCGGGAGCCCACGGGGTCCGCGCCGCCTCGGCCCCCCACCCCACGGGGCCTGTGCCTCTCACCACAGCGTCTCCAGCTGGCAGCCGCCGCCCAGCAGGGTCTCGCACAGCAGCCCGCAGCCCGCATCGCCCAGCTCCTCATTGCCGGCCAGGCTCAGCTCCCGCAGGGTCTCCTTGGCGCCCAGCACGCGGCACAGCTCCCGGCAGCCCTCGGCGCCCAGGCCGCACTCCCAGAGCCTGCGGGGCGGGGCGGGGCGGCTCGGTCAGCGCGGGTCAGCACAGACGGGGTCGCGGGCTCCCCACCCTGGGGCCGGCCGCTCACCACAGAGTCCGCAGTCTGGAGCCGGGGCTCAGCAGCCCGGGGCACAGGGCGGCCACGCCCGCGTCGCCCAGCGCGTTGCTGCCCAGGTCCAGCTCCCGCAGCGACGGCTTGGCGCTCAGCAGGCCGCTCAGCTCCGAGCAGGCCTCCGGGCCCAGTCCGCAGCTGTCCAGCCTGGGGGGCGGGCGCAGTGCTGGGGGTCCGCAGGACGAGGACACCCCCGGCCCCCACCCGCGACCACGGCCCCGCCCGCCTACTTGAGAGTCTCCAGCGCGCTGGGCCCGGCGGCCAGGCTCCGCACCAGCTCCCGCATGCCCGCGTCGCCCAGCTCGTTGTTGCTCAGCACCAGCTCCTTGACGTCGGGCTTGTCCCGCAGCACCGCCGCCAGGGCCCCACAGCCGGCCGCCGTCAGCCCGCAGTACTCCAGCCTGCGGGAAGCCGCTGAGGCCCGGCCCGCACGCCCCACCCCCACCCGCACCCCGCTCCCCCGCCCGGGGACTCACTGCAGCCGCTCCAGGTGGCACTGGGGGGCTCGCAGCCCCTCACACAGCAGCCGCAGCCCCGCGTCGCCCAGCGGGTTGTCGTTCAGATGCAGCTCCCGGAGGGTGGGCACCGCACACAGCGCCCCCGGCAGCACCCCGCAGCCAGCCTCCGTCAGCGCGCAGTTCTGCAAGCTGGGCACACGCACGAGGCGCTGGGAGGCGAGGCGGCGGCACGCGGACACGCACGTGCATGCGGGGGCTCGGGGCGGGCTCGGGACACACGGACGCGCGGACGGGCGCACCTGAGCTTCCGGATCCGGCAGGTGGGCGTCTGCAGCGCCTGCAGCACCAGGTGCACCCCCGGGTCGCCCAGCTCGTTGGCGCGCAGGCTGAGCTCCGTCAGGGAGGCGTTGGCGCGCAGGGCGCGGCTCATGTCCCGGCAGCGGCCCTCCGTCAGCCCGCAGTCGTCCAGCCTGGGGAGGGGCCGGGCCGGGGCGGTCACGCGGGGGGACGGACGGACGGACGCGGGGAGACGGACGGACGGGCGCGGGGACACGGACGGACGGACGTGGGGAGACGGATGGACGGACGCGGGGAGACGGACAGACGCGGGGAGATGGACGGACGGACGCGGGGAGACGGACGGACGGGCGCGGGGACACGGATGGACGGACGCGGGGAGACGGACACAGGGAGACAGACGCGGGACCCCGACCCCCGGCTCACCTGACCACCTCGGACTGGCGGATGAGCGGCAGCAGCTCGGTCCAGCGGGCGTCGCTCAGCTCCTCGCACTGGATGTCCAGGCTCGCGGCGGCGGCCATGCTGCGGCCTGCGGGGCGGGGCGGGGCGGGGGCGGGGTCAGGCGAGGGGCGGGGTCGGGGCAGGTCCGTGGGCGGGGTCAGGGGCAGGTCTGGGGGCGGGGTCAGGGGTCCGGGGGCGGGGTCAGGGGCGGGTCGAGGCCGCGGGAGGGGCCCAGCGGCGGCAGGGGCGGCCCTGGCGGCGTCCACCCGGAAGCGGCGCGGCCACTGGACCCGAGTCAGAATGGGGGGGGCCGCCGCGGCCAGGCCCGGGTCCGAGGCTCCGGGAGACCCCAGGCGGAGGGCCCGGGGTGCGGTCACCTGCGCGGGTCCGAGCGGGGGTCCCCGCGAGCCCCCTCGAGACCGCCGCCGCCCAGCACGCGCAGCCCAGTCTGCGCATGGCCGGGCGGGTCACAGGTCGAGGGTCACGGGTCACGCGGGCAGCGAAGCCGCTGACACGGAGCACCCCGAAAGTCAGCGCAGGTCGCGCCCGCCGGTCTGTCTGCGAGAGGCCGAGACCCGGGCCCCAGAGCCCCGAGCGCCACCGGACGCGACCAGACGGCGACCCCGACCCCGACCCCGACCCCGACCCCGACCCCGCAGCTCACCTGGCAGCGCCGTCCAAAGACTGCGCTTCCTCCGGGGGCGTGGCCTTGCTTGGGCTACACACTGCGCGTGCGCCGGAGGGGGGGCGGGGTTTTGTTTGGGCTACACTGCGCGTGCGCCGGAGGGGGCGGGGCCTTGCATTGGGCTACACTGCGCGTGCGCCTGAGGGGCGGGGCCTTGCATTGGGCTACACTGCGCGTGCGCCGGAGGGGACGGGACCTTGCTTTGGGCTACACAGTGCGTGTCGGTGGGGGCGGGGCCTGGAAGGAGGCGGGGCGTCGCGGGCGCTCGTCCGCGTCATCAGTGTGCGCGAAGGCCACGGGCGGGGCTGCCGGACAGCGGTGTCGGCGGGCAGGGGATGGGCGAGTCCGGTGCCAGCTGGACCTGGGTGGACAGAGGCTAGGCAGAGATGGTGCTTAGTGGGCGGGTCACTGCCCCGTGGACAGGGATGTCGCCCTGTGGACAGAGGGGTGGACAGGCCGGGCGCCCGTGGACGGGCGGTGAGCAGATGGCTCTTAGTGGACAGCAGGGTGGGTGGTCCCGGGGGACAGGGACAGAGGAAGGATGGGCGCTTGCTTTTCCGAGACCCACTCTGTGCCAGCAGGGTGGGCGGTGGGCGGTGGGGACTGCAGGCCGCCTGCAGGTCAGGACCGTCGGCCGTGCCATGCACAGGCCCCGCTAGCTCTGCGGGTCCTCAGTGGGGCATCCCGGCCCCTGTCACCGAGACCCCAGCCTGGCACAGGCCACTCCCAGCACCGGGAGCACTCACTCTCCAGTCCTCCCCCAGCTCCGCTGTTTCCTGGGAGGAGGCCCGGGTGAGGTGCTTATCTGTCGGTCGTGGGTGTCCCTGGGCGTGGAGGGCTCAGACGGACAGGACAGACACCGGAAATGCCAGCCCGTGTGCAGGGGGCCAGCTGGCTTAGCTCCCTCAGTGGCCACATACTTCTGACAGGCCCTGTGGGGGTCACTACTCGGGGCCCCGAGCCCTGGGGGAGCGTCCCTGTCACGACGCGGCGTGGGAGCCCACCCCGTCCCCTGGAGGCCTCCGCAGCGCGCAGGCTGGTGGCACTGCGGTGGTGGCAGTGAGCGTCCCCACCCAGCCACAGACGGGGCGGCACAGGTCTCTCCGGGTCTGGACCTGACAGCAGACAGGGCAGCGGGCACCCCGCCGTCCCCAGGGGCTCGGGGCAGGTTCCCGCAGAAGCAGGCAGCGGGGTGCCACCCCGGCCTCCGCGAGCCACGGCCGAGACCTCCAGGGGGGGGAGAGTGGAGGAGGGCGCCAGGGCCGGGTGGGGACACGGCCGGGGACACGGAGCCCCCCTGTGCGGCTGGAAAAGACGGTGGGGGCCGCCGTGGGGCAAGAGGGAAACTCCCCTCTGGCGGCTCTCCCACTGCCGTCCTGAGTGTTGGAGCCACACGCCCGGGACACGCGACCGCGCACGCTGGCTCCGAGCCTCTGGCCCTGGGTTCCGCCCCAACGCCAGGTACTGCACGGTGCCAGTAAGTGAGCCCAGCCAAGTCTACGCCTGTGGCCACATTCCCCCTCGACCCTGAAGACACGGCAAGAGGACACACCACATGTCCCCGAGTGCGGACACTGACCCGTGCACCCAGGACCCCGGCTCTGCATGCCGGCAGCCAGAGATCCCGTCTGGGGAGCAAGGACGAGGGGAGCAGGTCCCTCCTCCGGGCGGCGTCCAGGCCCCTTCTGTGGACTGTGTCCTGTGTGCCAGCCCCAGCCTTGGAAACGGGACCCCAGGGACTTGGAGTGGGGAGGGGACGCGCCCTCGGTGCTGCTGCGCGGGGCTGGGCCAGGCCTGCTGCCCCCTGAGCTCTGGGGCGTGGGACTCGGGGTCCCTCGGCCAGGGAGGAAGCAGAGCAGGGGCGGGAAGGGCCGGGTCCAAACTGGGGGGTAGGGGCAGAGGGCGAGTGACAAAAGGTCCCTCAGGGGCCTGTGGTGTGGACACGCAGATCTGGGGTCCCGGGCCCCACCACCCCACCCACCTGTCGAGTGCCCCCCGCCACATGGGAAGCTCACACGCGTTCTGAACGGAGGGCCGCCGGCTGAGGCAGGTCCCGCGCTGGTGGGCCTGGCCCGAGCAGAGAGGATGTTGAGGGAAGACGGGGCCTCCAAACGGGAGGAATCTGTCTGTCCACCCCGAGCTCCTGGCTCACAGCCCCACACTCTACGGGCAGTCTGAAGAAAAGTGCAGGTGGACAGAGGTCCTCGGGGGGAGAGAGAGGAGAAAGGAGAAGTGGATGGGTGGGTGGGTGGATGGTGAAGGGGACTGACAGACAGCAGACAGACAGATTGGAGATAGTTAAGGCCTGGATGGATAGAACACGGCAGTAGAGAGGCGGGCAGGTGGTGGTGGGTCTACGGAGGGCATGGGGTAGACAGAGGAGAGGACAGCCTGGTGGGTGGGTGACACACAGGCCACCTGCTCCATTTCTCTGCTGACCCCAGGCTAGGAATGGCCCCGCCACGCCCTCCCTCCTACAGAAATGGGGGAGTACCCTGCTGGCCCCCACGTCCAGGGTCAGTACCCACCCTGCTCCTCAGCCCTGTCACTGAGCACCCAGCACCACTGCGGCTGAGACCCTGCCTCAGTCTCCCTGTCAGGCCTCTCACAGAGACAAAGTCTCCACAGCCCAGAGCACCCGAGGCTGGGGGAGTGGGAGCCTCCCTGGGGCTGAGGGGGGACTCTGCTCAAGGGTCAGGCAGGGCACCCCGTCCTCACCCCCACACCAGGGCCCTGGGGACCCCAGCACAGGTCGCGGCGGCCCAGCCAAGTGGCCTCTGCCCTCAGAGCGTCCGGGCCCCACCCCGAGGGCACAGCCAGCGCCCCTCAGTGCTGGCTCCACACCCAGTGCTCAGGCTGTGGGGATGGGGACCCGGGACACGTCACGGACAGGGCTGAGGAGCCCCGGGGTGAGGTCACGGAACACAGCGGTGCTGTAAGGTGGGGGTCGGCGCCACCCTGGTTTGTGCCGAGACCCCGGCTGGAGGTGGCGGTTGGTCCTTGGTGACTGGCGGCTCTGCTCAGCGTGTCCTTGAGGCAGAAGTCCCAGCTCCAGAGTTCAGGTAGGGTGCTCCCTCAGATGGGGGCCCTAGGGTGTGAGGACCAGGCCCTGGGGGGACAGGCCGGGGGAGGGACAGGCCCTGGGGGGACAGGCCGGGGGGGACAGGCCAAGGGAGGACAGGCCCTGGGGGGACAGGCCGGGGGAGGAACAGGCCCTAGGGTGTGAGGACCAGGCCCTGGGGGGACAGGCCGGGGGGGGGACAGGCCCAGGAGGGGGGCAGGTGGGGGACAGGCCTTGGGGCGACAGGTCCTGGGGAGGGTACAATCCCCAGGGGAACTGACAGGCCAGAGAGTTAGGGAGAGAGGAGAGAGGGAGGACTGAGGAGGAGGAGGGGAAGAAAGGAGAGGTGACAGAGGAGGAGCCCGGGGGTCCACAGTGGTGGGCAGTCCCCCAGCTCTGCCCTCCCCAGGCACTCGGTGGCCCCACGGGCCTGACCGGCTCAGCTGACCCAGCCCCCAGTTGGGTGAGGGGCCTGGGGACGTGGCTCCTGGGGCAGGTCTGGCCTCCTGGGGGCTGGGGATAGAGCCCGTCATGACGGGGGTCCCTCAGCTCAGGGCCCAGTCCCACCGTGGGGACCCTCATGCTGGCCACCGCCCCAGACACAGGTCTCACTATGGGACGGCACTGCCTGTGGGGAGGCCCCTGCCTGGGCGCACCCACATCTGGCCCTACTGGGCGGCATCCGGGGACAGTCCCTCTGTCCCCCTCCCCCTCCTCACTGTCCGGCCCCAGGGACTCTGGGGTCCCAGCTGTCACTCGCTGTGGGTGTCTCCTCACTCCCGGGGGTCCCGGCTCAGCTCAGCCCATATGCAGCCGGGTCCCAGCATCTTCCTGCGTCACCTGTGCCTTTGGGGGCCCAGCTGTGCCTGGCTCGGAGCGCGAGAGGATTCTCGCTCAGTACGACCAGGTGAGGCCAGGACCCGAGAGAGAGCACAGAGGGTGGGTGGCGTTACACACAGCTGGGAAGAGCCCAGGGTGACCAGGTGAGGCAAGGACCCGAGAGAGAGCACACAGAGGGTGGGTGGCATTACACACAGCTGGGAAGAGCCCAGGGTGACCAGGTGAGGCAAGAACCCAAGGATAGAGCAGAGGAGCCGGGGGATGGGGTGGGGGACACACACAGCTGGGAGGGACTCAGGCTGGCAGGTGCCCAGGCAGAGGTGCCCAGGTCTGACAGGTGCCCATATGTGAGAGGTGCCCAGGTCTGAGAGGTGCCCAGGATGAGAGGTACCCAGATCTGACAGGTGCCCATATGTGAGAGGTGCCCAGGTCTGACAGGTGCCCAGGTATGAGAGATGCCCAGGTATGAGGTGCCCAGGTCTGACAGGTGCCCAGATCTGACAGGTGCCCAGGTATGAGAGATGCCCAGGTATGAGAGGTGCCCTGGCTCAGTGGTGCCCAGGTCTGACAGGTGCCCAGATCTGAGAGGTGCCCAGGTCTGACAGGGGGTTCCGTCTCCAGAACCCATCCCTGGGGTCCTCAGTGGCGTTCCCCCAGCAGAGCCCAGTCCCCAGGTTCCTCAGTTGGGTCCTCCTAGCAGAGTCCAGCCCCAGGTGCAGAGCAGGGTCCCCTCCAGAGCCCAGCACCCCCAGGTCCTCAGTGGGGAACAGGCTGGCTCCAGGCAGCCTCCTCCCCACATGTGGGATCCCCCTGCCCCTGTGGGTGGCCTGACCTTGTCCCAGCTGAGACCCAGATGTGGGGGTCCCGGCCCTGTGCCCGTGGGTGGTCCGCCCCGTGTCCCGGCCCAGGCCCAGAGCTGCTTTTGTCCCCAGATGCGCAGGCAGGTGTACAAAGGGCTCCCCCCACAGGTGCGCGGCCAGGTGTGGGCCGTTTTGCTGAGTGCGGAGCAGGTGAAGGCCGCCAACCTTGACCCCGGGAGACACGAGGTGTGGCCTGGGCTCCCGGAGGCGGCAGGAGCCCCGTTTCCACGTGGGGGACCCCTCCTCCCTCAGAGCCAGCCTGGCGCTTCCCCAGAAACAGCCGAGCCTGCTTGGGGGGGGCTGCTGCTGGGGGTGCCGGGGGCGTGGGGGCTGCGGGACGGTCACCCCTACTCAGGGCAGCTGCGGGGGTCAGAGGAGAATGTCACCCCTACTGAGGCAGCTGTGTGGGACCCAGGGAGAGCCCCAGCCCCACCCCGGGTATCCCCAGCTCTAAGCAGACCCTGGTCCCTGCAGGGGTGGGTGCCCCAGCTCTGAGCTGACCCTGCCGGCTGTGGAGAAGCCCCCCAGCGCCCTGCCAGCTGTGGAGAAGCCCCCAGTGGTGGCAGTGCCGGCTGTGGAGAAGCCCCCAGCGCCCTGCCAGCTGTGGAGAAGCCCCCAGTGGTGGCAGTGCCGGCTGTGGAGAAGCCCCCCAGCGCCCTGCCGGCTGTGGAGAAGCCCCCAGTGGTGGCAGTGCCGGCTGTGGAGAAGCCCCCCAGCGCCCTGCCAGCTGTGGAGAAGCCCCCAGTGGTGGCAGTGCCGGCTGTGGAGAAGCCCCCCAGCGCCCTGCCGGCTGTGGAGAAGCCCCCCAGTGCCCTGCCGGCTGTGGAGAAGCCCCCAGTGGTGGCAGTGCCGGCTGTGGAGAAGCCCCCAGTGCCCTGCCGGCTGTGGAGAAGCCCCCCAGCGCCCTGCCGGCTGTGGAGAAGCCCCCAGTGGTGGCAGTGCCGGCTGTGGAGAAGCCCCGAGTGTCCTGCCGGCTGTGGAGAAGCCCCCAGTGCCCTGCCGGCTGTGTAGAAGCCCCCAGTGGTGGCAGTGCCGGCTGTGGAGAAGCCCCCAGTGGTGGCAGTGCCGGCTGTGGAGAAGCCCCCAGTGTCCTGCCGGCTGTGTAGAAGCCCCCAGTGCCCTGCCGGCTGTGGAGAAGCCCCCAGTGTCCTGCCGGCTGTGTAGAAGCCCCCAGTGGTGGCAGTGCCGGCTGTGGAGAAGCCCCCAGTGGTGGCAGTGCCGGCTGTGGAGAAGCCCCCAGTGTCCTGCCGGCTGTGGAGAAGCCCCCAGTGTCCTGCCGGCTGTGGAGAAGCCCCCAGTGGTGGCAGTGTCAGCTGTGGAGAAGCCCCCAGTGCCCTGCCGGCTGTGGAGAAGCCCCCCAGTGTCCTGCCGGCTGTGGAGAAGCCCCCAGTGCCCTGCCGGCTGTGGAGAAGCCCCCAGTGGTGGCAGTGCTGGCTGTGGAGAAGCCCCCCAGTGCCCTGCCGGCTGTGGAGAAGCCCCCCAGTGCCCTGCCGGCTGTGGACAAGCCCCCAGTGTCCTGCCGGCTGTGGAGAAGCCCCCAGTGCCCTGCCGGCTGTGGGGAAGCCCCCCAGTGGTGGCAGTGCCGGCTGTGGAGAAGCCCCCAGTGGTGGCAGTGCCGGCTGTGGAGAAGACCCCCAGTGGTGGCAGTGCCGGCTGTGGAGAAGCCCCCAGTGTCCTGCCGGCTGTGGAGAAGCCCCCAGTGGTGGCAGTGCCGGCTGTGGAGAAGCCCCCAGTGCCCTGCCGGCTGTGGAGAAGTCCCCCAGTGGTGGCAGTGCCGGCTGTGGAGAAGCCCCCAGTGCCCTGCCGGCTGTGGAGAAGCCCCCCAGTGGTGGCAGTGCTGGCTGTGGAGAAGCCCCCAGTGTCCTGCCGCCTGTGGAGAAGCCCCCAGTGGTGGCAGTGCCGGCTGTGGAGAAGCCCCCAGTGCCCTGCCGGCTGTGGAGAAGCCCCCAGTGGTGGCAGTGCCGGCTGTGGAGAAGCCCCCCAGTGCCCTGCCGGCTGTGGAGAAACACCCAGTGTCCTGCCGGCTGTGGAGAAGCCCCCAGTGGTGGCAGTGCCGGCTGTGGAGAAGCCCCCAGTGGTGGCAGTGCCGGCTGTGGAGAAGCCCCCAGTGGTGGCAGTGCCGGCTGTGGAGAAGCCCCCAGTGGTGGCAGTGCCGGCTGTGGAGAAGCCCCCAGTGCCCTGCCGGCTGTGGACAAGCCCCCAGTGTCCTGCCGGCTGTGGAGAAGCCCCCAGTGCCCTGCCGGCTGTGGGGAAGCCCCCCAGTGGTGGCAGTGCCGGCTGTGGAGAAGCCCCCAGTGGTGGCAGTGCCGGCTGTGGAGAAGACCCCCAGTGGTGGCAGTGCCGGCTGTGGAGAAGCCCCCAGTGTCCTGCCGGCTGTGGAGAAGCCCCCAGTGGTGGCAGTGCCGGCTGTGGAGAAGCCCCCAGTGCCCTGCCGGCTGTGGAGAAGTCCCCCAGTGGTGGCAGTGCCGGCTGTGGAGAAGCCCCCAGTGCCCTGCCGGCTGTGGAGAAGCCCCCCAGTGGTGGCAGTGCTGGCTGTGGAGAAGCCCCCAGTGTCCTGCCGCCTGTGGAGAAGCCCCCAGTGGTGGCAGTGCCGGCTGTGGAGAAGCCCCCAGTGGTGGCAGTGCCGGCTGTGGAGAAGCCCCCAGTGGTGGCAGTGCCGGCTGTGGAGAAGCCCCCAGTGGTGGCAGTGCCGGCTGTGGAGAAGACCCCCAGTGGTGGCAGTGCCGGCTGTGGAGAAGCCCCCAGTGCCCTGCCGGCTGTGGAGAAGTCCCCCAGTGGTGGCAGTGCCGGCTGTGGAGAAGCCCCCAGTGCCCTGCCGGCTGTGGAGAAGCCCCCCAGTGGTGGCAGTGCTGGCTGTGGAGAAGCCCCCAGTGTCCTGCCGCCTGTGGAGAAGCCCCCAGTGGTGGCAGTGCCGGCTGTGGAGAAGCCCCCAGTGCCCTGCCGGCTGTGGAGAAGCCCCCAGTGGTGGCAGTGCCGGCTGTGGAGAAGCCCCCCAGTGCCCTGCCGGCTGTGGAGAAACACCCAGTGTCCTGCCGGCTGTGGAGAAGCCCCCAGTGGTGGCAGTGCCGGCTGTGGAGAAGCCCCCAGTGGTGGCAGTGCCGGCTGTGGAGAAGCCCCCAGCGCCCTGCCGGCTGTGGAGAAGCCCCCAGTGGTGGCAGTGCCGGCTGTGGAGAAGCCCCCAGTGCCCTGCCGGCTGTGGAGAAGCCCCCAGCGACCTGCCGGCTGTGGAGAAGCCCCCCAGTGCCCTGCCGGCTGTGGAGAAGCCCCCAGTGGTGGCAGTGCCGGCTGTGGAGAAGCCCCCAGTGTCCTGCCGGCTGTGGAGAAGCCCCCAGTGCCCTGCCGGCTGTGGAGAAGCCCCCAGTGGTGGCAGTGCCGGCTGTGGAGAAGCCCCCAGTGCCCTGCCGGCTGTGGAGAAGCCCCCAGTGGTGGCAGTGCCGGCTGTGGAGAAGCCCCCCAGTGCCCTGCCGGCTGTTGAGAAGCCCCCCAGTGCCCTGCCGGCTGTGGAGAAGCCCCCAGCGCCCTGTCGGCTGTGGAGAAGCCCCCAGTGGTGGCAGTGCCGGCTGTGGAGAAGCCCCCAGTGCCCTGCCGGCTGTGGAGAAGCCCCCCAGTGTCCTGCCGGCTGTGGAGAAGCCCCCAGTGCCCTGCCGGCTGTGGGGAAGCCCCCAGTGCCCTGCCGGCTGTGGAGAAGCCCCCCAGTGCCCTGCCGGCTGTGGAGAAGCCCCCAGTGTCCTGCCGGCTGTGGAGAAGCCCCCAGTGGTGGCGGTGCCGGCTGTGGAGAAGCCCCCAGCGCCCTGCCGGCTGTGGAGAAGCCCCCAGTGGTGGCAGTGCCGGCTGTGGAGAAGCCCCCAGTGCCCTGCCGGCTGTGGAGAAGCCCCCAGCGACCTGCCGGCTGTCGAGAAGCCCCCCAGTGCCCTGCTGGCTGTGGAGAAGCCCCCAGCGCCCTGCTGCTGTCGAGAAGCCCCCCAGCGCCCTGCCGGCTGTGGAGAAGCCCCCAGTGCCCTGCCGGCTGTGGAGAAGCCCCCAGTGGTGGCAGTGCCGGCTGTGGAGAAGCCCCCAGTGGTGGCAGTGCCGGCTGTGGAGAAGCCCCCAGCGCCCTGCCGGCTGTGGAGAAGCCCCCAGTGGTGGCAGTGCCGGCTGTGGAGAAGCCCCCAGTGCCCTGCCGGCTGTGGAGAAGCCCCCCAGTGGTAGCAGTGCCGGCTGTGGAGAAGCCCCCAGTGCCCTGCCGGCTGTGGAGAAGCCCCCAGCGCCCTGCCGGCTGTGGAGAAGCCCCCAGTGTCCTGCCGGCTGTGGAGAAGCCCCCCAGTGTCCTGCCGGCTGTCGAGAAGCCCCCAGTGGTGGCAGTGCCGGCTGTGGAGAAGCCCCCAGTGGTGGCAGTGTTGGCTGTGGAGAAGCCCCCAGTGCTCTGCCGGCTGTGGAGAAGCCCCCCAGTGCCCTGCCGGCTGTGGAGAAGCCCCCAGTGGTGGCAGTGCCGGCTGTGGAGAAGCCCCCAGTGGTGGCAGTGTTGGCTGTGGAGAAGCCCCCAGTGCCCTGCCGGCTGTGGAGAAGCCCCCCAGTGCTCTGCCGGCTGTGTAGAAGCCCCCAGTGCCCTGCCGGCTGTGGAGAAGCCCCCAGTGGTGGCAGTGCCGGCTGTGGAGAAGCCCCCCAGTGTCCTGCCGGCTGTGGAGAAGCCCCCAGTGGTGGCAGTGCCGGCTGTGGAGAAGCCCCCAGTGGTGGCATTGCCGGCTGTGGAGAAGTCCCCCAGTGGTGGCATTGCCGGCTGTGGAGAAGCCCCCAGCGCCCTGCCGGCTGTGGAGAAGCCCCCAGTGGTGGCAGTGCCGGCTGTGGAGAAGCCCCCAGTGTCCTGCCGGCGGTGGAGAAGCCCCCAGTGTCCTGCCGGCTGTGGAGAAGCCCCCAGTGGTGGCAGTGCCGGCGGTGGAGAAGCCCCCAGTGGTGGCAGTGCCGGCTGTGGAGAAGCCCCCAGTGTCCTGCCGGCGGTGGAGAAGCCCCCAGTGTCCTGCCGGCGGTGGAGAAGCCCCCAGTGTCCTGCCGGCTGTGGAGAAGCCCCCAGTGGTGGCAGTGCCGGCTGTGGAGAAGCCCCCAGTGGTGGCAGTGCCGGAAGTGGGCGGCACGCGGACCAGGGGCGGTGGTCGTCCCGACCCCTTCTAGGCTCCCCTGTCTCAGCGGAGCCCGGGGCCTCGCAGCCGGATGGTCGGGGTCCCCCCAGAGCCGCGCTGTCCCGGCATCCACCTAGCGGACACCTTCCCCGTCCCTCCTCACCCCTGCCAAGCCGCTCTTTCCCGGAGACCCACGTCCGTCCGTCCGTCACCGCAGAGGCCGAGTCTCCCCCCAGACCCACCGGCCCAGAGCGGCCCGTGACGTGAGGAATCGGACGGCCCGCCCCCGCCCTGTCCCCCCACAGTCCCCTCACCCCACCCTGTCACCTCAGAGTCCCCTCACCCCACCCTGTCACCTCAGAGTCCCCTCACCCCATCCCGTCTCCTCACAGTCCCCTCCCCCCCGCCCTGTCCCCTCACAGTCCCCTCACCCCACCCTGTCACCTCACCCCCACCCTGTCCCCTCACACCTGCCCTGTCCCCCTCACAGTCCCCTCCCTCCCACCCTGACCCCTCCCCCCCGCCCTGTCCCCTCACAGTCCCCTCCCCCCGCCCTGTCCCCTCACAGTCCCCTCCCCCCGCCCTGTCCCCTCACAGTCCCTGTGTCCAGTAGCCCCCACACGCCATTTCCTCAGCCCTTGCCTCCAGCGGGCAGAACTTTCTCCGTAACGTGGAGGGCCGTGACCTCTGACCCCACAGCCGGGGACACTGAGGAGCGGAGGGACACAGGTGACACTCTCCTCACAGAGGAGCCTGCCAGGGTCTGGTGGGCGAGGACCAAGCTGCCTGTGCCCTCTGACCCGTCACCCCTGACCTGCCCCGCGCCCCCCACCCCCAGGGCAGACGCTATGACGTCATCCATGCCCTCCCCGCCGCAGGGGCGGGGCGTGACGGGCGGCGCCGCGGATGACGCCACAGGATCCGCGGTCGCAGGCGCCACCCGCAGTCCTGGAGCCGAGAGGCGACGCTCGGGGCTGGGCACTCGGCCCGACGGAGCAGAAACGCCACTGCGCAGGCGCACTCCCCGTCCCGGCACACAGGCCGCTTGCGGGGCGGGGCCCAACGTCTGTGGGCGGGCCTCGGACCGGCAGGGTCTCGCGCGATGGCACGGAGAGGCGAGGCCTGACACGAAGCCTCGCGCGAATTCAGTGCGGAGGCCGAGCTCCTAGCCTGCGACGGGGCGGGGCCTCCGACGTGGCGCCAGCTGATTGGCCGTCCTGGTCCCCGCCCCCTCGCCGGGCTGGGCTGGACGGGGGGGGCGTGGCCGCTCGCGGTCTACTGTGGACCCTGCGGGGTCCGCGCGCGGGTCACAGACTGAGCGGAGGTTGGATGTGGACTTCCCGCCGGAGCCCGGGATGGTGCCCGGGGACAGGCGGGCGGGCGGGCGGGCCCTCTGGCCCACCCCAGCCGTCCCCTCCAAGGAGCTGCTTGCCGTTTTGAAGTTTTTCTTTTTTTTCTCCTCCAGGGTTGTATTGCTGGGGCTCGCTGCCTGCGCTAAGAATCCACTCTTCCTGGAAGCCATCTTTTCCCATTCTGTTGTCCTTCCTTACTGCTATTTTTGCCACTGATGTTGTTGGACAGGACAGAGAAATCGTGAGGAGGGGAGACAGACGGAGAGAAGACACCTGCAGACCTGCTGCACTACCGCCCGACCCCCTAGTTTTGAAGTGTTTTTATTTTATTTTATTTATTCCCTTTTGTTGCCCTTGTTGTTTTCTTGTTGTAGTTGTTATTGATGCCGTCCTTCTTGGACAGGACAGAGAGAAATGGAGAGAGGAGGGGAAGACAGAGAAGGGGAAAGAGACAGACACCTGCAGACCTGCTTCACCGCCTGGGAAGCGACTCCCCTGCAGGTGGGGAGCCGGGGGCTCGAACCGGATTCTTGTGCGGGTCCTTGCGCTTAACCCGTTGCGCTACCGCCCGACTCCCCCTAGTTTTGAAGTTTTACACTTTTGTCTTTTCTGCAGTTGTCTAAGTATGCAGCTGTCCACGTGCCTGTGAGCCTGGGGTTGAGACCACAGGAGCACATGGCAGGTGCCCTGCTGCCCACACACGAGCTCACGTCTAGTTTTTCCAGACACAGTGCCAGGATGGTGCCCACCCTGGGCCCTCACCAAGGGAAGGCCCACAGTTTCCCTCCTCCACCCCCCTGCCCCTGGTCACCAGCTGTTGTCTGGACTGGGCCAGCCAGGGGTGAGAAGCCTGGGAGAACCAATTCCCGGGCCTCTTGCCGGAGAACTAGGGCAACAGTTGGGTGTCTGCGTTGTGCCCGGCCCTCCCCCCAGGGCTGTGTGGGTCCTAGGGGAGGCCAACCCTGTTCCCCCAGCAGCCTGACCATGCAACCCCCACACTAACCTTCAGAGACCACCAGGATCCTGGGGCCAGCAGGGCGTTCTCCTGCAGGCCCAACAGTCACCTCCTGGTCACCTGGTAGCAAGCAAGCAAGGCCAGTGAGCTGTGTGTAGTCTCCCAGGGAACTTCCCCCTCCTGGTCCCAGAGTGGCTACCTGCAGGCGGAGCTCTGGTTCTGCCCCCTTCTCCAATGGCCTACTGCCCCCAGCCCATGCATTCACCTGTCCTGAACACAAGAGTGGGTTGACAGTACCACCTTGAGCTCGCTATCTTTTGGTGTCCCTAGAGCTGAAATGTGGGACCTGTATCCTCGGTGGTGACTTCAGCGTCCACCAGTGACTAGGGTCCCCAGGCTGAACCACAGGAAGAAGCGTGCGCTTAAGAGCCCGCAGGTCTGCACGGCCTGGCTCAGGAAGCCCTGGCTGGACCATCCCCTCCAGGTGGTCTTGGGCTGGGCCCCACAGGCCCCTCTAAGGGGAGGGCTCGGAGCCCCGCGGTCTCCCTTCCCGATCCCTATACACTTCATCTGATTCTCTGATCTGAGAAGCTTCTGACACTTAGCCAGGATTGGGGCTCAGGTGTCAAGGGTTGTTGACTCAGACCGGAGCAGCCCCACAGGAAGCCCAGGACACCAGGGACCCAGGACTCCATGACGACCCCACCCACAGCCACATGGGTGGGTACAGATTCTCACCAGGCCACTTCCTGCATGGAGCTTGGAGTTCTGTCCTCTGCCCCTGGACAGGAAGCCTGAACCCCCAGCATCCAGGCCGAGTAGCAGGAACATCCTGGCCACAGAGGACCAGCAGACCCTCCTGGGGTCCCTGCCCAGCTGCAGGGGAGCCCACTGTCCCAGACCCTCAGCTGTGTCCATGTGGTCTCCTGTCCTCCACGCCTCTGTGTCCACCGGTCCCCTGGACATGTGGGGGACTGGGAACGAGGCAGGGAGAGAGCACCCATGCCGGGGGGGTGGGGTGGGGTGGTGGCAGGTCCTCAGTCCCGCCTCTTCAGGACACCCCTGCCCCAAGCCACTCTCACTGGGCTCACATCCCTGTCACTTGCTTCCTCACCAGTCTCCTCTCTCACACTCCCTCACTGGGGTCCCATCTGCTGCAGGCGTGTCCTGCCTGGATCCTGAGCCAAGGGAGGAAAGGTGCGCCATGAGCCCCCCCAGAACGGGAGCCGGGACTGAGGGGACGGCGTGGGCCTGACTGGCCCCCAGTTCAGTATCCAGGTAAGACGAGTCCTGTCCATGAGGTGGCTGGCCGGGGGGTCGCCTGTGTGCTCTGTAAGATGGCCTTAGTGACCTGAGGCTGTTCTGAGGAGAGCAACCCCACTAAGAAGGTCTAAGGCCAGGGCGAGGGCACCGCCATGCCTCGGTTTCCCCTCCGTGGCCAGTGAGTCTCCCTGTCGAGACCCAACTCTTCCCTCCCATCATCCTGTGGTGCCTCAGAGGCAGAGGCGCCCACACCCCCCACCCCGTGCAGTCTCCCCAGGGCACCCCAGCAAACAGCTCGGCTGGCAGAGCACAGGGCTGGCATGACAGGCCCCCCAGCCCAATGCCTGGAGCTACCCGTGCAGGGGTGGGGGGAGCCGCTGAGGCTCCTTCACACTGCTCTACCTACCTCACACGAAATGAATAAAGAAGTCTTTAAAAAAAAGACCATCCAATAATTTACTGTGATCCCACCTGCACCCCAGGGCCCGGCGGGCTGGGGGCGGTGGGGCCGTGGCGGCAGTTCCAGACAGTCTGTGCAAAGTGTCCTTGGTGAGGGGCGGGGCCGCGTCCGTGTCCGTCCCCTTCCCGACTGCACGTCGGGCACGGCCTCCTCACTGGGGCCCTCCTGCCTGCACCCCGGGCTGTGGTGCCTGCCGTGGGGGGGCTGCGGGGTCACCGGCGGCGGCGGCGAAGGCATCAGGACAGCAGGCACTTGCAGCTCGTGCAGCCCGGGCCGCCCTCGTCCGGTGGGCTCAGCTTGCGCAGCTTGTGCTGGCGGATCTCGCGCACCAGTGTGTAGAAGGCGTCCTCCACGCCCTGGGCAGGAGGGCCGCTCAGCAGGACTTGCGGGGCGCCCCGGCCCCTCCCACTCCCACGCCCCTGCGCGCGCAAAGGGAGCTCGCCCTGCCCTGCCCTGCCCTGCCCTGCCCAGCCCGCAGCCCCAGGTGTGCCGCCGAGCTGGACTGTCCTGTGCCCCTCTGGCCTGCTGCCCTTGTCCCTGCACTGCCCAGGGCAGGGCTGGGCCTTCTACACACTGCTCCAGAGAGGCAGGGCCCCAGGCCACTCTCCCTCCCCAGGCCCTGTGCGGAGGTGGGGGGCACGGAGCGCCGCTCACCTGCCGCGTCTTGGCGGAGGTCTCGATGTAGGGGATGCCGTAGCTGCGGGCCAGGTCCTGTGCCTGCCGGGACTCCACGGCGCGAGCCGCCAGGTCACACTTGTTCCCCACCAGCACCATGGGCACGTCGTCGGAGTCCTTCACCCGCTTGATCTGCTCCCTGCCAGGAGGCGGGCGTGAGCGGGCGGCCCAGGAGCGGCCCCCGTGGCGGCGCTGCGGCGGGGCTCGCCTACCTGTACTGGTGGATGTCCTCGAAGGACTTGGCGTTGTTGATGGCGAACACGCAGAGGAAGCCCTCGCCGGTGCGCATGTACTGGTCCCGCATGGCGCTGTACTCCTCCTGGCCCGCCGTGTCCAGGATGTCCAGCAGGCAGGTCTCCCCGTCAATGACCACCTGCTTGCGGTACGAGTCCTGCGGGGAGGGCGGCGCTCAGGCTCCGGGCGCGGCGGGCGCGGCGGTGCGGGGTCCCAAGCCCGGCCTTGTGCGCCTGCGTGGCCGGGGGCTCACTCACCTCGATGGTGGGGTCGTACTCGTCCACGAAGTGGTTCTGGATGAGCTGGATGGTCAGGGCGCTCTTGCCCACGCCGCCAGCGCCCACCACCACCAGCTTGTACTCGGTCATGGCTGAGTCCGGGGGGCCGCCGCCCCAGTCTCCCGGCCCACCTGCAGGGGGCGCAGTCACAGCCGGGGCCGCGGGTGCGGCAGGGTGCAGACGGCTGAGCGCCGCGACCCCGCCCCGCCCCGCCCCGCCCCGCCCCGCCCCGCACCCAGATGCGGGGCTGCCGGGCAGCCAGGAGGCGTCGGCGGGCGCTCCCTCCAGAACGGGTCGCGCCGAGGCGCCCAGCGTGTCCGGACGGGCCCGGGGTGGCCTGGAGCAGCGCACCCAGGGACCGGGCTCCCACCCCGGCAACCGGGCGGCAGGAGCGGGGGTGGGGGGCGGACGGGGGGGGCGACGGCTCCGCAGACCCGACCCTGCGGGGGTGGTCGCGACCCCGGCGGAGGAGTCCGGCCCCGCCCCGGCCCCGGGTCCCAGCAGCCAGCAGCCAGCAGCCAGGGCGCCGGCTCCCCAGCCGACTCCGCTGAGACCCGCATCTGGCCGCGCACAGACCCCGGCCCCGGCCCGGCCCCCGCCCCCGGCCCCGACCCCGGCCCCCGACTCCGCCCCCGGCCCCCGACCCCGGCCCCCGACCCCCGACCCCGACCCCGGCCCGGCCCCCGGCCCCGACCCCGGCCCCCGACTCCGCCCCCGGCCCCGACCCCCGACCCCCGGCCCCCGACCCCGACCCCGGCCCCGACCCCCGACCCCGGCCCCGACCCCGGCCCCGGCCCGGCCCCCGACCCCCGACCCCCGACCCCGACCCCGACCCCGGCCCCGGCCCGGCCCCCGCAGCGTGATCCCGGCGCCCCGCCCTTGGGCCCCGGACTCGGACCCGCCCCACCCCACCCCGCCCCGCCCCGCCCGTCCCAGCTCGGCCCAGCTCGGCCCGGCCCGGCGGCGCGCGACTCACCGCTCGCTGGCGCGACTGCCCCGGGGACCGGGCCGGGGCGGGGTCGCGCGGCTGACCCGGCGCATGGGCTCGGGCGGCAGCGGGCGCGGCTCGGCGGCGGGCGGCAGACTCGGGGCCCCGCCGCGCTCGCCCCGCCCCTCGCCCGTCCGTCAGCCCGGCGCGGCCTGCCATTGGCTCCGCGAGCGGCCCCGCCCCACATCGGCCCGCCCCGCCTCGCGGTTGGTCTCGCGGCCCGTCCGTCAAGGTCGCGGCGGGCGGGGCTTCCGGCAGAGGCGAGGGCGGTGCCGCGCGGGGCCTCGTGGGTCGCGGCCGGGGGGCTGCTCCGCGGCGCTTCCGGGGACGGGGGCGCGGGGACCTGGGCCCGGTCGCCGAGGCCTCTGGGCGGCAGCCCTCTCCCGCAGGGGGCGCCCCCCCGCACTCACCCCGCAGTGAAGTGACCCTCCCCCAAACTGAAAGCTGCCACCACCCCGCCCGCTGCCCCCACGCAGCTCCCGCACGGGGGCCTCACCCAGACTCCCACCTGCCTGGGCTCCCCCAGGTTCTCAGGGGCGGAGGTGGCGCGGTGCATAAGGCGTGGGCCCTCGAGTTTGGGGTCCCCGGCTTGATCCCCGCACGGCATGTACCAGAGCCCTGCCTCATTCATAAGAATTTTTTTTAAAAAAATGTATATGGGCAGGGGTGGATAGCATAATGGTGATGCAAACAGACTCTCCTGCCTGAGGCTCCAAAGTCCCAGGTTCAGTCCCCTGCACCACAAGCCAGAGCTGAAAAATGCTCCGGTAAAAATAAATAAATAAATAAATAAAGTATATTTATTAATGAGAGCGCTCAAAAGGACAAGGAACCAGAATACCGCTCTGGTATATGCCACGCTGGGGATTGAACTGGGAACCCCAAACTTGAGGGCTCACGGCTTATCTACTGTGCCACCTCCAAACCTCACAAGTTAAAATAAGTTAAAAATGATCTAGCTATTCAATTATGTCCACTGCCCTTCTTTGAGAAAATGAAGAAGCGCCAGAGGGTCTTCACAAGTCTGCATCTTAACCTGCTCCATCCATCCCTCGCTCCCTGGGGCTCGCCCTGCAGGCTCCGCCTGCTCCGACCCGCTGCTTCGGGACCCCGGCCCCGTGCCGCACCCCATCCCGCCCTGGCCTCTGGCTTGGGTCCTGGCCCCGCGCAGCGACAGCAGGTGGCCCACAGTGCGCTCTGCCGCCCCGACGCGGACACTGCCCCGTCCAGGTGTCCAGGTGTCCAGGTGTCCCTCGTCCACTAGGGCCGTTGGGCGCGGCTCCGGGACACCTGCGGCGTCCCACAGGACCGGACTCCCCCCCCCTAGCCCCCCAGCGTCACCCCGAGTCGCGTCTGGGGGCCGACACCTCGCCCGCCCGGGTTTCGGAGCCTCACCTGCGCCCCGACTCCCGCCAGCGCGCGAGGACTCCGCCGCCAGGGGGCGTGGCCGGCGGGGCGGGTTCATTGATATTCATGATATTCAAATAAGGCCCCGCCCCGTTGCCATGGCGCCCGGGCCCGCAACCCGGCGGCCGGAAGAGCACCCGAGTCCTAGCGAGCTCCGGCGGCCCTGGGCGCCCCGGGCCGAGCCCCAGGGTGGGGCAGCCGGGCCCAACCTCAGGTAAGGCGCCCCAGGTCTCCACACCGCACCTGTGCGGGGCGGCGACGTGGCCGGGGCTGGGCTCTGGGATGAAGGCCCGTCGGACCGGGGCACCAGCTCGGGTCCACCTCCGGGGCCGCTGGTCGCTGGCTGTGTTCTGGCGACGCCCCGCCAGCTCAGGGAGCCCCATGCCCTGGGGGCTGCGGGGTGGGGGCGCAGGCCCTGCCCTCACAGCCCCTGCCCATCGCGGTGGGCAGATGGACCCCGGCAGGGGCTTGGCGCCCGCGGGTTAGACCGGGATCCCAGCTGGGGCCGACCAGGTGTCCAGCAGGGCCTGGCCCGGCTTGAGCGTGCGTGCAGAGGCCCTGGCGCTCACACCCCAGTCTTTGGGCTCACTGGACACTCTCCCGGGGCAGGCTGTCACCACGGAGGGGAGAGGGCCCGTGCTTCTAGACCACGGCACCCCAGGGCAGCCCGCCAGGCCGTCCCAGTCACCGGCTGGAGAAAGGCGGGCCGCAGAGGACTTCACGAGACCCACTCCGGAGCCCCACTCCGGAGCCTCCTCCTGGCCTGGCCTCCCCTTGCTGTTGGGGACAAGCCACTGCCAGACTGGCCAGCTGGGCTGGTATTGCTTCACGTGCCAGCAAAAGCTCAGCTGGCCGTCGTCCTGGCTTGGCAGAGCAGATGGAACTGAGTGTGCACATGGGCTTCAAGACAAGTGCTGGCCCCTGTGCCCTCTGCAGTGTGGCCCCATGCCCACAGCACAGGAGCCAGGCCCTCAGCCAGGGGGACAGGGACACTCAGGGCCATGGAGGGCCGTGAACCTAGGGGTCCAGCAGGACTCTGCACCTGCTGCTTCTGCCTCAAGGGTGACAGGTGACACAGGGTCCGGGTGGCTCCTGCCCCTGACAGGTGACACGGGGTCCGGGTGGCTCCTGCCCCTGACAGATGACACGGGGTCCGGGTGGCTCCTGCCCTGACAGGTGACACGGGGTCCGGGTGGCTCCTGCCCCTGACAGGTGACACGGGGTCCGGGTGGCTCCTGCCCCTGACAGGTGACACGGGGTCCGGGTGGCTCCTGCCCTGACAGGTGACACGGGGTCCGGGTGGCTCCTGCCCCTGACAGGTGACATAGGGTCCGGGTGGCTCCTGCCCTGACAGGTGACACGGGGTCCGGGTGGCTCCTGCCCCTGACAGGTGACACGGGGTCCGGGTGGCTCCTGCCCCTGACAGGTGACACGGGGTCCGGGTGGCTCCTGCCCCTGACAGGTGACACGGGGTCCGGGTGGCTCCTGCCCCTGACAGGTGACACGGGGTCCGGGTGGCTCCTGCCCCTGACAGGTGACACGGGGTCCGGGTGGCTCCTGCCCCTGACAGGTGACACGGGGTCCGGGTGGCTCCTGCCCCTGACAGGTGACACGGGGTCCGGGTGGCTCCTGCCCCTGACAGATGACACGGGGTCCGGGTGGCTCCTGCCCTGACAGGTGACATAGGGTCCGGGTGGCTCCTGCCCCTGACAGGTGACACACAGGGTCCGGGTGGCTCCTGCCCCTGACAGGTGACACGGGGTCCGGGTGGCTCCTGCCCCTGACAGGTGACACAGGGTCCAGGTGGCTCCTGCCCCTGACAGGTGACACGGGGTCCGGGTGGCTCCTGCCCCTGACAGGTGACACGGGGTCTGGGTGGCTCCTGCCCCTGACAGGTGACACGGGGTCTGGGTGGCTCCTGCCCCTGACAGGTGACACGGGGTCTGGGTGGCTCCTGCCCCTGACAGGTGACACGGGATCCGGGTGGCTCCTGCCCCTGACAGGTGACACGGGATCCGGGTGGCTCCTGCCCCTGACAGGTGACACGGGGTCTGGGTTGCTCCTGCCCCTGACAGGAGGTAAGGGAGACAGCAGAAGGGCTCTGCAAACAGCTCTGATGCCTTTGGTACCAAAGACCCCAGGTTCAGCCTCCTGCACAACCAAGAAAAATGCCAAGGAAGTGGGCATGTGGGCCAGAGACCCCCCCACACACACACAGACACACCTCTGCAAGGAGGGGCAGGGACTCAGGAGGTTGGGAGGGCTGTGGTCTAGGCCACAGGGACCCTTTGAGCAGGGAAGATGGATGGGGAGGGCATGGGGATTGGAATGGGGCCCAGAGGCACCCAGATCTGCTTCACCCAGGTCAGCCTTCTGCAGGAAGGCCAGTGAGACGTGCAGGCCAGGCCCAGGCCAACAGTCTCGTCCAGCAGACCCTGGGCCTTGGGCACGGTGGCCTGAGCAGAGCCCGTCGTCCCTCTGTCTCCAAGGTGCCGACCCCAGGCGCCACATGCCAGCCCCTGTCCCAGATGTCTGACCCGTGCTGGGAGAAGGCTGCTGCCTGCAGGTGAGGGCTCAGCAGCCCTGGGGGTGGGGCAGAAACATGGGGAGGTCCCCAGGCAGGCTGCACCCCAGTGGGTGAGGCCCAGCAGGGCTCTGGGTGGTGGGGGTTGCTGTGTGGGGCATGCTGGGCTGCCGGCCTGTGTTCAGGCCGAGGGTCAGAGAAAGCAGGGCTTGGCCTTTGGCCCCTTCCCATCCCCACAGGAGGCTTGAGAATGGCCCGGGGCAGAGCCGGAGGCCAGGCACGGCCAGCGTGCGTGTGTGGGAGCTGAGTGGGCAGGGCCAGCGCAACCCCTGCCCACAGAGCAGGGATCCAGGCGACCATAGGGGTGACCACGGGGAGTCGCTGCTAGAGGAGTGCCTGTCACCTACTCGGCTGGTGAGCTCCAGGGCTGGGAGCTGGGTGCTGGCAGGTGGGCAGTGGGACTGGCTGCTGGGTAGGTGGGCACTGGGGTTGGGTGCTGGGCAGGTGGGTGCTGGGTGCTGGCAGGTGGGCAGTGGGACTGGCTGTTGGGTAGGTGGGCACTGGGGTTGGGTGCTGGGCAGGTGGGTGCTGGGTGCTGGCAGGTGGGCAGTGGGACTGGCTGTTGGGTAGGTGGGCACTGGGGTTGGGTGCTGGGCAGGTGGGTGCTGGGTGCTGGGCAGGTGGGTGCTGGGTGCTGGCAGGTGGGCAGTGGGGCTGGGTGCTGGGCAGGTGGGCACTGGGGTTGGGTGCTGGGCAGGTGGGTGCTGGGCAGGTAGGCACTGGGGTTGGGTGCTGGGCAGGTGGGCACTGGGGTTGGGTGCTGGGCAGGTGGGCAGTGGGGCTGGGTGCTGGGCAGGTGGGCACTGGGGTTGGGTGCTGGGCAGGTGGGTGCTGGGTGCTGGCAGGTGGGCAATGGGGCTGGGTGCTGGGCAGGTGGGCACTGGGGTTGGGTGCTGGGCAGGTGGGTGCTGGGTGCTGGCAGGTGGGCAGTGGGGCTGGGTGCTGGGCAGGTGGGCACTGGGGTTGGGTGCTGGGCAGGTGGGTGCTGGGTGCTGGCAGGTGGGCAGTGGGGCTGGGTGCTGGGCAGGTGGGCACTGGGGTTGGGTGCTGGGCAGGTGGGTGGTGGGTGCTGGGTGCCGGGCCTGAGCATTGGACAGTTAGACACTCGGGCTGGGTGCTGGGCAGGTGGGTGCTGGGTGCCGGGCTTGGGCATTGGGCAGTTAGATACTGGAGCTGGGTGCTGGGCACTGAGTGCTGGCCAGTGGGCACTGGGGCTGCAGCTGGACAGTGGGACAGGGAGCTCGGCAGTGGACACTGTGTGTGTAGGCACCAATGCCAGGCACTGGGACTGGGCTGGTGAGCGCTGGGGGCTGGGCACTGGGTGGAAGGTCATTGAGGGCAGGGTTCTGGGAAGTTGGACTTTGGGGCTGGGCACTGGGTGGGTGATCACTGAGTATGCACCAGGGCTGCGTGCTGGGTGGTGTGTACTATGGCTGGGTGCTGGTCAAGGGGGCGCCAGGGTCTGGTACTGGATGGGTGGGCACTGGGGCTGGGCAGGTTGGCACTGGCACTGAGTGCTGGGCACTGAACAGATGGACACTGGGCACTTGGGCACTGAGCGGGTGGGCATTAGGACTAGGCACTGGACCAGTGCACACGGGGGCTGGGCAGGTGGACACGGGTGCTGGGCAGGTGGACACGGGCGCTGGGCAGGTGGACACTGGGGCTTGAGCTAAGTAGGTGGGCACTCGGGTGCCGGGTGCTCGGGGCCTGGGCACTGAGGGTGGGTGGGTGGGTGGGCTCGGGGCTAGATTCTTGCAGCAGAGACCCACCTTGGAGTGGTGTCCCAGGACTCATGTCATCTGCCCCATGCCCAGGATCCCCGGGCCATGCCCAGCTGCCCACCCTAGGCCAGCCCATTAGCTTGTTTCCATCCTAGCAGCCCCTGCTGTGCCCAGGACCTCCGTGGACCCTCCTTCAAGCTGCTGATGGCCTGGTGGGGAGGTGCACGGGGCAGAATGGCCTGGCAATCAGCTGGGGCCACCTGGGTCCCACTGCCGCCTCTGGGGCAGCAGGCCAAGCACCTGTCTCTCAGATCTGGGGCTTCACTGACACTCCAAGACCAAGCAGGCCCTGCCAAGCCCTCTCTCTTGTGTGTGGGGGCACGTGGGTAAGTCAGTAGTAGTCTGGACTACTTTGCCGTTCTGATAGAGCTTCCGGTGTCGTCATGCCTCCCGTGTGGTGCTGGGGCTCGTGCATGGTGGGGATCCAACTCGGGACCTCAACCTTGAGAGGCCGACACTTTACCCACTGCACCACATCCTGAGCCAGAACTGGAAAAATGTTTTCTTCACTGGTCTGGATGGCGGTGAAGATCTCCGCGCACAAGCTGCCTCATTAAGCTCCCGGTTCCCGCCAGTGGGGGAGTTTCAGGAGGAGGAGGAGCAGGGCTGCAGACGTCTGCTCACGGCCAGGCCCCAGAAGCCACACCAGCGATGGCTCTTCCCACCCCTGGACGCTGGCCCCCGGTCCCTGTTGGAGCCGAGAGCCCCCGTGGGCCGGCCCGCACGGTGGGGCTGGGCGGGTCACCTCTTGCCTCTCCCAGCTTTTCTATCTGTGAGCTTAGAGCCCACTTCCTTCTCTCTTGCTGGCCCTGGGGTCTCTGCTAGGGCTCCGCCACTCCCAGAGGGTGAGAGACAGCGAAGGACAGAGAGGGGGAGGAGAGACAGCCCTGAAGCGCTCCTGCACGTGCTGCCATGGGGTGGCCAGGGGTCGAGCCTGGGTCCAGGCGTGTACAGGCAGCACTTGCGCTTGAGGGCGGCGAGGCCCTCTCTCCTCTGTTCTTTCATTTTCCACCAGGGTTACCCATAGGGCTTGGTGCCGGCACTACAAATCCACTGCTCCAAGTGGCCTTTTTTGTGTTTATTCCTTTCTTTTATATTTGATATGACAGAGAAATTGAGAGGGGGGAGATGAGGGAGGGAGAGAGAGAGAGAGAGAGAGAGAGAGAGAGGGAGAGAGAGAGAGGCCTGCAGACCTGCTTCACCACTCGCTAGCCTTTCCCTCTGCAGATCGGGAGCTAGGGCTTGAACCCAGGTCCTTGCACATGGTGATATGCGCACTTAACTGGGTGCTGCCTTTTTTTAACTCAGTGCCAGAAGTGGGACTCACCTGGGTGCTCAGCCCTGAGTCACCTGCCTGATGCCTGAGTCAGGCTGGGAGACAGCTCAGTCAGCAGCAGGGGAGTCTGTCTGTCCTTCTCCAGCCTGGGGTGCCCACAGGGCAGGACAGGGGCAGGGCGAGGGGTGGCCGCCCTGGCCAATGCTGCTGTGTCTGCAGCAGGCCCTGGCCCGGGGGGATGACCTGGCACTGGTGCGCACGCTGGAGATGACAGTGGACACTCGAGAGAACAGCCTGGGTAGCTTCGGTGAGCTCCCGCTGGGTGTGCCCTCCAGGCTAGACCCCTGCACCCCAGAGCCAGCCTGTACCACAGACCCGCAGTGAGCCCCGTGGGTGTGGCCAGCACCCCACAGCACCTTCCACCATCCCAGGAGCCCAGGCTGCATCCAGCCGGAGGCCTCCCTGCACACACCCAGAGTGGGCGCTGGGAGGTGGGGTTGGGGTGCTGATGTCCAGGGGCGTGTGTGTGCATGACATCGGGGCTGTGTGCACAGGAGGCAGGGTGGGGTGCAGGGGAATGGATAGGGTGCTTGGGGTAGGGTGGGGGCAGGGAGCAGGTGGGGTGCAGGAGGTGGGGCTGTGTGTAGCGGGGGCAGGGTGAGTGCAGGGTGAGTGGGATGCAGGAGGCAGGGTGGGTGCAGGGCAGGGTGGGTGCAGGGAGTGAGTGGGATGCAGGAGGCAGGGTGGGTGCAGGGCAGGGTGGGTGCAGGCAGGGAGTGAATGGGGTGCAGGAGGCAGGGTGGGTGCAGGGGCAGGGTGGATGCAGGAGCAAGGTGGGTACAGAGAGTGGGTGGGATGCAGGGTAGGTGCAGGGCAGGGTGGGTGCAGGGAGTGAGTGGAGTCAAGGGGCAGGGCAGGGTGGTTGCAGGGAGTGAGTGGGTGCAGGGGCAGGATGGGTGCAGGTCAGTGTGGGATGCAGGGGCAGGGTGGGTACAGGGAGTGGGTTGGATGCAGGGTAGGTGCAGGACAGGGTGGGTGCAGGGAGTGAGTGGGTGCAGGGGCAGGGTGGGTGCAGGGGCAGGGTGGCTGCAGGGAGTGAGTGGGCACAGGGGCAGGGTGGGTGCGGGGGTGGGGTGGGTGCAGGGGTGGGGTGGGCGCAGGGGCGGGGTGGGCGCGGGGGCAGGGTGGGCGCGGGGGCGGGGTGGGCGTGGGGTTGGGGTGGGTGCAGGGGTGGGGTGGGCGCGGGGGCGGGGTGGGTGCGGGGGTGGGGTGGGTGCAGGGAGTGAGTGGGCACAGGGGCAGGGCTGTGTGTAGAGGGCAGGATGCAGCCTGCTCTCCTGTGCCCCCCAGCCCTGCACCTGCCCAGCCTCAGGGAGCTGAAGCTTAACGGCAGCCGCCTGGGTTCCGTGCGGTGAGTACAGGCTGGGCTGGGGGAAGGGCCCCGTCCGCAAGGTCCCAGCACAGGGCTGGCGGCCACAGGAGTTCTGCTGGCGGAGCCGGAGCCGGGCGGGCAGAGTGCAGACCACCGTCGGGGCACCCTGTGTGGAGGGGGCTGAGCCGGAGGGAGCCTGGCGGGTCCCAGCCTGGCCCCAGCCCCCAGCTGACCCCCCCACCAGGGACCTGGGCACCTCCCTGGGCCGCCTGCAGGTGCTGTGGGTGGCCCGCTGCGGCCTGCGGGACTTGGATGGCATCGGCTCCCTGCCGGCCCTGAAGGTAGGTGGGTGGGTGCGGGTGGGGGGCTCTCTGCCCGTGGGTGCCCCCCGCCGCTGAGCTCCGTGCCCCCAGGAGCTGTACGCCTCGTACAACGACATCGCAGAGCTGAGCCCGCTGTGCCAGCTGGAGGCGCTGGAGGCCCTGGACTTGGAGGGCAACAGCGTGGAGGACCTGGGCCAGGTGCAGTACCTGCGGCTGTGCCCCCGGCTGGCTGCGCTCACGCTGGACGGCAACCCCGTGAGCCTGCAGCCCGGCCCCGCCCACCAGGTGCGCCCCTCACTCCTGGGTGGGGGGAGGCTCACTGTGGGGGCCTCCGTGTGGGAACCATCCCCTGCCCTGGGCAGAGCAAGGGGGGCTTACTCCGGGGACCTCAGTGCGGGGCCTCCCTGCCTCCGCCGCAGGGACCCGGGGACTGCAGCTACCGGGTGGAGCTGCGGAGGCTGCTGCCACAGCTGCGGGTCCTGGACGACGTGCCGGCCGCCCACACCGGCTGCCCAGGACCCCTGGAGCTGGGCCGGGACCGGCTGCTGGTGAAGGAGGCCATCAAGGCGTGTGGTCTGGACGGCCACTACGCAGGGCTAGGTATGCGACTCCTGGCCATGCAGAGCCACTCCAGCAGGACCTCCAGATGGGGCCCCACACCTAGCAGGACCCCTCCAGTAGGGGCCCCACGTTTAAAACAGCCACCACTGCCCCCCCCCCAGCTGTGAGGGCCTCTAACTTCCTACTCAGTCCGTCTCCAGAGTCTGTGTGCACAGAGGGGACACCATGCACAGAGGGGACACCATGCACAAAGGGTACCCCGTCCACAGAGAGGGGACCCCATCCACAGAGATGGGACCCCATGCACAGAAAGGGGACCCCATGCACAGAGAGGGGACCCCACCCACAGAGGGGACACCCACCCACAGAGGGGAGACCTCCCACCGCACACGCACAGGGACACAGGTGTCGGGGTGGGGCACAGGGACACAGCTGTTGGGGGTGGGGCACAGGGACACAGGTGTTGGGGTGGGGCCCTGCTGCGGGAGCAGTAGGGGGACTGCAGAGCGGCATGGTCCCCACTGAGCCCTGAGTTCCCTCTGCACAGATGCACCCCGTGGAGCCCCCCTTCAGAGACCTGCACCTCCACCGTCCCCACTGGAGCCCCAGTCTTGGGCACCCTGGCTCTGGCCCCTGTCCCAGGGCCTGCATTCCAAGGACCAAGTGGCAGAGGATGACACCAGCAACCTCACCCACGGTAACCCACCGAGGGTGGCCCTGTGCCCCTGGCCCCCCACCCAAGCCCAGCCAAGGCCCAGCCAGCCCCTCTTCTCAGGCGCCAGCCGAGTCCTCTGCGGAAACCCCACCAGAGGCCTGTGGGAGCGGAGACAGCAGAGCCAGGTAGGCCGGGGGGGGGGGGGGTGAGGGGCATCTCTGTGCCCCTTCCACCTCCTGAGGGTCTGAGGACTGCCCCCACACCTTCCGTCCCTCACCAGGCCCGGGTGTCTCGGGAGCCGTCCCCACACTGGCCGGAAGCTCTGACCAGCGTGTCCACCGGGGACCTTGACCCTGCTGTTGGCCCTGAGCTGCCTGCTGGGACCCCACTTCCAGCCCTGAGAGAGCCGTGCCTGGGGCAGGTGCACCCCACCCCCCTGTCTGCAGGTCCCGCCAGGTGGGGGCCATGCTGTGGCTGTCCCGGCGGGCTCCAGGTGGCTGGGGGGAGGGGCCTGACTGGGGGCGTGGCTCCTCTGCCCCACCTTAGTACCTTTGCTCACAGGTATCCGGGGTCTCAGCAGCCAGGGGCTTCAGTGCTACAGAGCCCAAGGAGGGGCCCCAAAGAGAAGGAAACGGCTCGGGCCACGACCTCCCCCAGCCCCCCGAGGCTGACCCCAGGTACTCTACCCGACCTTTCCTCGAAGCCCCGAGGGTCTGGTCCTGGGGTCACCGGGCCGCGCCTGGCCCTCCCCTATGCAGAGGGGACTAGAGCGGCTTCCTGGATGGAGGGAAGGCCTGGACCCGCCACAGCTCAAGGGCGGAGTGGAAGGCAGCAGAGCAGACAGGGCTGGGGCCTGCTGCCTCAGGAGCTCTGGGGGCGGGGGGAGGGCCACTCTTGGACCACTTCTGAACCAGAGCAGGGGTTTAGAGGTCCAGTTCTGGGGGCAGGCCTTGGAGAGACACCACAGGGTCTGCCAGGACCACCCGTGGGCAGCCGACATCCACCTGCTGCAGGCACACCTGCAGGGCGGGGCAGGGACTGGGGCCTGGTCCAAAGCCAGGACCCAAGGCCCCTCTGGTAAGCAGTGCTTGGAGGTGGAGCCCGGGAGGCGAGGACAGAGGGGTGCTGCCTTTTGGGGGGACGCTGAGGGACACACAGACACTGCAGCCCCACCTGTGGTGATCATCCCCCCACCCCAAAGTTGCCAGGTGGTCCTGGCCTGGCACTTGGTCTCTCTTCTTGTTTTCCAGAGCCTTCCGGGACCCCGAGCTGTGCTCTGACGCCCTCACCTCCCAGGCTCCCCATGCCACCTGGTTTGGGCAGCTCCTCGCGGGGCCCCCTGCAGCTGCAGTTCCGGGGTCGCCGGCTCAGAGCCCTGGGTAGCCTGGGGCCCGGCCTGGGCCAGGGGCTGGCTGCAGTAGCCACTCTGAGAGCCCTGGCACTGGGGTCAGATCCGGAGCCCGGCCCCGACCCAGCGGCCAGACCCCCAGGGCTGGGGTGCATGCCACACCTGAACCCCATCACTCCAGCCCACCGCTAGTGTGAGGCCCAGACTGCAGCAGGGGTGTCGCCCCCACTTCTCCTAGGTGTCCGGAACCCCGGGCATCTGGGCAGGCTGGAGATAGGGGTCTGAGGAAGGGACCCTGGCCTGGTGACGGTGGGCCAGGGCATCCGGCCTGGCCACTGCTTGCGCTGGCCCACTGAGGGGCACTCCCTGGGCTCCAAGGAAGAGGGAAGGGTGCGCCAGACCAAGCGAGTCCCCCAGCTCTCAGCTGTGCAGAAGTCTTTATTCCTGTTACTGGGGGTGTCAATAAACTCCGCAGCCTGCACGACCAGCCTCGCACTTCTCTGTCCTGGCGCCATGGCCACCGCGGGCCTCCCGGGGCCTCACGCTGCATGTGTGTCCCTCTGCAGTGATGGGGGGGCAGCTGAGGAAGCGGAAGCCAAACCTGCTTTCAGCCGTGTTCTGCACCGACAGCGCCACCATTGGGCAGCCCGTGTCCACCTGCCGTCGGCACACCTGCAGCGACCCGGCAGAAACTAGGTGGGGGCGGGGCCGGGGCCGGGGTGTGACCAGAGGTGGGGGCGGGGCCGAGAAGGGGTGGGGCCTATGGGCCAGCGTGAGCACAGAGGGCGGGGCCAGTGCTGAGGGCGGGGCAACAGGATGGGTGGGGGCGTGGCCGGCGGCTGGGGGCGGGCCCAGTGCAGAGGGGAAGTGCCCGGGGGCGTGGCCCTGTGCTGAGGGCGTGGCCACACGCGGGGCCAACGCTAAAGGCTTGGCCGGGGCCCGGTCGGTCGATGCTGAGGACATGGCCACAGGCGGGGGGGGGGGGGGGGGGTGAGGGGGGGGTGCCCAGTGCTGGGGGCGTGGCCACGGGCGGGTTCGGTGTTGAGAGAGGGGGGCGTGGGCAGGGGCCGGTGCTAGGGCGTGGCCAGGGGGCCCCCGGGGCCGGTGTTGAGGACGTGGGCAGGGGCGTGGTCCGATGCTGAGGGCGTGTCATGGGCGGGGTCCGGTGTTGAGGGCGTGGGCCGATGCTGGGGGCGTGGTCATGGGCGGGGTCCGGTGCTGGGGGGGCCGGGGCCAGTGTTAAAGGCGAGGTCGGGGGCGGGGTCCAATGCTGGGGGCGTGGTCATGGGCGGGGTCCGGTGCTAGGGCGTGGCCGGGGGCCGGACTGAGGGCGTGGGCAGGGGCGTGGTCCGATGCTGAGGGCATGGTCGGGGGCGGGGTCCGGTGCTGAGGACGTGGGCAGGGGCGTGGTCCGATGCTGAGGGCGTGGTCGTGGGCGGGGTCCGGTGCTAGGGCGTGGCCGGGGGCCGGACTGAGGGCGTGGGCAGGGGCGTGGTCCGATGCTGAGGGCGTGGTCATGGGCGGGGTCCGGTGCTAGGGAGTGGCCGGGGCCGGGACTGCGGGCGTGGGCAGGGGCAGGGTCCGGTGCTGGGTCCTGACCAGGGGCTGGTGTTGAGGGCGTGGTCGGGGGCGTGGTCCGATGCTGGGGGCGTGGTCTGGGGCGGGGTCCGGTGCTGGGGCGGGGTCCGGTGCTGAGGGCGTGGTCGGGGGCGGGGTCCGGTACTAGGGTGATGGGGGGGCAGGGGCGTGTTGAGGGCGTGGTCCAATACTGAGGGCGTGGTCAGGGGCGGGGTCCGGTGTTGAGGGCGTGGGCAGGGGCGTGGTCCGATGCTGAGGGCGTGGTCATGGGCGGGGTCCGGTGCTAGGGAGTGGCCGGGGCCGGGACTGAGGGCGTGGGCAGGGGCAGGGTCCGGTGCTGGGTCCTGACCAGGGGCTGGTGTTGAGGGCGTGGTCGGGGGCGTGGTCCGATGCTGGGGGCGTGGTCTGGGGCGGGGTCCGGTGCTGGGGCGGGGTCCGGTGCTGAGGGCGGGGTCGGGGGCGGGGTCCGGTACTAGGGTGATGCGGGGGGGGGGGCAGGGGCGTGTTGAGGGCGTGGTCCAATACTGAGGGCGTGGTCAGGGGCGGGGTCCGGTGCTGGGGGCGGGACCCGGGCTGTGGCAGGGTGGTGCACACTGGAGAAGCGGGGCCGGGTCTGGAGCGGTCCCGGGCCGCCCCCCACGCCCCGCACTCACCCGGAGCTTGGGCTCCTTGACCGGTGGGCAGCACTCCAGGCCCAGCGCGGCCCCTAGGGGACAGGGATGCAATGACGGGGTGCCGGGGCGCGGTCGGCCGGCTGCCCCCGCCTGGGCCCCGCGCTCACCGGGGAGGTCCAGCGGAGGCTCGGGCGCGGGAGGCTGTGTGCGCGGGCCCCGGGGCGGGCTGGTGTTCCGGCCGCGCCAGAGCAGCCGCGTCGCGGGGACCAGGGCGACCTGCGGCCACGGCGCGCCCGCGGGCAGGGGCGCCGCGGAGGTCACCCCCAGGGGCGGCAGCTCTCGGGGGCCGGGCTTCGCGGGGCCCCGGGGGTCTCGGCCCGGCCTGCGGCGCCTCGCCCGACCCCTGCGTGCAGGCCGGGGCGGCCGGGGCGGCTGGGCGGCGCGGGGCCGCGGCTCTGCGAGCGGGAAGCGGTCGATGGACAGGTCGGTGTTGTCGTCGAAGGTTCTGGGGACGGCGGTCACGCAGTGCGGGGCCCGGTGCCGGCTGAGGACCTGCGGGCGGGAGGGGTCAGCCCGGGCCCGGGCTCGGCGCGCACCCGGGGCCCGCACTCACCTCGCCCGTGGGGCTCAGGAGGAGGGTCACGCAGCCGGGGCCGGAGCGGAAGTAGACAGGCTCCCGGCCCAGCGACCAGGTCGGCGGCTTCTGGGCGCAGCTGCTCTCGCCCCACACCTGGGGACCGGGACGGCGGGCGGCAGGTGAGGGGCGGGGCGGGACGGGACAGGACGGGGACAGGGACGGGGCGCCGGCCCGAGCGGGCGTGGGGGGCACGGGGTCCGAGGGGGAGGTGGGGCGAGAGGGTCGCGGGAACGGAATCATGGAATGGGAGAGGCGGGCCGCGGCGCACCGTGATGTGCAGGCCGGGCCCCAGCAGCGTGCCGGGCGGGAAGCGGTAGGCGCACACCGGGAAGCCGCCCACCAGCTGCCGCAGCGAGCAGTCGCTCAGGTCGGCCGGCTCGTCCGCCGACTGGTTCAGGACTCGCACGAACCCCTGGCGCTGGCTCACCGCCACGATCTTCAGGCAGGAGTTCGGGGTGCTGCGGGCGGCAGCCAGGGTGCGCGATGGGCGCAGGGCCACCCCGCCTAGGGCCCCTCTGTGGGGGAGGGAGCCGGCACACCCCTTCCCCTCTTCACCTCGGGGGCTGCTCGGGGCCCTGGAGACGCTCATCCGCCAGCAGCCTGGCACCCGGAGCCTTCTTGTCCTGCTGGTCTGGGTGGCTTCTTGGCAAACCTGGGGGACATGTCCAGGAAGGGACCCGTGGTCGCCCGGGGCTCCACTCCACCCACCGGGTCCACCTGGGGGGAGGACAGGCCCGGCCCTCGGCACCTTCGCGCTCTGGCGCGGAGTCCCCGGTGGAGTGCCCCTTGAGCCGGTAGGTCCTGTGCTGGTCCTGGCGGCCGAGCACCTTGTGTCGTCGGCCCCCCTGGCTCTGCAGGCCGCTGCTGGCCTCGGGGCCCTTGTCTCCAGAGCTGCTGCTGTCCCGCTGGGGCAGGGCACTCCACTCCACGCTCTTGAGCCGCTGCCGATGCCGCTGGTACAGCCTCATCACCTCGTCGTCATCATCGTCGGCCTCCTCGTCGGGGGACGGGGCTGGGGGCAGCTGCGTGGGCCGCGCCGGCCAGCCGTGCCTGCGGGCCCCTCTGCTCGCTGGACGCTGGGCCTTGGCTCCTGGAGCCAGCCCGGCATCCCCCAGGAAGGCGGCACAGTGGCCCTGGTGCCCCCAGCCCCGAGGCCCAGGGGATGAAGCCTGCCTTCCCCTCCACTGGGGCCCGAGGGCGCTGCCCCTGCATCCCGGACCCTCCCCCGGGTCACCTCTGCTCCTGGCTGCTCTGCAGGTCAGTGAGGAGGTTGGGGTAGCGGTGGGCAATGCTGTTCCAGTCCACGTTCTCCATCCGGAAGCCCTGGCCCAAGCAGCAGGCATGCAACCCCCGCCCCAGGGCGCCCATGCCGCTCCGCCCACCACAGGTGCCTAACCTCCCCTGCAGAGATGCCCGGCTCATCTGGGAAGTCCAAGGTGTCCATCAGGGCCTCTGCGGTCACCACCTGCGAGAGGGGCGTAGTGTAGGCTGAAGGCGGGGCAGGTGGGACCGTGGGGCCCTCCACACGCTCCCCCCCTCCCCTCACCTCCACACTGCCAGTGGAAGAACGCAGCATACGGCCCACCCAGGAGGAGCGGGCCAGCTGCAGGAGGCAGGACTTGCGGAAGGCCTGCAGCTCCGACTCCAGTTGCTGCAGCGTGCCTCGGGTCTGCCGCAGCTGCTCCTCCAGGCCGGCTTTCTCCTACACAGCGAGCGGTGGGCAGGGCTGCGTCCACTCCTGCCTGGCCGCCGCCCAGCCGTGGCCCTGCCCAGCCCTCACCAGCTGGGCCTGCTGCTGCTCCTCCTTCAGAGCCAGCGTCAGCTTCTCGATCTGCTCCTGTAGGAGGCGCTCCTGGTCCGGCCGGCTCCTGGGGAGGGGGCACGGGGACGGAGGCCATGGGCCTGGGCTGCACAGGGTGGGGGGGCTCAGCCTGGGGACTGTGGGGCTCTGGCCAGGGCCGGGGCGGGAGCGAGCAACCAGGAAGCCCTGCTGACCTCTCCGCTGCCGCCGTCACCGCTGGGAGCCCAGCCACCTCCTGAAGCGCTTGGTGCTGCCGGGCGACCTGGGGGTTGCGGACCCCCCAGCGCAGGGCCTGGATCTCCAGGTCCCGCTGCTTCCACAGCAGCCGCAGGGTGCGAGGGTCCAGGGCCTCGGGGGCCAGCCTGCAACACCGGTACCCTGGCCTTGACCGGGCCCCGCACCCACCCAGCCCCCCCCACCAGCTGCCCCTGCCTCCTTACTGCAGGTGCGTGAGGAACGCCAGCCCGTCGGAGGGCAGACTGCTGTCCAGTGGGCCTGTGTGAGGGACAGCCGGGGACCCCCTGTGACCCTTGGTTGGCCTGCGGCTCACCAGCGATGGCAGAGAATCCTCCTCCGTCTCTTCGGCCTCTGGGTAAGACCGGGGGGCCATGCCGGATGTTCCTGGGGACAAGGAGGGAGCTGTCTGCCGGTGTCGCACATGTGGGCTACCCTGCCCTGCTGCACCTCCCCAGCCAGACACATCGTGCTAGGGAACCATGTGCGTGTGTGTGTGCGTGTGCCTGAGCCTGTGCCTGTGCGTGTGCGTGTGCGTGTGCCTGTGTCTGAGCCTGTGCATGTGCCTGTGCGTGTGCCTGTGCCTGTGTCTGAGCCTGTGCGTGTGCCTGTGCCTCTGTGCCTGTGCATGTGCCTGTGCGTGTGCCTTTGTGTGTGCGTGTGCGTGTGCGTGTGCCTGTGTCTGAGCCTGTGCGTGTGCCTGTGTGTGCCTGTGCGTGTGCCTGTGCCTCTGTGCCTGTGCCTGTGCGTGTGCCTGTGCCTGTGCCTGTGAGCCTGTACCTCTGTGCCTGTGCCTGAGCCTGTGCCTGAGCCTGATCCTGTACCTGAGCCTGAGCCTGTGTGTGTGCCTGTGCGTGTGCGTGTGCCTGTGTCTGAGCCTGTGCGTGTGCCTGTGCCTGTGCCTGTGCGTGTGCCTATGCCTTTGTCTGAGCCTGTGCATGTGCCTGTGTGCCTGTGCCTGAGCCTGTGCATGTGCCTGTACGTGTGCCTGTGTGTGTGCCTGTGTGTGCCTATGCGTGTGCCTGTGTCTGAGCCTGTGCGTGTGCCTATGCCTGTGTGCCTGTGCCTGAGCCTGTGCGTGTGCCTGTGCATGTGCGTGTGCCTGTGCCTGTGCACACCAGGGCTCACGTGCCAGTCACAGGGCGTCTGAGCCTGTATTTCTTTATCTGGGGGGAGCTGGGGGGCAGCTGCAAGGGCTTGGTGCCTGTATGGTTCCATTACTCTGTTGACTATCTTAAAAGTGTATTAAAAGGTGCGAATATATGGGAGAGAAAGTTCACGGCTCTGGTGCATGCACTGCTGGGGACTGAACTCCGGACTCACCTTCTGGACCACATATTTGACTTTCTTTAAGGTTTTTTAAAAATACTTATTCCCTTTTGTTACCCTTGTTTTATTGTTGTAGTTATTATTTTTTAAATGTTTTTATTATATTTATTATTTTTTGTTGTCGTTATTTTATTGTTGTAGTTATTATTATTGTTAATGATGTCGTTGTTGGATAGGACAGAGAGAAATGGTGAGAGGAGGGAAGACAGAGAGGGGAAGAGAAAGACAGACACCTGCAGACCTGCTTCACCGCCTGTGAAGCGACTCCCCTGCGGGTGGGGAGTCAGGGGCTCGAACCGGGATCCTTCTGCTGGTCCCTGCGCTTTGCGCCACCTGCGCTTAACCCGCCGCGCCACCGCCCGACTCCCCATAGTTGACTTTTTTTTCAGTTTTTAATTTTTAAGTATTTTTAATATTTATTTATTCCCTTTTGTTGCCCTTGTTGTTTTATTGTTGTAGTTACTGTTGTTATTGATGTCATCGTTGTTGGATAGGACAGAGAGAAATGGAGAGAGGAGGTGAAGACAGAGAGGGGGAGAGAAAGACAGACACCTGCAGACCTGCCTCACCGCCTGGGAAGCGACTCCCCTGCAGGTGGGGAGCCGGGGGCTCGAACTGGTACATCGGTCCTTGTGCTTTTCACCACCTGCGCTTAACCCGCTGCGGTACCACCCGACTCCCTCAATTTTTAATTTTTTTAATATTTATTTATTCCCTTTTGTTGCCCTTGTTGTTTTGTTGTTGTAGTTATTATTATTGTCATCATTATTGGATAGGACAGAGAGAAATAGAGAGAGGAGGGGAAGACAGAGAGGGGGAGAGAAAGACAGACACCTGCAGACCTGCTTCACCACTTGTGAAGCCACTCCTCTGCAGGTGGGGAGCCAGGGGCTCGAACCAGGATCCTTATGGCAGGTGGGGAGCCGGGGCCTGAACCGGGATCCTTACGACAGTGCTTGCACTTTGGGCCACCTGCGCTTAACCTGGTGTGCTACCACCTTGCCGGACTAGCTTCGTGGGCAGGAGACAACCAGGGAGTCATGGCTGAGCTGCACGCAGTATCTCTTTATTCATGTGGAGCGCAGCGCAATCTAAGCCATCTCTAATCACAATCCTGTCCTTATATATACTCGCCAAGTAGCGGGGGAAACAGGATGTGACGTAGAGAGGGTGGAGCGAAAAGAGACTGGTGCAAATCAGGGTGACCGCGAGAGGGGGCGGAGCAAAAAGACATCGTGAGCCAGTGGGGATGAAACCAGTGCCCTGCAGGCAGGGCGGTGCTTAGCTAACAGTGGTTATGTCAATAGAATACAGGGTTAAGCAGGGGGATTAAACCAATGAAACAGAAGGGGTTTTAGAAGCAGAATTAGAAGCAGACCAACACCACCTGACTCCCCATAGTTGGCTTTTTAAGAAAGCTCAGGCAGAGACATAGAAGGAAAGAGAGACAGGAGAAACCACGGCACTGCGGTGCTCCGCTGTTCACGGACTGCTGTGTGTGCCCACATGCCCTCGGTCATGGTCCTGGCACCTGGAAGTGTGAACTCTACCTGTGGGCCGTCTCCTGAACCCTGTAGTTCTTCTAATAAAGGGACCTACCTTACTTCTTCACTCTTCAGTTTTAGAGAGGAAGCAAGTGCCGGAGAAATGAGGGGGAGAGAGAGAGAGAGAGAGAGAGAGAGAGAGAAGCAGTACTCCACCACTCCTGGAGCACTCATGGGGTGCTGGGGCTCAAACCCCCAGGACGTCACAGGTAAGATATGTGTTTGACTGGGCAGCTAGCTCCTGGCCCCACACCTGCATTTCTGACTGGACCGGTGGAGCAGGTCACCCCAGGCAGCACGTGACTGGGTGTTCACAGTGTCCCACTATCTCCCCTCCCTGTCATCCTTGGCTAAAAGGCCTGGTCCCTGGACCAGGAGTGCAGATGTCAGTGGCCCCCAGCCTCAGAGCCCCCACGCTCACCTGAGCTCTGAGATCCAAGCAGGCTTCTGGTGAGAGAAGGGGACTACAGCGTTGCCATGGACACCAGCCCCCAGAAGGGGAGGGGCTGTTTGTTACCAGGAGCACCAGGCAACCCCAGGCCCGGGCCTCCCTGGACAAAGCAGGCCCTGAGCAGGCCCAGGAGGACCTCAGAGGAGGGCCAGGGGACACAGGGTGGCCGGCCCAACGCGCTCAGCCCTGGGGACAGTCCCCACTGAGACCAGCCTGACCAGCCAGGGTGGGTGCCGGAACGGTGCTGTGAGTCCCCAGGCTGGCAGACTGGCACCATGACCTTGTGGGCAGGCTGACTAGGGCAGGGGGCAGAAACTGTGCAGGAGCTCAGCACTGCAGCCCAGGGGTGGTCCCGAGTTCAATCCCTGCATGTGCCAGAGTTCTGGTTCTCTTTCTTCCTTTTTTTTTTTTTAATGATATTATTTGATGGACTGAGGAGGTACAGAGGGAAAGAGACAGATATCTGCAGCCCTGTTTTACCACTTGTGAAGCTATCCACCTGCAAGTGGGGGCCAGGGGCTTGAAGCTGGGTCCTTGTGCGCTGTAATGTGTGCGTTCAACCAGGTGCATCACCTGGTTCTCTTTCTATCATAAATAAATATAAAATAAGCTTGAGGGAACTGGGTGGTGGATCACCTGGTTGATCGCACATGATAGAATGTGCAAGGACCTAGGTTCAAGCCCCCAGTCCCTAGTTATGGGGGAAAAGCTTTTTGAGTGGTGAAACAGAGCTGCAGGTGTCTCTGTTTCTCTTCCTCTCTGTCTCCCCCCTCCTCTCAATATCTGGCTATCTCTATCCAATAAAAATATCATGGTAATAAAATTAAAAGTAAATAAAATAAGGTTGAGAAGGTAGTATAATAGATATGCAAAAGCTTCTCATACCTGAGGCTCCAGAGTCCCAGGTTCAATCCCCAGCACCATCAGAAACCAGATGTGAGCAAGGCTCGAGTACCTCCCTCCATCTCTCTCTCATTAAAACAAACAAATGGAGCCGGGGAGACAGCATAATGGTTATGCAAAAAACTTTCATATCTGATGTGTGGTGGTTCTGCAGAAGACTTTCCTGCCTGCAGCTCCAAGGCCCCAGGTTTCAAGGCCTAGCACCACCGCAGCCAGAGCTGAGCAGGGTTCTGGCCTCTTTCTGTATATCTCTTTCATTAAGGTAATAAAAACAGCGGACCGGGAGATGGCAAAGTGGGTAAAGCATTGAACATTCAAGCACAACGTCCCAAGTTCAGTCCCCAGCAGCACATGTACCAGAGTGATGTCTAGTCCTTTCTCTCTCCTATCTTTCTCAATAATTAAATAAAATCTTTTTATGCATGTACAAACTATTGTACTTACTGTTGAATGTAAAACATTAATTCCCCAATAAAAAATAAAAAATAGAAAAATCACTGGCAAAAAAAAAAAAGATAATAAAAATATTTTAAAAATAAAGTTTGAGTGGTCTGGGAGGTGGCGCAGTGGATAAAGCCGCAGACTCTCAAGCATGAGGTCCTGAGGTCAATCTATGTACCAAAGTGATGTCTAACTCTTTCTCCTACTCTCTTTCTCATTAAGAAATAAATAAAATCTTGTGGTTCAGGAGGTGGCACAGTGGATAAAGCATTGAACTCTCAAGCATGAGGTTCTGAATTCAACCCCTAGCAGCACATGTTCCAGAATGATGTCTGGTTCTTTCTCTCTCTCTCTCTCCTCCTATCTTTCTAATTAATAAATAAATAAAATATTTTTAAAAACTTATAATAAAAAATAAATAAGTAAAATCTTTTTTATGTATTTATTTATTCCCTTTTGTTGCCCTTGTTGTTTTATTGTTGTAGTTATTATCGATGTCATTGTTGTTGGATAGGACAGAGAGAAATGGAGAGAGGAGGGGAAGACAGAGAGGGGGAGAGAAAGACAGACATCTGCAGACCTGCCTCACCGCCTGTGAAGCGACTCCCCTGCAGGTGGGGAGCCGGGGCTCAAACCGGGATCCTTTCGGGATCCTTTCGCCCCCTCTCTGTCTTCCCCTCCTCTCTCCATTTCTCTCTGTTCTATCCAACAACAATGACAACAATAATAACTACAACAAGAAAACAACTAGGGCAACAAAAGGGAATCAATAAATATTTAAAATAATATTTTTTTATTTTTTGAGGTTTTAATATTTTTATTATTTTATTTTTATTTATTTTATTATTTAATTTATTTATATTTTTATTATTTTATTTATTATTTATTATTTTTATTATTTTTTTATTTTTTATTTTTTTTAATTTTGAGGTTTTTTATTTTTTGAGTTTTTTTTTTTGAGGGTTTTTTATTTTTTGAGTTTGAGGCAGTTGGGCGGTAGTGCAGTGGGTTAAGCACAGGTGGTGTAAAGCACAAGGACTAGTGTAAGGAACCCAGTTTGAGCCCCCGGCTCCCCACCTGCAGGGGGATCGCTCCACAAATGGTGAAGCAGGTCTGCAGGTGTCTGTCTGTCTCTCCCCCCTCTGTGTTCCCCTCTTCTCTCCATTTCTCTCTCTGTCCTGTCCACCAATAATGACATCAATAACAACAACAACAATAAAACAAGGGCAACAAACAGGAATAAATAAATATTTAAAAAAATAATAATAAAGTTTGAAAAAAATAAAGAGAGCAAGGCAGACAGCAGACAGCACAACAGTTGTGCAAGGACTTTCCTGCCTGAGGCTCTTAGGTCCCAGTTTTTTCTTTTTTTTTTTTTCCAGAGTCACTGCTCAGCTCTGGCTAATGGTGGTGCAGGAGATTGAACCTGGGACTTTGGAGCTTCAGGCATGACAGTCTGTTAGCATAACCATGACACTATCTCCCCAGACCCCAGTCCTGGTTTCAGTCCTAGGACCACCACCACCATAAGCCAGACTGACCGTGAACATGGTAGCAACAAAGGCCCGGAAGTTGGCACAGTGGCTGGTGCATCCACTCTGTAAGCACCAAGTCTGGAGTTTGAACCCCAGCATCACATCACATCACATGTGCTCTTCTGGTTCTTCCCCTCCCATTCTCAGATAAACAGACTCTCAGCCCTGACCAGCCTCTCCCATGGCCTCTGCCAGCCGCAGTAGGTGAAGACTCAGCACCAAGATGACAGTGTCATCTCTCCCAGCCTCTCTCCACACACCTGGGGCTCCTGGGCTACTCTGGGGGCATCGGCCTCCTCTGCCCAGGGCACAGAAAGACTGACTTCCAGGACCCCACTGCACCTTCAGGTGGACCTGTCTCACTGGGGCCGGAGCTGGGAGCCTGTAGGCAAGTGGGCACTGGCCCTCTGGTCGGTCTGGGCAGCGAGCAGGCAGGTGGGCACTGGCCCTCTGGTCGGTCTGGGCGGCGTGCAGGCAGGTGGGCACAGGCCCTCTGGCCGGTCTGGGCAGTGAGCAGGCAGGTGGGCACAGGCCCTCTGGTCGGTCTGGGCGGCGTGCAGGCAGGTGGGCACAGGCCCTCTGGCCGGTCTGGGCAGTGAGCAGGCAGGTGGGCACAGGCCCTCTGGCCGGTCTGGGCAGTGAGCAGGCAGGTGGGCACAGGCCCTCTGGTCGGTCTGGGCAGTGAGCAGGCAGGTGGGCACAGGCCCTCTGGCCTGTCTGGGCAGTGAGCAGGCAGGTGGGCACAGGCCCTCTGGCCGGTCTGGGCGGCCTGCAGGCAGGTGGGCACAGGCCCTCCGGCTGGTCTGGGCAGTGAGCAGGCAGGTGGGCACAGGCCCTCCGGCTGGTCTGGGTGGCGTGCAGGCAGGTGGGCACAGGCCCTCCGGCCGGTCTGGGCAGTGAGCAGGTAGGTGGGCACAGGCCCTCTGGCCGGTCTGGGCAGTGAGCAGGCAGGTGGGCACAGGCCCTCTGGTCGGTCTGGGCAGTGAGCAGGTAGGTGGGCACAGGCCCTCTGGCCGGTCTGGGCAGTGAGCAGGCAGGTGGGCACAGGCCCTCCGGCTGGTCTGGGCAGTGAGCAGGTAGGTGGGCACAGGCCCTCTGGCCGGTCTGGGCAGTGAGCAGGCAGGTGGGCACAGGCCCTCCGGCTGGTCTGGGTGGCGTGCAGGCAGGTGGGCACAGGCCCTCCGGCTGGTCTGGGCAGTGAGCAGGTAGGTGGGCACAGGCCCTCTGGCCGGTCTGGGCAGTGAGCAGGCAGGTGGGCACAGGCCCTCTGGTCGGTCTGGGCAGTGAGCAGGCAGGTGGGCACAGGCCCTCTGGTCGGTCTGGGCAGTGAGCAGGTAGGTGGGCACAGGCCCTCTGGCCTGTCTGGGCAGTGAGCAGGCAGGTGGGCACAGGCCCTCTGGCCGGTCTGGGCAGTGAGCAGGCAGGTGGGCACAGGCCCTCCGGCCGGTCTGGGCAGTGAGCAGGTAGGTGGGCACTGGCCGTCTGGCCGGTCTGGGCAGTGAGCAGGCAGGTGGGCACAGGCCCTCTGGCCGGTCTGGGCAGTGAGCAGGCAGGTGGGCACAGGCCCTCCGGCCGGTCTGGGCAGTGAGCAGGCAGGTGGGCACAGGCCCTCTGGCCGGTCTGGGCAGTGAGCAGGCAGGTGGGCACAGGCCCTCTGGCCGGTCTGGGCAGTGAGCAGGCAGGTGGGCACAGGCCCTCCGGCCGGTCTGGGCAGTGAGCAGGTAGGTGGGCACTGGCCGTCTGGCCGGTCTGGGCAGTGAGCAGGCAGGTGGGCACAGGCCCTCTGGTCGGTCTGGGCAGTGAGCAGGTAGGTGGGCACAGGCCCTCTGGCCGGTCTGGGCAGTGAGCAGGCAGGTGGGCACAGGCCCTCCGGCTGGTCTGGGCAGTGAGCAGGTAGGTGGGCACAGGCCCTCTGGCCGGTCTGGGCAGTGAGCAGGCAGGTGGGCACAGGCCCTCCGGCTGGTCTGGGTGGCGTGCAGGCAGGTGGGCACAGGCCCTCCGGCTGGTCTGGGCAGTGAGCAGGTAGGTGGGCACAGGCCCTCTGGCCGGTCTGGGCAGTGAGCAGGCAGGTGGGCACAGGCCCTCTGGTCGGTCTGGGCAGTGAGCAGGCAGGTGGGCACAGGCCCTCTGGTCGGTCTGGGCAGTGAGCAGGTAGGTGGGCACAGGCCCTCTGGCCTGTCTGGGCAGTGAGCAGGCAGGTGGGCACAGGCCCTCTGGCCGGTCTGGGCAGTGAGCAGGCAGGTGGGCACAGGCCCTCCGGCCGGTCTGGGCAGTGAGCAGGTAGGTGGGCACTGGCCGTCTGGCCGGTCTGGGCAGTGAGCAGGCAGGTGGGCACAGGCCCTCTGGCCGGTCTGGGCAGTGAGCAGGCAGGTGGGCACAGGCCCTCCGGCCGGTCTGGGCAGTGAGCAGGCAGGTGGGCACAGGCCCTCTGGCCGGTCTGGGCAGTGAGCAGGCAGGTGGGCACAGGCCCTCTGGCCGGTCTGGGCAGTGAGCAGGCAGGTGGGCACAGGCCCTCCGGCCGGTCTGGGCAGTGAGCAGGTAGGTGGGCACTGGCCGTCTGGCCGGTCTGGGCAGTGAGCAGGCAGGTGGGCACAGGCCCTCCGGCCGGTCTGGGCAGACAGTGCAGGATGTGAGGGACTCAGGCTGCCAATCGGCTCGGGACAGCCTCGGTCACCTGGACTTCACCTGGCATGGCCACTCCCACGACAGCCCCCACGATACTCAGGGTAGCTGAGGACCCCGCGGATGATTGTCGCAGAAGTGGAGGGGGCCCATGGTCACTATGAGGGTGCGCTAGTAGCCCCTCCCCGCTGGCTGCCATGGGGGTCTCGGCTGAGGGGGTCGGTCGGCATGATCCCGGGTGTCTGGGCGCCAGGGGGACAAACACCTGCGGCGGCTCGCGCTTCCGCGTTGTTCACGCGCTTCCAGCCTGCGTGGGCCTGGCCCCGCCCACCGCGCCGCCGGCCCCGCCCACCAGGGCCCCGCCCGCACCTGGCGGGGGCGGGGAGCCCATGGGAGGGGCGCAAGCGGGGCCCACGGGCGACGGCCAATGAGAGGCGTTGGGGGTTGGGCGGGGCGCGCTGCGAAGCCAATGGCGGGGCCGCGGGGCGGGGCGCGCCGGCGGCGGGCCAATGGGGGCGAGCTCCGGGGTGCGCCCGCGGCGCTGGCGGCGGCAGGTTGCGGCGGGGCCGGCCCGAGGCGGCGGGGCTGAGCGGAGGCCGGCGGGCGCCCAGGTGGGCCCAGGTGAGCCCAGGTGAGCCCAGGTGAGCCTCGCCGGGCCTCCCGAGCGCCGGCCGACCGTCCTGCCGGAGGGAGGGGATCCCGCACCTGCGTCGTCCGCGGCGGGGGAGCTCACGGCCTGGGCCGGAGGGGCGGGGCGGGGCGGGGCGAGGGGAGGTGCGGAGGCCCGGGGCCGGGTCGGAACGTCGGGGTCGCTCCCGAGGGCTGAGGGGGCTGGCTCCGAGGGGTCAGGGCCACAGCTGGCATCTGGAGAGCCTGGGTCACCTCCAGGGCCAGAGGGCTGGGGTCGCAGCTGGGTCTGGAGGCTTGAGGGTCGCACCCGTGTCGGGGGTTGGGGTCACACCTGGCTCTGGGTCACACCTGGGCTTGAAGCATCTGGGCCTGCCGGGTTCGTGCCAGGTGGCCAGGCTCGGTGTCGCACCCCGGGACCCGGGACCCGGGACCCGGGACCCGGGAGCCCAGTCAGGAGGTGGGGCCGCGCCCGGCCTGCAGATGCCCCTGGATGGGGCTTCAGGGTAGCCCGGGTGTGCAGGTGGCCTCAGGTGGCCGCGCCACAGGAAGCCCCCAGCCTGGGTAACGACTGTCCCAGGAGTCTGCAGGGAGCCGCCAGCTTCCCGCTTTGGGCGGGGTGGGGGGCTGGCCCTGACTTTCCAGGCCTCCAGGAAGGCCCAGCCGGGGTGGGGGTGGGCTCCACAGAGCTGGGCGAGCGCCCACAGCCAGGATGGGGTGAGGGAGGGGACGCGTGACCCTTGTCCTCAGTCCCTGCTGCCCGGGATGCCCGCAGGGCCGGCGGCCATGGAGCTGAAGGTGTGGGTGGATGGTGTCCAGCGCGTGGTCTGCGGGGTCTCGGAGCACACCACCTGCCAGGAAGTCGTCATTGCTCTGGCCCAAGCCATCGGTGAGCCCCCCGGGGCGGCCGAGCCAGCAGGTGGACTGGGGTGGGTGGAGGCCGGCTGCTGCCTGAGCCCCCGGCGGGGCGGGCAGAGAGGTTGAGGCTGGGCTCTCACCGCCCCCCCCCCCCGCCCCCGCAGGGCAGACCGGCCGCTTCGTGCTGGTGCAGCGTCTCCGGGAGAAGGAGCGGCAGTTGCTGCCCCAGGAGTGCCCGGTGGGTACCCAGGCCACCTGTGGGCAGTTTGCCAGCGACGTCCAGTTTGTCCTGAGGCGGACGGGACCCAGCCTTGCTGGGAGGCCCTCCTCGGACAGCTGCCCGCCCCCAGAGCGATGCACGATCCGTGCCAGCCTTCCCCCGAAGCCCCGGAAAGCACCGGCCTTCGGCCTGGGCTGCCCTCGACTGGCCCCCAGCCCGGAGCCAGAGACCACAGACCTGCAGAGCCTGGAGCGCCGGGTGCAGAGGAACGCAGCCGAACTGGGCCAGGAGGGCTTCTGGGAGGCGGAGCTGCGGCGTGAGCAGGCCCGGGAACAGGAGGCCCAGGCCCGCCTGCAGGCCCTGAGCGCAGCCACTGCTGAGCACGCTGCCCGGCTGCAGGCCCTGGACGCCCAGGCCCGCGCCCTGGAGGCCCAGCTCCACCTGGCCGCGGAGACCCCCGCGGCCCCCTCGCCCACGACCTCAGCCACGGAGCGCCTGCGGCAGGACCTGGCTGCCCAGGAACGGCAGAGCGCAGAGGTGCAGGGCAGCCTGGTGCTGGTGGGCCGAGCGCTGGAGGCAGCGGAGCACGCCCTGAAGGTGAGCCCCACCCACACCCTGCCACTGGGTGCCCCTCGGGGTCAGAGGACAGAGTGCCAGGCCTGAGTGCCCGCACTGGGTGCCCCTCGGGGTCAGAGGACAGAGTGCCAGGCCTGAGTGCCCGCAGCTCTGGCTGCCCCGGCCAACGTGCCTGGTTCGTCCCTGAGCGTCCTTGCCACAGGCCCAGGCCCAGGAGCTGGAGGAGCTGAACCGGGAGCTGCGCCAGTGCAACCTGCAGCAGTTCATCAGGCAGGCAGGGGCCGGACCCCCTCCCCCACGGCTGGACAGGCCTCCCTCAGGCACACAGGTCAGAGCCCTGCCGCCGGGAGGCCGGGTCAGTGGGGGTCACGCCGTGAGCTGACTCGCTCTGCCCACAGGGTCTTCCATCTCTGGCCAGAGAAGAGCCCATCTCAGGGGCCCCCCGGAGCCCAGCCCTCATGCCCAGCCTGAGCCCTGAAGGTATGTCTGTCCCCCTCTGGGTGGGCTGGGGTGGTCCTCCCCGGGGCCCCTCAGCCTCTCAGTGATGCTCCCCCTCAGTTGCCCCCGTGAGGCAGAACTCCTGGAGGTAGCAACTCCTGGCCCCTGTGGACCTCACTGCAACCCAGTCCCCAGATGGCAGAGGACCAGCGGCGGACTTGTGGTGCCCTCGTCTGACCAGCTGCCTTGGAGCCCAGCCCTTCTGCTGCTCGCAGGGAGCTGGGGCCATCGCCCTAGCCCTCGCCGTGTCTGCCCAGCCAGGTGGACCAGCTCAGGACTCTGCTGGGGTGGCAGGCGTGATGCCCATCAGCCTGTGGGTGCGTGTATCTGTGTCAGCTGCTCCCTGCCCCTGCACCCAGACCTCAATAAACCGCCCCAAGTGGCCTGAGTGCGTCCTGTGGCTGTACTGGGCGGAGTTCCCTGGCCGGCCACAGCAAGGCTCTTGGGAAGGGCCACTCTGGCCGTCTCCAGCTGGCTCCGCCCCAGCCTGGACCACACACCTGTGACCTGTGCCGCCCACCAGAGACCTGCCAGTCAGGTTTACTGAACCTGTAGCCCATGGCGGCGGCCAGGCCAGGGGCACTCTGCTGGCCTCCTGGGGGTGCGGCCATCCCTCTCAGAGGCGCCTGACCCTGGAGTCAGGGCAAGGCTCTGTAGGATGCACCCCCACCCCAACTCACAGGGCACTGGTCAGGATGGGAGGTTTGTGGTAGCCAGAACCAGGGGTCTCTGAGGCTCAGGTAGGAACGGCCCAGATCATGAAGGGCAGAGGTCTGCAGGACAGGCAGGCAGGCAGGCAGGCTTCTGTTGGGGTGGTCCCCGAGCAGGGCCTGGCACTGCCCACGCTTTCCAGGGCAAATAGGAGCGGGGCCTGAGGCCTGGGGCCCAGCTGCAGAAGTCACACTCAGAGGCAGGCCCAGGCTGTGGGCACCCGTCAGGAAAGATTGGGCATCCTGCACACAAGAGGCGGTGCAGGCAGGTGGCCAGATGGCAGCAAGGCTTGCCCTGGGGCTGAAGGAAGCTGGCCTATGGCCCTGGGCAGTGCCCACGGGCAACAGCGCTGACAGCCAGCAGTGAGCAAGACCAGGGACCAGCCACAGCAGCGAGTCCCCCGGGCCACACCTTCCTGCTTGCCGTGCCCCTTCTGAACCCACCGCCCTTGGTGTGCTGCGCACAGGCTGAGGGGACACGCGGGAGCCTTCTCTTCCACCTCCAGGGCAGAGGGTGGGGGCAGCCTTCCTGTGGCTACCCAGAATCAAGGTCCCTTACCCCACCAAGGCCAGGGTGCTTCAGATCACTGAGCAAACCTCTGAGTTGCTGAAAAGTTTACTTTTCATTTTCAACGGTCCTTGGAAATCAGTAGTGTGAGCTGTGCTGAAGGGGGGAGGGCCCGCACCCCAGAGTCCTGGGTGTCCTTCCCAGGCCAGTGTGGGGCTGCGCGAGGCAGACTTCACCCCAGGCCGGGGTGGGGCAGAGACCCCTGTGCACCGGCTGGCACCCTTCAGCCCCCCCCCCAAGGCTCACTGGAGGCTGCCCCACGAGTCACTGTCCTGGGGCCACTTCTCATTCCTAGGTGAGCAGGGACAGGACGCTTTGCCTATCACCTGCGGGCCTGCTGGGTGGGACACCGCTGTCACGGTGGGTGACAGAAGCAGGCGGGCCAGGGCCCCCCAAGCATGATCCCCCAAGTGGACCCTTGTCACCGTTCTGGTGGGCATGCAGCAGGGAGCCAGCAGGCCAGGGCGGCACCGGTGTCCATGGCTCAGGAAGCACAGTGCTGACCCCTGGCGCCTCACAGGTGACAGGAAGGTGCGGGAATGGCTCCTGCCAGAAGCTTCGAGGCGCCCCCCCCCCCAGTCCCGCAGCTCCGCGTGGCCAGTCACCGCCCCGCCCAGGGCTGCCCGGGGCTCAGTCGAGGTGTCCCGGGAACCGCACGGCTGCCACGTGGACACGTTCCAGCCTCCGGGTTTCTCGGTCAGGCTGATGTCCCCTTCCTGCCGGGGGTCGCCTAGGCCCGGTCGCGCTGCCAGGACAGGACAGCCGCTGTCACACGCACAGTGGGTCGGAGCAGCGCAGTGTGCGGGGGGCAGTGGCCGCCCTGCGCCGGAGGACCCGCGGGCAGCCCGGCCCCAGCACCCATGCCAGCCCGTCCGCATCACCTGCGACCCCCGGTGCCCGCGCCCACTCGCTGCCCAACTTCTGCGGCGGCTCCGCCTCCTATGCAAATGAGGAGCCCCTACAGCCAATGGTAGGCCTTTCCGGGCCCGCCCCGTCGGGTAGCAACCAATAGGCGCGAGGGAGCGCGCGCCCCGCCCATCGCCGGGAGCTCCGCGGGCGCGGCCGGCGCGTTCCTTTCTGCACGTCGGCCTCGGGGCGGGGCCGCACCTGCCGGCCGGGGGCGGGGCTCTGCTGGCGCTCCGCCCCTCGGGCTCCCCGCGCACGTAGTGGGGGCGGGGCGGCGAGCCGGGATTCCGGGGCGGGGCGGGTCCCTGACGCCTCTGCCTGGTTGGACCTATGGCTGAGCCTTCCTTCCCCCAGGCCGAGACCAGGCAGGCCCCTGCGGGTCTGTCCATAGCCGCTGGGAGGGTTTGTCCATGGTATCTGGGGTCCATGACCTCTGGGGGGGGTCTGTCCATGACCTCTGGGGGGTCTGTCCATGGCCTCCGGGGGGGGGGGTCTGTCCATGACCTCTGGGGATCTATCCATGACCTCTGGGGGGCTCTGTCCATGACCTCGGGGGGGGGGTGTCTGTCCATGACCTCTGGGGGGCTCTGTCCATGACCTCCGGGGGGGTCTGTCCATGACCTCTGGGGGTGTCTGTCTATGGCCTCTCAAGGGATGTCCATGGCCCCTGAGGATCTGCCCATGGCCTCTGGGGGGGAAGGTCTGTCCATGGCTTCTGGGTGGGGGGCTCTAGCTATGGCTTTTGGTATGGTCTGTCCATGGTCTCTGGGGGGCTGTCCATAGTCCCTGGAGGCTATATGAGACCTGTGTGAGCAGAGCATTCTGAGGGCCCAGGAAAGGACAACCAAGTGAGGGTGGCCGCAGAACGCAAGGGCCTGCTGCCAGGGTGCGTCTGGTCCCTAGCCCCTCTCCCCATTCCTTTAGCTCCAAGACAGGGGAGTCGCCATAGCAGAGCCAGGGGTCATCCCAACCCTGTCTCAGAGCCATTCGTGCCTGTGCCCCAAATGCACCCGTGTGGCCAGCAAGTTGCAGAGCCCTCCCCCACCTGCTGACAGTTCCACAGCTCTTCTGCCTCATGCCACTCTGGCTGGCACTCGTGTCAGGGGTTGTTCCCGTCATCTTCAGCCACTCTGGACAGGTGCTCTGCCCTGCTCTTGAGTCCTGCACAGACCCCCCGTCCATGTCAGGGGCTTCCTGGGGCCAGCAGATGCCTGCTTTGGAGCCGGCCAATGGGCGCCCATTCACATCTTCCTCAGAACCTCTGCCAGAACAGCATGGAGGCTCCAAGGAGGCTGTCAATCCTGCCAGAGACAGGGATGGGGTCCAGGGACAAGGCTGGGGAGTGGCATGGGAGCTACTTCCAGCAGGACTGGGAAGTTAGGCCAGCAAAGCCTGCTTCTGCTGGTGTGGGCATCTAAGCTCTCCAGAAGCACAAGGCCCTCAGGGCAGGGTTAGGGGGCAGACGGGGCAGAGGTTTTTTTTTTTTTTGGGGGGTGGTCAGGCCAATCCTAGCTTCTGGCTTGCCTCCCTGGCACAACTCCATGTGCCCTGCAGTCCTGCCAGCTGCAAGTGTACCCTATCCTAGTTGGACACCTGCACCTTGGGGACAGACCTTATTTGGGAAGAGCATCTTCGTAAGTGTGACCTAGTGAAGGGGTCTTGAGAGCCGTCCAGCCTGGATTAGCAAGGGGAGCCCTAAACCCACTGCCTGCTATCTTGTCGAGAGACAGAGGAGGCTCTAGAGGGTGACATGGGGGCCCAGAGCAGGGCAGGGGTAGGAAGCATCCTCCCTGCAGTTTTCAGAGGGGGCACGAAGAACCAAATAAGGGGCCCTGAAGACCTTGATCTTGGGTTCCAGGTGGGGACGCACCTGACTAAGCACACACATTACAGTGCTCAAGGACCTGGGTTCAAGCCCCTGGTCTTCACAAGTGATGAAGCAGGGCTACAGGTGTCTCTGACTCTTTCTCTCTCTACCTTCACATCGCTTCTCAATTTCTCTTGTCTTTATCCAATAATAATAACAAGAATAATACTCCCTTGATCTTGGGCTTCTGGTCTCCAAGGCTGAGAATACATTTCTCTTGTGTGCAACAGTCCAGCTTGTGGTCACTTGTTTTGGTGACCTCAGGCTGCTGAAGCAGCCACCTTCCAGGTTGAGAACACACCCTGCCTGTGCTCCCTGGGCTGGCCTGGGCTGGACAGTGCCCAGGCTACTCACTCCCTACACCACCCCTATCCCTATCCTGTCACAGGAGAGTTGTGAGGTTGCTTCTCAGCCGTGAGCAGGGCAGGCTGTGCTGATGTCCAAGGGGTGCAGGGCTGTGTGGCAGGGGCACGAGCTCTGCCTCACCCTGGCAACGGGGGGCTGGCCAGTGTGCGGAGGGGACCACGTGCCGGCCCCGCTGGGTGACTGCCTGCCTCTGCTTCCCACCTGCTCAGAGCCTCCGAGGGCACTAGGTGGACCTCCTGGTGGCACCCCAGCCGGGCGGTCTCCCCAGCTGCCTCATTCTTCCAGGTGGACCTTGGGGCCGGGCACTAGCCAGTTGTCCCTGAGCCAGCACCTCATGGGGCCTGGGCCTTCCAGAACGACACAGCCGGCCTCTCCCACGGGGTGCGGGAGGGTGCAGAAGTCCCGGAACCTGTGGGCATGTGGGCTTAGGCACTGGCAGCAGGAGTGGAAGGAGGGCTGCTGCAGGTTGAGGAGTGGACACCCCGGGACATCCTTCCGCTGCCACCTGAGACGCGCGCGGGCTGGGATCCCCGCACTACAGGGCGGGGGCGGAGCCCTGTCGGCGCGATGGGCGGGGCCAGGGCGGTGGGCGGGGCCAAGCGCGGGGACCAGTCCGGGCGGTGGGGGGGGGCTTATGTAGGTGGGGGGGGGGGCACGGCGGTGGGCGGGGCGAGGCCAGTGGGCGGGGCCCCGGACCGGCGGCCGCTGCCATTGGCTGGGGCGCGAGGTCGGCCTGTACCAGACGCGCCGGCGGGGGAGTCTCGGGCCGGCGGGGACAGGCGACGCCAGCCTCGCGGGGCGGCAGCGGGGCGGCAGCGGGGCGTCGAGTCGTGTTCCCAGCACCGCGGGGCCCGGTCGCGGAGAGCCGCGCTCCCCCGCCTCTGCTTTCGCTCCCCCCGCCTGTAGTTCAGGCCGCCGGGCGCGCCGCGAGGCCGCCGGAAGTCGGCCCAGCACTTCCGGGTTGCGGGGCGCGCGGCCCAGGCGGCGGCGGCGGCGGCGGCGGCGGCGGCGGCGGCGGCGGCGGTGGCGGTGGCGGGTCTGAGCGGGGTCGCTCGGGCGGCAGCGGCGCGGAGGGCGCGGAGGGTGCGGAGGGTGCGGAGGGCGCGGAGGGCGCGGAGGGCGCGGAGGGCGGCGGGCTCTGCCGGGCGTGAGGCCTGCGGCTGCGGGCGGTCCCGGGGCTTGAGGGCGCGTCCGGTGCTCCGCCCCCCGCCCCGGTCCCCGGCCTTTGGCCCTCGGACCCCTGATTCCACCCCGCCCCTGCGGCTACTGCTGGCCCCCGGGCCCTTCGCTGCACCCCTCTGCCCCTCGGACCCCGGTACCTGTCCCCTCTGACCCCTCTGACCCTGGTACCTGTCCCCTCGGACCCCTCGGACCCCGGTACCTGCCCCCTCTGACCCCCGGTACCTGCCCCCTCTGACCCCCGGTACCTGCCCCCTCTGCCCCTCTGACCCCGGTACCTGTCCCCTCTGACCCCTCGGACCCCCGGTACCTGCCCCCACTGTCCCCTCGGACCCCCGGTACCTGCCCCCTCGGACCCCCGGTACCTGTCCCCACTGTCCCCTCGGACCCCTCTGACCCCCGGTACCTGCCCCCTCTGACCCCTGGTACCTGCCCCTCGGACCCCCTCTGCCCCCGGCTCCCTGCCCCGCAGCCTTGTGACCCCCGGGCACCATGCCCGCTCCCCGACTCTCGTGTGCGGCTACCTGCCCAGCTGGGGGTGTCCTGCGGCGGGCGGTGTCGGCGTGGGGGCCCTGGGCGCAGCTCTCTCCCTGACCTTGCAGCCGCGCCGGACCCGGGAGGCCACCTGCGGGAGGCGAGGAGCCTGGACGGAGCCCGAGGCCCAGGTGAGGCCGGGCGGCCCGGGGGACCCCGCCTGCCCCGCCCTCCTGCCGGCTTCGTCGAGGGGGGGCAGCCCCTGGCCCGGCGGGGTGAGCGGAGCGGTGGCGCAGGGTCCCCGCGCTGCCGGCACTGGGGGGCTCTGGTTGGGGACGTTCGTGGCGGCCGCGGAGGAGCTCGGGCAGGACTCCTGGCCGCCCGGCTGGCGCCTGTGCTGTGCCCCCGGCCGCGCCCCCCCCCCCCCCCCCCCCCCCCGGGGCCCTTTCGGTGCTCAGGGTGCGGCTCTGGGCCGCGGAGCTGCTGTGTCCCGGGAGCCGAGCAGCCGCGGGACCCTCTGGGCGCCCGGCGGTGCAGTCAGCTCGGGGCCGTGGGCCCTCCGCCGTCTGAGAAAGGAGCTGCCCCGGTCCCAGCATCCGGCCCTGTCGCCTCTGCCTGTCGCGGGACGGCCACAGAGGCTGCCGGTGCCGGGCCCCTGGCCTGGAGGGCCCCGCTGGGCGGCTGTGCCGAGCTCTCCTGTCCCGGCTGGACGTCCGGCGCCGCTGAAGCGGGGGGGTCGGGCCGGCCGGGCCGGCACTCCGACGGGCGTCTCTTTCAGGGCCGACCTCCCATGTCTGGCGATGGACGAGGACAGCATGGACGAGCTCGTGGGCCGCAGCCCGCGGACAGACGGACGCAGGCGACTCGGTGCCGCCGCCCCGGCCAGCGATGCCGGTGAGCCTCTTGCCGCTCCCGGCAGAGCCGGGTCTCCTGGGCCCGAGGGTGGGCCTTCCCCTCGGGAGCCGAGCTGCTCCCGGGGGCGGCGATCTTCTCCTGTGCGCTTTTCCCTGATGGTTTGTTGGTTTGTGTTGGTAGAAGGCCCCGGAGAGACGTTGAGAGCATTTCTCTTAGGCCTTTTTTCTGCAGGTGAGGACTGGACGCTTGAACCCAGGTCCTCGTGCGCTGACTGGGCGTGACCCCTCCTGGCCCTGACTTGGCGTCATTTGTCTTTCGTAGATGTCACCAGGGTTTCCCTGTTAAGTGTTTTTTTTTTTGTTTTTTTTTTTTTAGATGAGGACAGAGAGAGAAAAACATCACCGCCTGGAAGCCTCCCGTGTGTCGGGAGTGGGGCTTGAACTTGGGTCACGTGCATGGCAAAGCGGCCATCTCTGTCTCGCTGGTTTCTCTCCCGCTATTTTATTTTTATCAGTCCTTCACTCGCCTGCCTGGGGAGACAGCACAGTGGTTCTGCAAAACACCCAGGCCCCAGGCCCCTCCCGAGCACCATCAGCCGGGGCCGAGCGGGGCTGTGGTGTGCGGGCCGTAGCCGAGTGCGGAGAGGAGAGCAGCAGCGCTCGGCAGGTGTGCTGCGGGGCCTTTCCGGCAGAGTCGAGCAGGCCCCTCCCGGTCGAGTCAGGCCTCTCGCCGGACTCGTTCATGTGGAACCTGGGACCTCCGGTGCCTCTGGCGCAAAAGCCTTTTTGCAGAACCATTGTGGGATCTCCCTGGCCCCCGGGAGAGGGAGAGAGACAGAGACAGAGCCCGCGTGTCTTTCTGGGGTGTCCGTGAGGGCAGGTCCTCCCCATGGCGGCCGCCCTCCGTCTAGGGAGGGCCTGTGTGTGGGGACCGGCGCTGTGGGCGTGTGCTCCTCCAGCTTGGGGTCCGGCGCCGCCTCCGCTGAGCCGCCCCCTGGGCTGCACCCGTCGAGTCAAGTCTCTTCTTCGGGAAAATGCGTTTTGCTAAAGGCTGGAGCCCCGGCCTGTGTCAGCCAGACTGACCGCCCGGCCCGCGTGTCCGCAGGCTCTGAGGACGACTCGGGCAGCGAGCAGAGCGACGAGCAGAGCGACGGCAGCGACGGCGAGGACGGGGACGGGGACGGGGACGGGCCCGCGGAGGGCGGATCTGGTGAGGACGCTGCCCGTCCCCCTCGCCCCTGTGAGCCGCCCCACCCCGGCACAGCCTCGGCAGGTGGCTCCCTGCCGCTGCTTCTCTCTGGGAGGGCGGGAGGTGATGCGCTGAGGGAGGCGCCGTGAACTTGAGGAGCTCACGGCCCCTGGGCACAGGGCGCGTCCGGTGGGACCCGGGGCTTGGCACCCGGAACGTCTGACCGGCATGGGTGTCTGCGCCCGATGGACGTGCCCTGTGGGTGCCTCCTGCCTCCTGAGGGCAGGGTGGCCTAAGACCCCGGCCAGAGGCGCGTGGGGCCCAGCAGCGCTCGGCCCGTGCTGGGGAGGGCCCGGTCCCCCATGCCTGCGGGGCCCCGTCCTTGGTCTCGGGGAGTCTGCAGCAGCGTGGCGGCGGCCCTGCCGTTCTAGAGGTGCCGGGTGTGGGGGCACGCTAGGACAGGACCCCGCAGCCTTGCGACACTGAGAGACTCGGAGGAAAGCTTGGGAGCAGGGTCTAGCAGGGTAGTCGTGACGGCGAGAGGCCGAGGCCGTGCCGTGAGGGGACAGAGCGCATCTCCACACCAGCTGGCCAGCTCATGCGGACACGCGTCCCCCACGGGCTGCCGTTCGCTGGGACGCACCCCTTCCCCCGCTCTCGGCTCCCCAGGCTGCACCGCTGCTGGTCCGGTCGGCCGCCGCTCTCTCTGCATCCCCTGGTCGGGTCCTTTGAGCTGGGGGTCAGCTGTGCTCCGGCACAGACTGCACTGGGGCCTGGGGTCCTTGGGGATTGGCTCCTTCTCTTGAGCCCTGGAGGCCCTGCTCAGCAGCCTGTGCCCGCTGCCCTGAGCCTGCAGAGCTGGGGCAAGGCCCCCACAGCTCCCTTCAGGCTTGGTGCATAGGGAGCACCCTCTCTGGGCTCCTGGGCTGTCTCCCAGGCGGGCGGACTCACACCTGTGCTCTCTGCTTTTCTGGTGCTCCCTGACTCCATCCTGAGCTCTCTCCCGGGCGGGCGGACTCACACCTGTGCTCTCTGCTTTTCTGGTGCTCGCTGACTCCATCCTGAGCTCTCTAGGACAGGCGGACTGACACCTGTGCTCTCTGCTTTTCTGGTGCTCGCTGACTCCATCCTGAGCTCTCTCTCTGGACAGGCGGACTGACACCTGTGCTCTCTGCTTTTCTGGTGCTCGCTGACTTCATCCTGAGCTCTCTCCGGGACAGGCGGACTGACACCTGTGCTCTCTGCTTTTCTGGTGCTCGCTGACTCCATCCTGAGCTCTCTCCGGGACAGGCGGACTGACACCTGTGCTCTCTGCTTTTCTGGTGCTCGCTGACTCCATCCTGAGCTCTCTCCGGGACAGGCGGACTGACACCTGTGCTCTCTGCTTTTCTGGTGCTCGCTGACTCCATCCTGAGCTCTCTCCGGGACAGGCGGACTCACACCTGTGCTCTCTGCTTTTCTGGTGCTCGCTGACTCCATCCTGAGCTCTCTCCGGGACAGGCGGACTGACACCTGTGCTCTCTGCTTTTCTGGTGCTCCCTGACTCCATCCTGAGCTCTCTCCGGGACAGGCGGACTGACACCTGTGCTCTCTGCTTTTCTGGTGCTCGCTGACTTCATCCTGAGCTCTCTCCCGGGACAGGCGGACTGACACCTGTGCTCTCTGCTTTTCTGGTGTTCACTGACTCCATCCTGAGCTCTCTAGGACAGGCGGACTGACACCTGTGCTCTCTGCTTTTCTGGTGCTCGCTGACTCCATCCTGAGCTCTCTCCAGGACAGGCGGACTGACACCTGTGCTCTCTGCTTTTCTGGTGCTCGCTGACTCCATCCTGAGCTCTCTCCGGGACAGGCGGACTGACACCTGTGCTCTGCTTTTCTGGTGCTCGCTGACTCCATCCTGAGCTCTCTCCGGGACAGGCGGACTCACACCTGTGCTCTCTGCTTTTCTGGTGCTCGCTGACTCCATCCTGAGCTCTCTCCGGGACAGGCGGACTGACACCTGTGCTCTCTGCTTTTCTGGTGCTCGCTGACTCCATCCTGAGCTCTCTCCCGGGCGGGCGGACTCACACCTGTGCTCTCTGCTTTTCTGGTGCTCGCTGACTCCATCCTGAGCTCTCTCCGGGACAGGCGGACTGACACCTGTGCTCTCTGCTTTTCTGGTGCTCGCTGACTTCATCCTGAGCTCTCTCTCCGGGACAGGCGGACTGACACCTGTGCTCTCTGCTTTTCTGGTGCTCGCTGACTCCATCCTGAGCTCTCTCCGGGACAGGCGGACTCACACCTGTGCTCTCTGCTTTTCTGGTGCTCGCTGACTCCATCCTGAGCTCTCTCCGGGACAGGCGGACTGACACCTGTGCTCTCTGCTTTTCTGGTGCTCCCTGACTCCATCCTGAGCTCTCTCCGGGACAGGCGGACTGACACCTGTGCTCTCTGCTTTTCTGGTGCTCGCTGACTTCATCCTGAGCTCTCTCCCGGGACAGGCGGACTGACACCTGTGCTCTCTGCTTTTCTGGTGTTCACTGACTCCATCCTGAGCTCTCTAGGACAGGCGGACTGACACCTGTGCTCTCTGCTTTTCTGGTGCTCGCTGACTCCATCCTGAGCTCTCTCTCCGGGACAGGCGGACTGACACCTGTGCTCTCTGCTTTTCTGGTGCTCGCTGACTTCATCCTGAGCTCTCTCTCCGGGACAGGCGGACTGACACCTGTGCTCTCTGCTTTTCTGGTGCTCGCTGACTCCATCCTGAGCTCTCTCCGGGACAGGCGGACTGACACCTGTGCTCTCTGCTTTTCTGGTGCTCGCTGACTCCATCCTGAGCTCTCTCCGGGACAGGCGGACTCACACCTGTGCTCTCTGCTTTTCTGGTGCTCGCTGACTCCATCCTGAGCTCTCTCCGGGACAGGCGGACTGACACCTGTGCTCTCTGCTTTTCTGGTGCTCGCTGACTCCATCCTGAGCTCTCTCCCGGGCGGGCGGACTCACACCTGTGCTCTCTGCTTTTCTGGTGCTCGCTGACTCCATCCTGAGCTCTCTCCCGGGACAGGCGGACTGACACCTGTGCTCTCTGCTTTTCTGGTGTTCACTGACTCCATCCTGAGCTCTCTCCCGGGCGGGCGGACTCACACCTGTGCTCTCTGCTTTTCTGGTGCTCGCTGACTCCATCCTGAGCTCTCTCCGGGACAGGCGGACTGACACCTGTGCTCTCTGCTTTTCTGGTGCTCGCTGACTTCATCCTGAGCTCTCTCCGGGACAGGCGGACTGACACCTGTGCTCTCTGCTTTTCTGGTGCTCGCTGACTTCATCCTGAGCTCTCTCTCCGGGACAGGCGGACTGACACCTGTGCTCTCTGCTTTTCTGGTGCTCGCTGACTCCATCCTGAGCTCTCTCCGGGACAGGCGGACTCACACCTGTGCTCTGCTTTTCTGGTGCTCGCTGACTCCATCCTGAGCTCTCTCCGGGACAGGCGGACTCACACCTGTGCTCTCTGCTTTTCTGGTGCTCGCTGACTCCATCCTGAGCTCTCTCCGGGACAGGCGGACTGACACCTGTGCTCTCTGCTTTTCTGGTGCTCGCTGACTCCATCCTGAGCTCTCTCCCGGGCGGGCGGACTCACACCTGTGCTCTCTGCTTTTCTGGTGCTCCCTGACTCCATCCTGAGCTCTCTCTCCGGGACAGGCGGACTGACACCTGTGCTCTCTGCTTTTCTGGTGCTCGCTGACTCCATCCTGAGCTCTCTCCGGGACAGGCGGACTGACACCTGTGCTCTGCTTTTCTGGTGCTCGCTGACTCCATCCTGAGCTCTCTCCGGGACAGGCGGACTGACACCTGTGCTCTCTGCTTTTCTGGTGCTCGCTGACTCCATCCTGAGCTCTCTCCGGGACAGGCGGACTCACACCTGTGCTCTGCTTTTCTGGTGCTCGCTGACTCCATCCTGAGCTCTCTCCGGGACAGGCGGACTCACACCTGTGCTCTCTGCTTTTCTGGTGCTCGCTGACTCCATCCTGAGCTCTCTCCGGGACAGGCGGACTGACACCTGTGCTCTCTGCTTTTCTGGTGCTCGCTGACTCCATCCTGAGCTCTCTCCCGGGTGGGCGGACTCACACCTGTGCTCTCTGCTTTTCTGGTGCTCCCTGACTCCATCCTGAGCTCTCTCCCGGGCGGGCGGACTGACACCTGTGCTCTCTGCTTTTCTGGTGCTCGCTGACTCCATCCTGAGCTCTCTCCCGGGACAGGTGGACTGACACCTGTGCTCTGCTTTTCTGGTGCTCGCTGACTCCATCCTGAGCTCTCTCCAGGACAGGCGGACTGACACCTGTGCTCTCTGCTTTTCTGGCGCTCGCCTGCACAGGTGGCGCCTGGGGCTGAGAGCAGGTGTAGTTGCGGACCCCCACCCCCCTCCCCTTGTGGGTCCTGCTCTGCAGGCTGGGGCCCAAGGTGTGAGGGTCCCCTTGCCCACTGTGGCACCCGAGAGGGACCCAGCTAAGGCTGCCCTGAGCTGCCACGGCTCATGGAGGTGCTGTGCGTTGTCTCCTCTCTCCAGGTTCTGGAGAGGAAGGAGAGGAAGATGAGGACGTGGCAGACTCTCTGGGGAAGATGGGAGCCGGTGGTGCTGCCAGTTCTGACGAGGAGTCCGAGAGCTGCCCCATCTGCCTCAACGCCTTCAGAGACCAGGCCGTGGGGACCCCGGAGAGCTGCACCCACTACTTCTGCCTGGACTGCATCCTGGAGTGGTCCAAGGTGACGTCTGCTCGTGGTCAGGGCTCTGGGCGGGCGGGCTCTGGGATTGGGTGGGCTCTGGGATGGGCGGGCTCGAGCTGGGCGGGCTCTGGGATTGGGCGGGCTCTGGCATGGGTGTCTCGGGATGGGCGGGCTCTGGGCTTCTCGTGAAGCTCCCGTAGGCTCTTGTCACGGGGATCCCCGGTTGTGTGTGTGTCGTGGGCTTGTTTTGTGCAGCGACCTGTCTGCTCCCAGCCAGCATTCAACTTTGGGCTGTGTGTGGAGGACATCAGGAGAGGCCATCTTAAGAGGATGGTGGTTTCCTGCTCCTCGTGAGGGTCTCACAGTGAACTGCGTGCCGTGTCCTGGCCGCCACTACACTAAACACTCGTTGTGTTGGCTGCGCAGCCCAGGCTGTGACTGACCCGGCTCCTCGCTTCCCGTAGCCGGGCGGGCACGTGCGTGCCGGCTCTCACCGTCTGCCTTGAGTGGCAGCTCGGCGCTGCTCACTGAGCTCCCTGTCCCTGCTGAGTGCGAGCCGCCTGCAGTGAGAGAGACCAGGTTTCTTTTTTTATTTTCCTTTTTTTTTTTCTTTTACCAGAGCACTGCTCAGCTCTGGTTTATGGCAGTGTGGGGGATTGAACCTGGGACTTGAGAAGGCTTCTTCTTTTTTTTTTTTTTTTTACATTTATTTACTTATTCCCTTTTGTTGGCCGTGTTGTCTTACTGTTGTAGTTATTGTTGTCATCGATGTTGTTGGATAGGACAGAGAGAAATGGAGAGAGGAGGGGAAGAGGGGGAGAGACAGACACCTGCAGACCTGCTTCACCGCGTGTGAAGCGACCCCCCTGCAGGTGGGGAGAGACCAGGTTCCTGACGGGGCTTCCGTCTCTCCCAGAACGCCAACTCCTGTCCCGTGGACCGCATGGCCTTTAGCCACATCTGCATCCGGGCTGCGCTTGGCGGGAGAGTCCTGAAGAAGGTGAGTGGCCTGCACACGCAGCCTCGCAGGCTCTGCCTCCCCCACCTGAGTAAACCGGCTCCTTGGAGAGCTGCCCACAGGCAGGCAGCGGCGTGGACCGGGCGCCCGGCAGCTGGGGGTCAGGTGGCATAGGGGCAGCTGTGCAGGCTCCCCCGGATGCGCTGAGGGGCCAGGCTCCCCAGGCCCAGCGGGCAGAGCGGCTCCCAGCCACTGTGGACACCCCTCTGGGGTGTGACGGCCTGGGCACTGCCAGGGGAGGGTCACTGACGGCCTGGGCACTGCCAGGGGAGGGTCACTCTGAGGGGAGGGTCACTGACGGCCTGGGCACTGCCAGGGGAGGGTCACTCTGTGAGGGGAGGGTCACTGACAGCCTGGGCACTGCCAGGGGGAGAGTCACTGACGGCCTGGGCACTGCCAGGGGAGAGTCACTGACGGCCTGGGCACTGCCAGGGGAGGGACACTGACGGCCTGGGCCCTGAGCTCTGCTGGGGAGGGGAGGTCAGTCGGGCTGCCCTGCCGGTGTGGCCTGCCTGCTGTCCTGCTGCCCCGTTGTACTCTGTGTCTCTTCACTTTGGTTCTGAGAGGCGAGCGGCACCCTGGTTACCGTCTCTGTCCTTGGCCGTCTGTCTGCCTCCCCCACGCCTGCCGTGTATCCTGAGACGGAGGCACGGTATGTGGGCTGGCCGCCGCCTCAGCCGGCACTGAACACCTCTTCCTGCTTCCAGCTGCCTGTGGAGAGCACGGGCGCCCAGCCTGAGGAGGAAGAGGAGGACCCCACCTTCTGTGAGGTGTGTGGCCGCAGCGACCGGGAGGACCGCCTGCTCCTGTGTGACGGCTGTGATGCCGGGTGAGCGTGGGCGCCGGGACGCCGTCCCCCAGGTGGTGGGGCCCAGGACCAAGCGGGTCTGGTCACCAGAGTGGCGGAGGAGGCGGTGCTGTGGGTGGTCGGCGCAGACACGTCCCGGGCAGTCCTGGGCAGGCGGGTGCGTCACTTAGCCTGTCACCCCCCCCCCCGCCCCGTTTGGGTCAGTCTGGGGTGTGCTGACCGTGGGGTGCCGGCCTGTCCCTTCCTGCAGGTACCACATGGAGTGCCTGGACCCCCCCCTGCAGGAAGTGCCCGTGGACGAATGGTTCTGCCCCGAGTGCAGTGCCCCTGCAGTGGCGGCGGCTGCAGGTGAGGTGCCCGGGTCTGTGGGTAGCAGCCTCCTGTGGGCTCCGCCAAACGGCCCCTGGAGGGTGACCCCGGCACCCTGGCCGCGTCGGCGGACATACACATCCTCCTTGCAGACACGGGCCCCGTGAGTGAGGAGGAGGTCTCCCTGCTGTTGGCCGACGTGGTGCCCACTGGCACGCGGCTACGGCCTCGCACGGGGCGGACGCGGGCCATCGCCCGCACGCGGCAGAGCGAGAGGGTCAGAGCCACGGTGAATCGGAATCGTATCTCCACTGCCAGAGGCGTCCAGGTGGCGTGCTGGGGAGCAGAGGGGGGCAGGGGGCTCCTGGAGGCCTGGGCTGAGCCGCCCCCCCCCCCCCCGCCTGGCCGTGGCGCCGTGGGGGGAGGGGTCCCCGCTGACCATGTCGCCCGTCCTGCCTCCAGCACGCGCCAAGATACCTCGTGTCGTCTCTGCTGGACGAGACCATTGAGGCCGTGGTGGCCGGCCTGAGCACGGCCGTGTATCAGCGTCCCCCGGCTCCACGTGCCCCCGCCAAGCGCAGACGCAAGACAGGTAGGTGGTGGCACGGCGAGGCCTGCGTGTCTTCCTGCGGTAGGCCGCACCTCTGCTCTGGGCCCGCCCTGCAGGCTGGCAATCGTTCTGTCCAGGCCGAGGGCTTTTGAAGTAAGGGGTCTCCTTGTAAGCGTGGGGCACGGCACCTGCCCGTTTGTGCCTTCCTCTGGCGGCTCCGGCCTGTCCCAGGCTGTAGCCGGCACAGTGTGTGCGTGAGTGTTGCTCTGCTCCTGGTGGAGGGACTTGCTTCGGTCTTGACCGAGCGGGCGGGCGCGTCCCTGTAGCGCCTCTGGTCCTCGAAGGGGACAAGGCCTCAGCTTCACGTGGGCAGGTCACACACAGGGCGTCGTCTGGGGTCTCTAGGAAGTCCCGTGTGTTGGGAGGCCACCAGCCTCCCCCCTGCAGTGTCCAGACAGGAGCTTCCTCCCTCGGCACTTGGCTGCTGCACAGGCTGGAAGCTCTCATCTCACAGATGTGGGAGCAGTTTAATTGATTTTTTTTTTATTATTTATTTTATTTTTTTTTTCCTCCAGGGTTATTGCTGGGCTCGGTGCCTGCACCATGAATCCACCGCTCCTGGAGGCCATTTTTCCCCCTTTTTGTTGCCCTAGTTGTTGCAGCCTCGTTGCGGTTAGATAGGACAGAGAGAAATGGAGAGAGGAGGGGAAGACAGAGAGAGAGGGGAGAGAAAGACAGACACCTGCAGACCTGCTTCACCGCCCGTGAAGCGACTCCCCTGCAGGTGGGGAGCCGGGGGCTCGAACCGGGATCCTTACGCTGGTCCCTGCGCTTTGCGCCATGTGCGCTTAACCCACTGCGCCACCGCCCGACTCCCTGATTTTTTTTTTTAAGATTTATTAGAGAGGGACCAGATGGTGGCTCACCTGGTTGAATGCACAGGTTACAACGCATAAGGACCCAGGTTTGAGTCCCCAGTCCTCACCTGCTAGGGGAGGGAAAAGAAATCTGTGCAAGTGGTGAAAGGGGACTGCAGGTGTCTTTGTCTCTGTCCCTCCCTGTCTGCCCTTCTCTCCATTTTTGGCTGTCTCGATGCAATAAGTGAGTAAAGATAGTAAAAACTAAGAGAAAGAGCTGGAGCATTCGTCTGGCTCATGGAGTGCCGGGGATTGAACTCAGGGCCTCAAGCTGAAGAGTTGTGGACTCTCCTGGCTACTACGCTTGAGGGTGTGTTTGTTTTTTAATTCACTTTTTTAAGTGTTTATTTACTGACTTCTTTTTGAGAGAGATGCAGAGAGAGAAAGACACAGAGAGAAACACCAGCTCTGGCCTGTGGCGGTGCGGGGGGTTGAACCTGGGACTTTGGAGCCTCAGGCATAAGAGTCTCCGCATGACCGTTATGCCGTCTGCCCCCGCCTAGCTTTTGAGGGTTTGGTTCTCCTGACTGCTGAGTCTGCCAGGCAGTGTCCCCAGCTTCGGCTCTGGCTCCCCCGGCCGTGCCCCATCCAGGCTTCATCTTCCCGCCCGGCTGTCACGCCGCACCATCCCGCTGTTCCTGGCCGCTTTAGTTCCACATAGAAGCCGGGAGGGGGCGGGGGAGACGCTACGTGGCCCCGCCATCCGGAGCTTCTCTCCAGTCTGTACGGTGCTGGGGTTGAGCCTGGACACCGGCTAGATGAGGCTGTGTCCGAGGGGAGGCATCCTCAGTGGTGGCCGGTCTGTGGCAGCAGGGGCCAGCTGCTGGCTGTGCGGGCACGTTCCGAGGGCCTCTGCTTACAATCAAGTTGACCGTCTGTCCTCTTTCAGGAAGGCGGAAGAAGGTGTCGGGAAGAAAGAAGACCCAGCCCAAGTCGTCCGGGAAAGGCCGGAGCTCGGGGACAAGATCTAAGAGACGCCAGGGCCGCGTGAAGAGGCGGGCGAGGGTGCCCAAGGTAGGGCCGCCGGCCGTGGCCTGGGCCCGACTGGCATTTCTGCGGCACGTGATAAGTTACGGGTGCGAGAGCCGGGGGGAGGTGTAGCCTCTGCCCGCCTGGTCTGAGAACCTCCAGGCTGGACCCAGGACCCGGAAGGCGGCCACCACCTGGCCACATGCTCCCCTTCACCGGTGCTCACCTTGAGGCCTCGAGGGTGCTCCTGGGGGTGGGGCCCACCGTGGCTAGGACCCTCTTGGTGCCACAGGGTGTGTCAGGCAGGGGGGCACGGGAGGCTCTCCCTGGTGGGCTCGTAGGACGTCAGCCACTCCCTGACTGGCTCCCTCTGGCTCAGAATGAAGTCACGGCACGCTCCCGCATGGCTCGCACCCTGGGCCTCTGCAGGCCTGCCCGAGGAACCTGCCTCCCCACTGTGTACAAGCCTGCAGACTCCTCCCTGGCGCTGATGCGTGCTGACATTGGGGCGGCCGCCCTGTCTCTGTTTGGGGACCCCTATGAGTTGGACCCCTTTGACAGGTATAGGACTCCTTCTGCAGGGGCTGCCTAGCGAGTGGGGGTGTCACCTGGGAGTCGCTCTGGGTCATCCCAGCTCCCGCCTACTCCAAGGACCCCCCCCCAACGCAGACTGCCTGCCAGGGTCACCCTCCCCTCTGCCCACGCCCCTTCCAGCAGTGAAGACCTGTCTGCTTCTCCTCTGAGTGCCAAGCGGAGGGTGCTGTCCCGATCGGCCCTGCGGTCACACCAGCCCGTGGCCAGGCCGGTCTCCATGGGCCTCTCCAGGTGCGTCCCACCCCTGCCCCGGCCTGAGCGGGTGGAGTGTCACCATCCCCACGGGGAGGCCACTCAGTCTCCCAGCCTCAGCGCCTCCGTCCACCTGCAGGAGGAGCCTCCCTGCTGCGGCGCCTTCCCCCGAGGTGGACACAGCACCCATGCCCGACCTGCTAGGCAGCATCCTGTCGGACCAGAGTCTGCTGATGATGGACAGCGCCGACGTCACCATCCACCGCGACGGCTCTCTCAGCACCAAGCGGGCCGGTGAGGGCGCGTCCCCCAGGGGCTTCTCGCCCAGTGAGCGGGGGGCCGTGGGATAGTGGCTGAGGCCTGGCGTGTGCTCAGGTCCGCGCCTCACACCCGTCACCTTGTGACCCCGCCCTCCCCCCCCCCCATGCTGCCCGGGAGCAGGGGCCTTGCAGGCTGCCTGCAGTTAACTTCTGGCTTTCTTCCAGCGCCTGTGTCTTTCCCGAGAAGCCCAGCCGGTCTGTCCAGGTATGGCGAGGACTCCAGGGCCCACACTCGGCCAGGAGTGCCACGTGTAGGAGACGGACCAGGCGCGGGCAGCGGTGGGGGCAGACGTGCCCCGGGCCCCCCGCAGGCTCTGCACACCCCCGCCTGCGCTCGCACCCCCGCCTGCGCTCCTGCACCCACCGTGGGCACGGCCTTGAGACCAGAGTCTCTGAGGCCCCAGAAGCCCGCTCCAAAGCAGAGTGGCCATGCCCAGCCGGAAGGCAGCGGCCAACAAGGCCCCCTGCTCAGCGCTGCCACCTCTGAGGCCTCAAACCGTGGCTCTGGCGCTCCTGCCCCCAGGCCGGCTCCCCTGAGGACCGACCTCTCCCAGCTGCCCCGAATACCGAAGGTCAGCAGGGAACACGCCGACGTGGCCCCCCGCCCGAGGCAGCGCGTGGAGCTGCCTGGCTCCTGCATCAGCCGGCTGACAGGTGGGGCAGGCCCCGGGCAGCCCAGCCGCAGCGCCCGGGCAGAGGGCGAGCCTAGCAGCCGGGGCGCGCAGGAGCCAGGTGGGCAGGCAGGGGGCACCCGGGGTCCAGGGCCAAGGGCACCCGGCAGAGGCAAGGGCCTGGGCTCCTCCTTCGAGAGTTTCCGCATCAACATTCCCGGGAACGCCGCCCCCGTTGGCCGGGCCGCCACCCCCGGCTTCTACAACACCTTTCGGCCGGTGGCTGGCAAGGCACCACGCGAGGAGAGCCCCGTGCCACCGTTCTCTCTGCGCAAGAACAGGCAGGTCAAGAGCGAGATCTATGACCCCTTCGAGCCCACGGGCTCCGACTCCAGCTCCTCGGGCCACAGCCCCGAGCACCGGGGCACTGCCCCACTGCCCTCCGAGATCACGCGCACCATCTCCCTGGACAGCCCCCCGGCGCCCCCGCAGCGGGCCGTGCGATGTGTCACCTCCTATACCGTGGAGCCCCTGCTGCTTCGGTGCCAGCTGCCCGGGGAGTCGGACGGGGAGCAGGAGGGGCCCCCGGGCAGCCCGGGCCCAGCCGCCCAGCTCCGGAAGCCAGGCCCCCCTGCGCCCAGGCCCTGGGAGGACGAGGATGACGGGGACGGGCCGCCCTGCAGCGCCTTCTTCAGCTCCGAGGAACGCATGGTGACTTGTGTGACCATCGTGGAGCCCGAGGCCACGCGGCCCACCGTGCACAGGATTGTGGAGCTGCGGGCCCCGGCCCCGGCACGCTCCAGCAGCCCGAGGAAGGATGTGAGGAAGGGGGCGGAGGCCCATGAGCGCAGGAGGACCCGCTCCCGCTCCCCCAACAGCTCCCGCTCTGCCTCGCCCCCACCCAGCAACCAGGCCAGGAGGCGGCCCAGAGCACACGGCCGGCGCTCCTCCAGCGAGTGCTCCAGCAGCCACGAGCGGGCCCGGAGAAAGAAGGGCAGGGACCGGAGTCGGGACCGCAAGCGGCCCTCCCACGAGGACAGGAGCCGCCGCAAGAGGCCACGTGGCCGGGAGGGTTCACCCCACAGCAGCCCGGACCGCGCCCGCCGCCGCCGCCACCCTCACACCAGGGAGCGCAGCCGGGAGCGCCCCCGAGAGAGGAGACGCAGGTCCTGGTCCCCAGGCACTGAGCACCATGCCCGGGAGCACCGGCGGCCACGCTCCCGAGAGAAGCGGCCTAGGCCCCACTCCCCAGAGAGGAAGATGGAGGCTGCTGAGGTGTCCCCAGCACACTGTCCACAGGAGCCGGGGCAGGACAGGGCACCCCCTGCCCCAGAGGACCCCAGGCAGGACAGGGAGCCCCCTGCCCCAGAGGACCCCAGGCAGGACAGGGCGCCCCCTTCCCTGGAGGACCCCAGGCAGGACAGGGTGCCCTCTCCCCGGGAGGATCCCAGGCAGGACAGGGCGCCCCCTCCCCAGGAGGACCCCAGGCAGGACACGGTGCCCCCTGCCCCAGAGGACCCCAGGTTGGACAGGGCGCCCCCTCCCTGGGAGGACCCCAAACTGGACAGGATGCCCCCTGCCCGGGAGGACCCCAAACTGGACAGGATGCCCCCTACCCGGGAGGACCCCAGGCTAAACAGGATGCCCCCTGCCCGGGAGGACCCCAGGCTGGACAGGGCGCCCCCTCCCCGGGAGGACCCCAGGCTGGACAGGGAGCCCCCTCCCCGGGAGGACCCCAGGCTGGACAGGGCACTCCCTCCCCGGGAGGACCCCAGGCTGGACAGGGAGCACCCTCCCCGGGAGGACCCCAGGCTGGACAGGGCGCCCCCTCCCCGGGAGGACCCCAGGCCTGGTGCAGAGCTCCCCCAGGAGGAGCTCCCAGCCCTGGCAGGAGGGGATACCCTGCCCGAAGCCCCCTGGAGCATGGCCCCAGCACCCACTGGGGTCCCTGAGATGCCAGCTGAGTGTCTCCCGGATGACCTAGACTACGGGGACTCGGTGGAGGCAGGCCACGTCTTCGAGGATTTTGCTAGTGACCCCGTCTTCATGCAGCTGGATGACATGAGCTCCCCCCCCTCCCCGGAGAGCTCAGACTCTTCGCCAGAGCGCAGCTTCCCGCCCAGCCTCCCTGCAGTCCCCGCTGCTCCCCCTGCCACCTTCCAGGAGCTATGGCCACCCTTCTGTGGCCAGGATACTGGGGGAGCCCCAGCACAGGGCCTCCAGGAGCAGCCTTGGCCCCAGCAGGACGCAGCAGAGCCCTCCGCGGGACTGGGCCTCCTGGAAGGCCAGGTCCTCGCAGCCGCAGGGAAGGAGGGCACCCCCCAGACCACCCTGCTGCGAGCCAAGGCCCTGGTGAAGCGGGTCACCTGGAACCTGCAGGAGGCCGAGGACGGGGTGCTGCGTGAGTGGGGTTCTCCTGGGGGGGCTTCTGAGAGTGGGGGGCCCAGCATGAGTGTTCTCTGGGGTGCAGGGCGGGGGGTGGTTGTGGCCTCAGCGTCTGGCACCTCCTGTGGGAAGCGGTGTCACAGATGGGCTGACCGTCTCCTTCTTCCCCCCCAGGGACACCACTTCCCCAGCCACTGAAACCCCCAGAAGGGGCCTGGGGTGTGGCACAGATGGCCCCCTGTTCTGGGCTCCCTGCACACCTGCTGCATGAGCCCTGTCTCCCTGCCGGCGAGCCTCCTCTGGTGGGTGCCCAGGGCCCTCCCTGACTCCTGGGGCGGGGGGGGGGGTGTTCCAAGGACCCTCCCTGACTCCTGGGGCAGGGGGTGGTGGTGGTGCTCCAGGGACCCTCCCTGACTCCTGGGGCCGGGGCGGGGTGGCTTGTGGGCTCGGTGCTCAGTTGTGTTCCCCCAGGCCCACAGCCCCGGCCTGCTGCCCGCCCCGGCTCTGTACTCGGCCGCCCCGCCCTGCACACTTGCCAGCCAGCCTGCGTTCGTCCTCCCGGGGGGCCTGCCCCTGCTGGGCTGCGGGCTGACCCCTAGCCTGGCCCCTGTGTCCACCACCCCACCTGCGGCCACGGAGCCCACCGGCCGTGCTGCCAACAACTCGGACGAGAGGACTGCTGTGCCCAAGCCTGCCGCCGAGAAGGCCAGGAATGAGGAGGTCAGCCCCGCCGCCCACCCCCACTGCCCCCGGGCACCCAGGCCTTCCCTGTGACACGCCTGTCCCCCCAGTACATGAAGAAGCTGCAGGTGCAGGAGCGGGCCGTGGAGGAGGTGAAGCTGGCCATCAAACCCTTCTACCAGAAGAGGGAGGTGACCAAGGAGGAGTACAAGGACATTCTGCGCAAGGCCGTGCAGAAGGTGAGCGGGCCGCCCGCCAGGCTCAGGTCTCCCTCTGGGTGTGGGGCCCCACCTGCCCCCGCAGCGTGCGTGCGTGCGTGCGTGCGTGCGTGCGTGCGTGCGTGCTGAGCGGAGCGGAGCGGAGCGGCCTTGAAGCGGGTTGTGAGGGCGAGGTGTGTCTGGCTCTTCCCAGATCTGCCACAGCAGGAGTGGGGAAGTCAACCCCGTGAAGGTGGGCAACCTGGTGAAGGCCTACGTGGACAAGTACCGCCACATGAGGCGCCATCGCCGGCCCGAGGCCCCGGAGGAGACGGGTGCAGAGGGCTGAGCCACCCCACCCCACCCCACCCACTCCCGGTTTTTATATGTACATAGTTTCCAAAGTGTTGTAATTTATCAAAACGCTTATCTTTAGAGATTTGTTGGCTGTGTCAGTGCTTTAAAGGCAGGCCCCTCCGGCATGGGGTGTGGGGGTGAGCGTGACAGCACTGTCGTGAGCCTGGCTGTGAGCACATCACCAAGACACCAGTGGCTGGGCTGGTCTTTATTGCTGGGGGTGAGGGGGGTCTTCCTCTGAACGGGTGGGCCGGGGTGCAGGCAGCCTACCCAGCTCTGAGGGCAGATGGGCAGGTAGGCAAGTGGGCCGGGGCCCCTCGAGGCTGCTGTGGGTGGACAGGCTGAGGCTGTGGTGCCTGCAAGGGAGGAGGCCCTCGTGTGGGTGGACGGGGCACAGCCAGGGCTCCAGCTGTGGGCAGGGCGTGCCAGGAGGCACGAAGTGGGGGCAGCCTCCCCTTCCTCAGGTCCGGCTCTGGGGTGGAAGGAGGTTCAGAAGATGGAGGTGGGGAGTCCGGCGGTAGTGTAGCGAGTTAAGTGCAGGTGATGCGAATCGTAGGGACTGGGCTCAGGATCCTGGTTCAGGCCCCCGGCTCCCCACCTGCAGGGGAGTCGCTTCACAGGCGGTGAAGCAGGTCTGCAGGTGTCTGTCTTTCTCTCCTCCTCTCTGTCTTCTCTGTGAGTGGTCAGTGTGGGACGTCCTCCTGGGGCCCTAGCTGTGGGTGGTCAGTGTGGGACGTCCTCCTGGGCCTAGCTGTGGGTGGTCAGTGTGGGGCGTCCTTCTGGGCCTAGCTGTGGGTGGTCAGTGTGGGACGTCCTCCTGGGCCTAGCTGTGGGTGGTCAGTGTGGGGCGTCCTTCTGGGCCTAGCTGTGAGTGGTCAGTGTGGGGCGTCCTCCCGGGCCTAGCTGTGAGTGGTCAGTGTGGGACGTCCTCCCGGGGGTCTAGCTGTGGGTGGTCAGTGTGGGGCGTCCTCCTGGGCCTAGCTGTGAGTGGTCAGTGTGGGGCGTCCTTCTGGGCCTAGCTGTGGGTGGTCAGTGTGGGGCGTCCTCCTGGGCCTAGCTGTGGGTGGTCAGTGTGGGGCGTCCTCCTGGGCCTAGCTGTGAGTGGTCAGTGTGGGACGTCCTCCCGGGCCTAGCTGTGAGTGGTCAGTGTGGGGCGTCCTCCCGGGCCTAGCTGTGAGTGGTCAGTGTGGGGCGTCCTCCCGGGCCTAGCTGTGGGTGGTCAGTGTGGGGCGTCCTCCCGGGCCTAGCTGTGGGTGGTCAGTGTGGGGCGTCCTCCCGGGCCTAGCTGTGAGTGGTCAGTGTGGGGCGTCCTTCTGGGCCTAGCTGTGAGTGGTCAGTGTGGGGCGTCCTCCTGGGCCTAGCTGTGAGTGGTCAGTGTGGGGCGTCCTCCTGGGCCTAGCTGTGGGTGGTCAGTGTGGGGCGTCCTCCTGGGCCTAGCTGTGAGTGGTCAGTGTGGGGCGTCCTTCTGGGCCTAGCTGTGAGTGGTCAGTGTGGGGCGTCCTCCCGGGCCTAGCTGTGAGTGGTCAGTGTGGGGCGTCCTCCCGGGGGCCTAGCTGTGAGTGGTCAGTGTGGGGCGTCCTCCCGGGGGCCTAGCTGTGGGTGGTCAGTGTGGGGCGTCCTCCCGGGGGCCTGGCTGTGAGTGGTCAGTGTGGGGCGTCCTCCCGGGGGCCTGGCTGTGAGTGGTCAGTGTGGGGCGTCCTCCTGGGCCTAGCTGTGGGTGGTCAGTGTGGGGCATCCTCCGGGGCCTAGACGAAGGTGGATTCACCGCCCCTGCCATCCCCATTCTCAATGTTCTTGCTGTCCTCATCGTCCCCACTGTCCCAGCCATCCCCATCCTCACTGTCCGAGCGTCCGGTGTCAGCCGCGGGCACATTCAGGACCACTACATCGGCCTCCGCTCCGATGTCATCCCCGAACCACACGGCTTTGTAGCCGCTCTCAGGCCTGCGCTCCTTGGTCAAGATGGAACGCATGGCCGTGGGGCTACCCTCGGCACAGGCGGGGGACTTGGGGCCGGGGCCGGGGCTGGGGGACTCAGGGGGCTGGGGGGGCGCGCGGGGCTCCAGAGCAGTGTGCCCCGGGCTGGGGGCCGCAGGGGGTGGGCTGGGGACGGGTGCCCAGTTGTCCTCGCCGTCCGATTCGAAGGCCTGGTCGTCCTGGCCGTCGGGCAGGGCCTCCTGGAGGGGTGGGTTACTGCAGACCGGCCGGTGCCTCTGCCCCCCGCCCCCCGCCCCCGCCCCCCCCGCCCAGATCCTCACCGGCGCCTTGTGGGAGCAGCAGGGGCAGCACTGCAGCCGGTGGCCGTAGTGCTTGTGCACCAGCACCGCCAGGGCCAGGAGTGCCAGGAGCAGCAGGGCCCCCAGCACGCCGCCCAGCGCTGCCATCTGCACTGTGGAGAAGCGCGGGGCCTCAGCCAGGCTGCCCCCGGGCTCGGGCTCTGTCTCTGTCCCCGTCACGGGCTGGGTCACCGCCACTGTCTCTGTCACGGGCTGGGTCACCGCCACTGTCTCTGTCACGGGCTGGGTCACCGCCACTGTCCGTGTCACGGGCTGGGTCACTGTCCCTGTCATGGGCTCGGTCTCCGTCACTGTCTCTGTCACGGGCTGGGTCACCGCCACTGTCCCTGTCACGGGCTGGGTCACTGTCCCTGTCACGGGCTGGGTCTCCGTCACTGTCTCTGTCACGGGCTGGGTCACCGCCACTGTCCGTGTCACGGGCTGGGTCACCGCCACTGTCCCTGTCACGGGCTGGGTCACCGTCCCTGTTACGACCCCTGTCACGGGCTTGGTCACCGATGTCCCTGTGGACAAGAGCACAGTCAGGTCAGTGTCAGCATGAGCCCTATCTGGCAGTGGTCCAGTGGCAGCTTTGAGGAGCGGGCACCATTGTGTCTCAGGGCCCTGGGGGCCAGCTCTGAGGCCAGGGTCCAGGGCCCCAGATGGCCCTCATCACTGGGTCCCCACACAGAAGCAACCCCTATAGCTCAGTGGCCAGCCTGCGGTGGGCCTGCCTTGACCTCCCTAGAATGAGCAGCTGGAGGTGCCAGGGTGGGGCACCTGTGGGTGCTACCTGTGGGCCGTGTGGCTGCTTCCTGAGTTCAGGCGAGACTTGTGTTCCCACACCCAGGGGCCCCAGGTTACGGCAGGAGGCCTCAGAGTGGTGCCTGGGAAAGGTGTGGCCAGCACCAGCCCTGCTGGTTGAGGGGACCCCTGTGAGGGGATCCTCCATGGGCTCCCCTCCTCCCAGCTCCCGCATCCCTGGGCTCACCTGGGGAGGGGGTGGCAGGGGCAGCCGTGGGCTCCGAGGACACCTGGACCTCTATTGCCGCAGAGGCCGAGCGGCTTGTCTGCGTGTTGGCGGCTTGCACCTGCAGGCGGCAGGACGTGACCCCCCAAGGCAGCAGGACAGCCAGACCTCCACCCCGGCCCCTCACGGCACTCACCTCCAGGAAGTACACCCCCGGGGTCGCCAGCAGGCCTGTGGTCAGCACGGCCTCACCCTCCATGCGGAAGTGGGAGTCATTGGTGATGTGGTAGGTGAAGGCTCCATTGTAGTCCTGGATAAGGCGCCCATCAGCCTGGCCCCCACCCTCCACAGGGGTCTGGGCCCTCACCCCACCACTGGACTCCCCACCCCACCACAGGGTGCTGGACCCTCACCCCACCACAGGGTGCTGGACTCCCCCCCACCACAGGGTGCTGGGCCCTCACCCCACCACTGGGCGCTGGACCCTCACCCCACCACAGGGCGCTGGGCTCCCCACCCCACCACAGGGCACTGGGCCCTCACCCCACCACAGGGGTCTGGACCCCCCCCACCACAGGGCACTGGACCCTCACCCCACCACAGGGGTCTGGACCCCCCCCACCACAGGGTGCTGGACTCCCCCCCACCACAGGGTGCTGGACTCCCCCCCACCACAGGGCACTGGACCCTCACCCCACCACAGGGGTCTGGATCCCCCCCACCACAGGGTGCTGGACTCCCCACCACAGGGCACTGGCCCCCCCCCCACCACAGGGGTCTGGACACTCCAGACTCCAACACAAGGGGGCTGGACCCCCCCACACACACTGATTACAGGTGCCTACAGGGAACTCTCGGTCATGCGCCCGGATGGTGAGAGGCTGGGAGGGGTCAGCGGTGTCCTTGACGGCCACGCCCTCGCCGTGTCCGAGCACCAGGAAGCCGCGGTACAACTTCAGGGGGAAGCTGGGGGCGCCCCCGCCGGGGTCCTTGGCCTCCACCGTCACCTGCGTCACTGAGTATCGGGCACGGTCCACCTGCTCGGCCTGGGGGGACGGGGCCCTGAGTGGCTGCCCTGGACCCAGCCCCACCAGCCGACCTGGGGAGAACCCACCTTGACCAGCAGCTCAAAGGTCTGGGGGCTGGGGACAGTGGCCCGCAGGGTCAGGTTGCCTGAGTCAGTGCCAATGGAGAAGAAGGCCTCCTGGTTTCCTGGGGGGGGGGCCAGAACGCCGAGAGCCATGACCAGAAGACCCCTGACCCTGATGACCCCTGACCTGGGGGGACTTTTGACCCAGGAGAACATCTGACCTATGGACTCCACTTACCCCCCATGATGCTGTACTCAATGCCCTCGCCGATGCCCCAGTCCCCGTCCACTGCGTAGATGGGCCCTGGGCTCAGGGCCAGTGGGGCCACCTGCAGGGAGCAAGGGAGCTGTGGGGCCTGGGCTCCCCACTGGCAGAATGGCCACAGTCCCAGGACACCCTCCCCACGCGGCCAGCTCAACCCCGCATGCGGCTCGGGGTACGGCCAGGCTCCCCACCCTCAGGGAGCCCCCGTGAAGCTGCTGGTACCATGGCCTGGCCAGTGAGCACGGCTCCGCGGTACCGGGCCTGGATGCAGACGTGGGAGTCCGTGTAGGCACAGGGCAGGAACCAGGGGGGCCGCAGGTCAGCTGGCTGCACCTCCAGGGCCAGTGTGGCCGCGGCCGTGTGGTTGGGTGAGGCGTCCTGCCGTGGCCAGCAGGGGGGTCAGGAGAGCCCACAGACCCCCGGGCCAGGCCAGCAGGGGGGTCAGGAGAGCCCGCAGACCCCCGGGCCAGGCCAGCAGGGGGGTCAGGAGAGCCCGCAGACCCCCGGGCCAGCCCTGTGTCCGGCGGGGGCTCTCCCCACCTGCACCAGCAGCTTAAGGGTTATGTTTGTCCACTCCTGGAACTGCAGCGGTTGGATCAGCATCAGGTCCGGCTGGTTCACGCCGGCCAGGGAGAAGAAGTCTGCATCCTGGGGGGGGAGTGGTCAGTGAGGTGGAGCCAGGAGGGCTGGGTGGCCAGGCAGGTGGGGCTGGGGGTACTGACCGGGGTCACACTCTGGAGGGTGTAAAACAGGATGTCGTCTTTGTCGAGGTCCTGGGCCCGGAGGGTGGACGCTGGGATGACAATCGTGTCCACCTTGGTGTCCTGGAGACACAGCTGGTGTTGGCACCCTCCTGCCACTCCATCTGCACACTGTCCCCTGGCCACTGTCCCTCCACTTCCCTCGGTGCGTGGGGCTGGGGGTTTCCAACATGCAGGGGTCGCGTTCACACTCACACAGACCCTGTATGCTCACCTGGAGGTTGGTCACAGTGACCTGGGTCAGTCACACTCACCTGGGGGTTGGTCACACTCACCTGGGTCAGTCACACCTGGCTCAGTCACGGTTGGTCACAGTCACCTGGGTCAGTCACACTTACCTGGGGGTTGGTCACACTCACCTGGCTCAGTCACTCACCTGGCTCAGTCACACTCACCTGGCTTAGTCACACTCACCTGGGTCAGTCACACTCACCTGGCTCAGTGACACCTGGCTCAGTCACACTCACCTGGCTCAGTCACGGTTGGTCACAGTCACCTGGGTCAGTCACACTCACCTGGCTCAGTCACACTCATCTGGGGGTTGGTCACACTCACCTGGCTCAGTCACACTCACCTGGCTCAGTCACACTCACCTGGGTCTGTCACACTCACCTGGCTCAGTCACACTCATCTGGGGGTTGGTCACACTCACCTGGCTCAGTCACACTCGTCTGGGGGTTGGTCACACTCACCTGGGGTCACACTCACCTGGCCCCAGAGACACTCACCTCAGGAACCTTCTTCACAAAAATCGTGGAGGAGAAGGTGGGGGCATTGTCATTCACATCCAGCACCGTCACGAACACCCTCAGCTGGGTCACCTGCAGACGGGGTGTCTCAGCCTTCTGGAGGGTCCACTGGGGACACCCCTCCAGGGCACATGGGGGTGGACAGGGCTGAGAGAGGAGGGGCTTCCAGAAAGATGCCAGTGTGAGCAAGGGGGCATCCGGACAGACCCAAAGATGGGGTAGGGGACACGGGCAGGGCCAGCATCTGACAGGAGAGTGAGTACTCACCACGGAATCCCCGCTTCTGCACTCCAGCTCCGCCCGCAGCACGGTGGTCTCCTGGGCACAGGGTGAGGATGGCTGCCTGAGGTGAGGCCCCCGGCCCCCACCCGGGCCCACCAGGGCAGAGAGGGGCTGCCCGCCACAACAGGACACGGCCCGCCAAGCGCACCTCATAGTCGGGGGTCATGTTGAGGTACAGCTCGCCTCCTTCCACCCGAAAGGCCCCGGGGGTGGACTGGGCCCCCAGGGCCAGCTGCTGGCCGTCCGGCAGGGAGACCTTCACCAGGGGCCCCTGGGGCTGAGTGTTCTCCTCCACGCTCAGCACGGTCTTGTCTACGGAGCAGACTGTGGGGACAGGGGTGACCGCTGCCCCGCCACCCTCTCCAGCTTCTCAGCTCCCAGGGACCTACCCACACCTGCCACCCAGCTCCCTGGCTCCCGCCCCCACCTGCCCCCGTCCCGTGTCAGGGACCCCCACCTTGGATCTGGGCTGAGGCCAGGAGTGGCAGGAGCAGCAGGCCCCAAGCCCAGGCCCCCATGTCCACACGTCCGTCCCTCCCCCGTCTGTCTACTCCTGGCCTGCCTGTCCCACGACCTTCGCTCCTTCCTGGGCGCTGCCCCACTTTATGGTCCTGGAAGCCGGCAAGGGGGCTCCCGCAGGCCGCCTCTCGCCTCCCTGGGCCTCGGCCTTGACCACAGGCAGGGCTGGGGGGCTGGGAGGCTGATGCCACTGTGGGGGGGCAAGGGGGCAGCTGAGGGGGTCACTGGGGGGCTGAGGAGGCCTCTGGGGGCTGAGGGAGGTCACTGGGGGGCTGAGGAGGCCTCTGGGGGCTGAGGAGGCCTCTGGGGGGCTGAGGAGGCCTCTGGGGGGCTGAGGGGGACACTGGGGTGCTGGGGGGCCTCTGGGGGTGCTGGGGGGCCTCTGGGGGTGCTGAGGGGCCTCTGGGGTGCTGGGGGGCCTCTGGGGTGCTGGGGGCCGAGGGGTCACTGGGGGTGCTGGGGGATTTCTGGGGTGCTGGGTGGCCTCTGGGGTGCTGGGGGGCCGAGAGGTCACTGGGGGTGCTGGGTGGCCTCGGGGTGCTGGGGTCCTCTGGGGGTGCTGGGGGCCTCTGGGGGTGCTGGGGGGCCTCTGGGGGTGCTGGGGGGCCTCTGGGGGTGCTGGGGGGCCTCTGGGGTGCTGGGGGGCCTCGGGTGCTGGGGGGCCTCTGGGGGTGCTGGGGGTCCTCTGGGGGTGCTGGGGGCCTCTGGGGGTGCTGGGGGGCCTCTGGGGTGCTGGGGGCCTCTGGGGGTGCTGGGGGGCCTCTGGGGTGCTGGGTGGCCTCTGGGGGTGCTGGGGGGCCTCTGGGGGTGCTGGGTGGCCTCTGGGGGTGCTGGGTGGCCTCTGGGGGTGCTGGGGGGCCTCTGGGGGTGCTGGGGGGCCTCTGGGGGTGCTGGGGGTCCTCTGGGGTGCTGGGTGGCCTCTGGGGGTGCTGGGTGGCCTCTGGGGTGCTGGGGCGCCTTTGGGATGCTGGGGGGCCTCTGGGGTGCTGGGGGGCCTCTGGGGGGCTGGGGGGTCACTGGGGGTGCTGGGGGTCCTCTGGGGGTCCTCTGGGGGTGCTGGGGGCCTCTGGGGGTGCTGGGGGCCTCTGGGGGTTCTGGGGGTGCTGGGGGGCCTCTGGGGTGCTGGGGGCCTCTGGGCTGGAGGAGGTCTCTAGGGTGCTGCTGTGTGCTGAGTGGGCCTTGGGGGGTGGCCTTCGAGGGCCCTGGCTCTTGGTTTGCTCTACCCTGAGCTCCAGTCCACCTCCCCCGCCCAGCCTGCCCCCACTGTGGCTGCTTGGGGGCGTCCCCTGGGGTCTGGGGAGGCTCCTGGGCCAAGGCCCCTGTGCTGGGAGAACAGGAGGGTGTGGCTGGGGGTCCCTCTGCTGGGAGCGCAGTGAGGGTGGCCGTGGGCCCGTGCTCCCGGAGACGGAGACGGAGCACAGCTGCGCTGCGGCTGAGCTGGGTGGGGCTGGGGCAGCGGGAGGCAGGATGGCGGCCGCCGGGCAAAGGGCACTGCCAGCCCCCCCCACACACACACACACAGTAGACTCCTCGGACATCCTCTTTATTGTCCCCCCTTCACCCTCAGGACGACGGCCGGCTGGGGCCCCGCAGCAACCAGCTCCTGAGGCAGGGCCCTGGGAGGCGGCAGGGCAGCCCAGGCGGGGGCCAGTAGGGTCCTCAGCAACCTGTGGAGGGGAGGGGCTTGAGCGGGAGCCCCCACAGCGGGGGGGGGGGTCTCCTCCAGTTGGCGCTGGACTCAGCTTCCCCTTCTCAGACCCAGGTTGGCTAGTGGGGGTCCCAGGAGGGAGGGGAGGGGGCTGGGGTCCCAGGAGGGAGGGGAGGGGGCTGGGGTCCCAGGAGGGAGGGGCTGGGGTCCCAGGAGGGAGGGGAGGGGGCTGGGGTCCCAGGAAGGAGGGGAGGGGGCTGGGGTCCCAGGAGGGAGGGGAGGGGCTGGGGTCCCAGGAGGGAGGGGAGGGGGCTGGGGTCCCAGGAGGGGGGGAGGGAGGGGTCTGGGGTCCCAGGAGGGGGGGAGGGAGGGGTCTGGGGTCCCAGGAGGGAGGGAGGGGAGGGGACTGGGGTCCCAGGAGGGAGGGAGGGGAGGGGACTGGGGTCCCAGGAGGGAGGGAGGGGAGGGGCTGGGGTCCCAGGAGGGAGGGAGGGGAGGGGTTGGGGTCCCAGGAGGGAGGGGAGGGGCTGGGGTCCCAAGAGGGAGGGGAGGGGCTGGGGTCCCAGGAGGGAGGGAGGGGGCTGGGGTCCCAGGAGGGTAGGGCCAGCCACCGCAGCTCACCAGGCCTCTCTGACAGGTGTGTGTGCCCACAGCACACAGATCCGGCCTTCTGTGGGAGGGGTCCCGGCGGTGCTGTTCTCTGTGCCAGGCTCGCTGCCCCCCACCCCAGATCAGAATTAGGACTGAGGCTGAGGGTGGGACATGGCGGCTGTGGACCCCAGTGCTTGTCCCGGCTCCCTAGGCCTCCGCCTGCTGGCTCCCCCTGTCCCAGAGGCCTCTCAGCCACTCACCTGCACTGCTCTGCCCACCCCACCCTCCCCTGCCCGCCCCTGCCCTCCCCTGCCAGCCCCCGCCCTCCCCTGCCCACAAGCCCTCTGCTACCCACCCTGTTTCTGCAAAAGCCTTTCCTTTCCTGCACTCCTCCCCCTACCTGCTCCTGCCTCCATCTACCCCACTCAACCTGTGCCTGCCCCTCACCTGGCCCCACCCTGCGTGCTGTTGTTGCCTGACTGCCCTCACCTGTGCTTATTCTCACCTGAAAACCCCTCACCTGTGCCCCCCCTCACCTGTACCCATCCCTCACCTATGCCCCCCCCGGGCATCCCCTCACCTGTGCCCCCCTCACCTGTGCCCATCCCTCACCTGTGTCCCCCCTCACCTGTGCCCATCCCTCACCTGTGCCCATCCCTCACCTGTGCCCCCCTCACCTGTGCCTATCCCTCACCTGTGCCCCCCCTCACCTGTGCCTATCCCTCACCTGTGTCCCCCCGGGTGTCCCCTCACCTGTGCCTATCCCTCACCTGTGCCCCCCCTCACCTGTGCCCCCCTCACCTGTGCCTCCCCTCACCAGTGCCCCCCTCACCTGTGCCCATCCCTCACCTGTGCCCCCCTCACCTGTGCCTATCCCTCACCTGTGCCCCCCTCACCTGTGCCCCCCTCACCTGTGCCTATCCCTCACCTGTGCCCTCCTCACCTGTGCCCATCCCTCACCTGTGCCCCCCCAGGCGTCCCCTCACCTGTGCCCATTCCTCACCTGTGCCCCCCCCAGGCGTCCCCTCACCTGCGCTTCCCCACCAACCCCTGGAGCAGCAGCTGGAGACGCGCCTTTTCCCGCAGACGGCTGAGCTCGCTCGTGAAGGCTCCATCAGAGTGTCGGGGGGCCCTGTGGGGACAGGGCGGCTCAGGGGGCCGGGGGTGACTGGGGGACCCTGTGCACCTGAGGGGGAGTGCAGAGGCCTGGGGCTGGGGTATGGGGTCAGGGGGGCTCACCTGGGGGGCGCAGGGCGGGCAGCGGAGACCCCCAGCAGCAGCAGCAGCAGCAGGGCCGGGGGCAGCATGGCGGGCCGGGGGCCAGGGGCCAGGGGCCGGGGCTGGGGTGCTGCCCTGGAGCCGGCCCTTTATACTCGCCTGAGTGGGGGGGGGGGCTCGGCGCCAGGCCGGCTCCGTCTGCCCCGCCCCATCGATCCTGTAGAAGGTCAGGGCCACCCCCCAAGCTGTCACCCCGGGCCGCACCCCCAGCCACAGACGCCCCTCCCGGGCGGGCGCAGGTCTGGGCAGGAGAGGGCAGCTGCCAGGGAGGGGCCAGTCGGGCCAGCGGGTCCCTGGGTCCTGGGCATCATCATACCCCGACCCCTTGCCAAGTGTCACCCCTGTTCTGAGGGGACTCTGAGAGCTTCCTGGGGCGCAGGGGAAGGGGAGGTACTGCACCAGCCTTGTGGACCAGAGGCCCCGGGGCTCAGCCCTCTGCCATTCCTGGCTCTACAAAGCAAAGAATAAAATGCTTTTGCTTATTTGCAATTTTTAAAGAGGTCTTTTATTTTAAATTTATATTTACTTTTTTTTCTTTACTAGAGCACTGCTCAGCTCTGGTTTATGATGGTGCAAGGGACTGAACCTGAGACATTGGAGAGAGTTTCTTTGCATAACCATTATGCTATCTACCCCCAGCCTTCTATTTACTTATTTACCAGAGCCCTGGTCAGCTCTAGCTGATGGTGGTACTGGGGATTGAACCTGGGACCTCAGAACCTCAGGCAGGAAAATCTTTTGCAGAAAAAAAAGTTTTTTGCAGAACCACTGTGCTGTCTCCCCAACCCTGAAATAAGTCCTTTCTTAAAATTTAAATTAGTGATCCGGGAGGTGGTGCAATGATAAAGCTTTGGACTCTCAAACATGAGTTCCTGAGTTCGATCCCCGGCAGCACATGTGCCAGAGTGATGTCTGGTTCTTTCTCTCTCCTCCTATCTTTCTCATTAATAAATAAAATCTTTAAAATTTTTTTTAATTAATTGGGAGTCGGGCGGTTAAGTGCAGCAGGTTAAATGCACGCATGTGGCACAAAACACAAGGACCAGAGGAAGGATCCTGGTTCGAGCCCCTGGCTCCCCACCTGCTGGGGAGTCGCTTCCCAGGCGGTGAAGCAGGTCTGCAGGTGTCTGTCTTTCTCTCTCCCTCTCTGTCTTCCCCTCCTCTCTCCATTTCTCTCTGTCCTATCCAACAATGCCGACATCAACAACAATAACAATTATAAATACAACAATAATGCAACAAGGGCAACAAAAGGGAATAAATAATTTTTTAATTTAAATTAATTAAGGGCAGGCATAGATAGTATAATGGTTATGCAAAGAGAATCTCATGCCTGAGGTTCTGAAGTCCCAGGTTCAATCCCCTGCACCATCATAAGCCAGAGCTGAGCAGTGCTCTGGTAAAAAAAAGAAAATGGAAATTAGTTAATTAATTAATTTATTGCCTCCAGGGTTACCACTGGGGCTTGGTGTCTGCAGTACAAATCCACCGCTCCTGGTGGCCATCCTTCTTCCCATTTTGTTGTTGTTGGGCTCAAATTGGGATCCTTGTGCTTCACACCTTGTGTGCTTAACCCACTGCGCTACTGCCCAGCCTCCAATTTTATTTATTTATTGCCAGAGCACTACTCAGCCCCGGTTTGTGGTGGTGAGGGAATTGAACCTGGGACTATTGGAGCCTCAGGCAGGAGAGACTCTTTGCATAACCATTATTCTACCCACCCCCACCTGAAAAACTATTAAAAAAAAGTTGGGAGTCGGGTAGGTTAAGCGCACGTGGCGCAAAGCGCAGGGACCGGCATCAGGATCCCGGTTCGAGCCCCCGGCTCCCCACCTGCAGGGGAGTCGCTTCCCAGGCGGTGAAGCAGGTCTGCAGGTGTCTGTCTTTCTCTCCCCCTCTCTGTCTTCCCCTCCTCTCTCCATTTCTCTCTGTCCTATCCAACAACAACGGCATCAATAACAACAGCAACTACAACAATAAAACAACAAGGTCAACAAAAGGGAATAAAATAATAAAATATTTTTAAAAAGTTGAAATGGAGAGAGGAGGGGAAGAGAGAGAGAAAGACAGACACCTGCAGACCTCCTTCACCGCTTGTGAAGCGACTCCCTTGCAGGTGGGGAGCCGGGGCTCGAACCGGGATCCTCAAGCCGGTCATTGCACTTTGCGCCACGTGTGCTTAACCCACTGTGCTACTGCCTGACTCCCTAATATTTTACTTTCGAGAGAGATTCAGAGAGACACACAGAGAGAAAAACCAGAGCACTGCTCAGCTCTGGCTTATGGTGGTGCGAGGGATTGAACCTGGGACTTAGGAGCCTCAGGCGCAAGAACTGTTTGCATAAC